>NC_133764.1:1137436-1449215 GCF_036562045.2 Rhinolophus sinicus
ACCCGCACGTAGGGCGAGAAGGCCGGGGTGCGGCTGTCTGCCCGCAGCCGCTTGCACGAGGAAATGTACTTGAGGCGGATTTCAGGTTCTGCGGGATCCAGGGGCAGCAGCTGCTGCTGCCGCCTCCGCTTAGCTCGCCCCTTACAGGGCGAGGAGGTGGAGCTCTTGGCCCGGCCCCGAGTGAGACGCTTTCGCTTGGAATAGCTGCTATAGTTGGCGTGGCCTGGCTGCTTCTGCGCCCTCATTTGGGGCTGGCAAGGCCGGCCCTCGGGGGGCTGGGAGGCCAGGCCCAGCTCCTCCATCTTTGGCTTCTTGCCTCCTCCCCCAGAGCTGTCCTCACTGCCACCTTGTGTGCCATTGGCCCTGTCCTGGGGAGTCAGGAGCAGTGCAGGGCCTAGATGGGGCCGCTTCTCCAGGGGGCCTTTGGGGAGCCCCAGGGCTCCAGCCCTGCCTTTCCGGCTTCTCTTTTTAGGTGCCAGGGCAGCCCCCCCAGGCGGCAGGGCCTCCGGGGACACAAAGGCCTCGGTTTTGAAACAGTCAGTCGAGGACAATTTCTTACTGTTCACGAGTTTGCCTTTTAAGGATCTGTTGGCCGTATTTCTGCACACCGGGTCGGACCCCGAAGCTGCTGGGAGCTTCTGCCCAGTGCCCACGTTTAAAAGACCTTCTTCTGCCCCCACTGGGCTGCCCCCCGCACTCTTGAGCCCACGGTCCTTCTCAGAGAGGGACGGGCTCAGAGGGTTTCCGGGAGGGGTCCCTGGCGCTTTACACGCGAACTTCTTCAGGCTGGGTGAGGTGATCTTCTGCACGATGGCCTCCAGCTTCAGACCCCGGCCCTTCCGGGGTGGCAGCACCTTGGTCTTCATGGCCCCCTGGAAGGCCGCCCTCGAGGCCAGCTTCAGGCAGGCGTCAGGGGCCTCTGGGGGCAGGGGCTTCTCGGTGGGTTCACTATTGCCCTTGGTGGGCTTGGCTTTCTTGGGAGAAGACATCCTCTTGAAGAGGGTTGGGGAGCCCTCGGCCCTCTCCTCCTTCACGTGCCCCCCACTGCCGCTGGCACTGCTGCTCCGTAAAACCAAGTTCCGCTTCTTGGTGGGGACTGGTGCCATGAAGGCCGACTTCCTTTTGAGTGCGTGGAGGGGCCGATCAGAGAGCTTGCTGCCTGCACTGGGCTTGGGGACCCTTGCCCGCTGGCTGGCCCTGCCCTCCTTCTGGGGGCTGCAAGAGACCTTGAATGTGGTGGGCAGATGGTTGTTGACAAGGAGCTTCTTGGCGGCGCGGCAGTTGGGGACTCGGCTTTCCGAGGGCCGCCGCCGCTTGCAGTGGAAGACCTCTTGGGTTTTGGTGCGGGACCGAAGGATCATGGAACGCTGGTCTCTGCCCGGGGTGCCAGGCGAGTCTGTCTCCTTCGTCTTGGAGCCCATGGGGCTGCTGTCAGAGGCCACAGGCAGGGCGGCTGGGTTACTGGGGCTTGATGCCGCTTTGGGGGAGGGTTTCCCCACCCGCTTGCCCGACTTGAAGGCGGCTCGCTGCTTGCCCCCCAGTTTGTCTGGGGGGGCAGGAGTGGTGGTCAGTCCTGGGGGCCCGGGTGTGCGGGGCTCGCTCAACGCCGTGAAGGAGCGAGTGCACATCCTGGGGAGCCCTTCTGAGGCCCCCCGGCCTGGGGCCCCTGCCCCTTCCATCTGTCCCTGCGGGGGCCCTGTGCAGGATTCAGGGAGCAGGAGGTCTTTGGGCAGAGCTGGTGCCCTGCAAGGGGAGTCCTCAGCCTCAGGAAGCCCCCGGTGCACCCGCCGGCTCCGTAAACTTTTGCCACGTGGCACAGGCTCTTTCTTAGCAATGGGCGCCTCGGGCACAGCAGGCTTATTTGGCTTCTGGGCCAAGGAGGCATCTGGGGTCAGGGTGGTAGGGTCCCCCGGAGCCAGTGCCCCATCAGGCCCTTCTTCCCCAGGCTTCATGTGGGACAGGGAGGACTCAAACCAGCTCTGCACCTTCGACTCGGCACCCACAGTGGGGCCCAGAAAGATGACCGACTCCCCGGACAGGTGGCACGGGGAGCCCCAGCCGGCCTTGGGGTCCAGCACCTCTACCTCCTCCTCCTTGGTGCACATCAGGGGGGCCTTCGGAGACAGCGGGTCCTGCATGCTGGGCCTCTGCTCAGGGCTGCCCAGGAGCTCGCACAGGGAAGAGTATTCCTCCTCGGCCTCCAGGTCCTCCTTCCTGCTGGTGGGTGGCAGTAGCGGGAGGTCCCCAAAGTCGGAGGCGGAACAGCAGTGCCGGCTGTCCTCCAGCCACCGGTCAGCCTTGCCCACCTCGGGGCACTGCAGCAGCCCGCCTGCCTCCTCCTTCACCCTGTCTGCCTCCTCCTGCTCCGCGTCCCGGGGCACAGCGGCCTTCTCCCCAGGGGGCTCCTCCTCCTGGAATCCCAGGCAGGCTGGAGCCTCGTGGGAGCTCTCCTTGCCAATGCTGTCCGAGGCCTTCCCGCTCTGCTCCAGGCCCTTGGTGAGCTCGCTGGGGTGCAGCCCCCAGCGGGGACAAGCATCCCCCAGGTTTTCCTCGGGCCAGGCAAAGGGGTTGGCACTGTCTGCTGAGCTGGCGGTGGTTGTGTCCGGGAAGCAGTCAAAAGCTGCTGCGGTGGGGTCTGAAGTGGCAGCCCCGAGGGTGGGCTTGGTGCCAAAGCAGAGGGGGCCAGAGGTCTTCTTGGGATCAGGGGTGACGAAGCCCACAGAAGGGTCTTCAAACAGCCCTGGGCTGAAGTCCTTGGTGTTGCCGCCCTTGTCCAGCTGTAAGGACTCGGGCAGGGCCTCTGGCTCCCCTGGCCGTGGCCACACGTTCTTGGCCACGGAGTCCAGGCAGGCGCTGTGGTTCTCCAGCCCGAAGGGCGGCTTGCCGGCATCCTTGGCCAGGCCGGGCGCCTCGGCCCAGGCCTTGTCGGCCTTCTCACCGATGGCCTCCTGCAGTCCCAGGATTTCCGAGGCCAGGTCCTCCTGCGCCAGGGCACTGAGCAGCAGCCGCGGGCAGTCCCGCTCGCCCGCCACAAACTTGGAGAAGCTGTCGAGCGGCAGGCTGCTGTGCAGGCTCTGGAAGGAGTCGTCAGACTTGGTGGACATGTCATCAGGAGAGGTCACGGAACAGGTGGACACGGACTCAGGCTTGGCCTTGGAGGTGCTGTGGACTCTGGCGGGGCTGCCGCGGGCCTGGCTGCAGTACAGGAAGCTGCGCTCTAGCGGGTCCTCCGAGCCGCTCAGGTAGTCGGCCTCGGGCGGCTCGGCGTGGCTGGACTGCGGCGTGCTGCTCAGCGGCTCTGACAGCGGCGTGCCCGCCTGCTCGGCTGAGTAGCCGCTGCCCTCGGGGCTGCAGTGCTGGCTTTTGTGCTGTTCCGGGGTCCTGGATACCAGGTTCTTGACACCCTTCTTCTGTGGCACGGCAGCCTTGGAGAGGAGCAGCTGCTGGACCGTGTTGGAGATGTTCTCCACCTGCGAGGTCAGGGCCGTGAGGCTCTGCAGGCTGAGGTCCGACAGCAGGTTCTCAGGGAGCTTCTCCTTCTGCAGCGGCTTGCAGTTGCCAGCCTGGGTGTCCACAGAGCTGGCGGCGTCCGTTGGGGAGGGGTTGAGCAGGGGCATGAAGTGGCTGTGGTCGGTGATGCCTGCAGGGAAAGCCCCGGTGCTGAGTGGCTGCTGGCTGTAGGGAAAGCTCTCCAGGTTTGGCATCAGCGGCGACGGGGTAGAGCTGTAGGACGGGGAACGGCCCACGGAGCGTGCAGGCGAGTGGCTGGAGCTGGGGCTGAAGGTCTGGTAGTACTGCTCTGGGGTCCTGACAGCCGAGTCTGGCTGGCAGTAGCCTGGGCCTTGCTGCCCATAGTGTTGGTACTTGGCGAGGTTTTGGTAATGGAGGGTTTCCTGGGCATGGTGCCGGCTCTGAAGAGCTTGCTGCTGCTGCTTCTGCTGGTCATAGCTGAGGCGGCTTGGCTGATAGGCATGCAGATTCTGGACTCGCTGGCCCGGGGCCAGGCTGGCGCTGGCACTCAGTGGCCTGTCGTGGGGCTGGGCAGACGGTGCTGTGCAACTCTTATAGGAGAGGGCTGCCTGCCCGCTACCCTGGCCGGTAGAGTAGGTGGAGGCGGTGGGGAACGACTGAGACTGCTGGGGAAAGTGGCCACCCTGGGGAAAGGGCAGAGACGAGGCAATGTCATTCTGCAGTTTCTGCCTCTGGAGCTTGGGGTAGGCCAAGGGCTGCTGGGGCTGTGGCAGCTGGGGCTGCACGTGCAGGGAGTGAGTCCGGAAGGGCAGCTGGGCACCCTGCTCCGGGTACTGCCTTCCTGGGGGCACTGCTGTCTTTTTCATCAAGTTCTCATCATATTTGCCCACCCCCCCTGACAGGGGCTGTGGCTGGGGGGGTGGTGGCTGAGGGGCCCCCCAGGATTGCAGGCTCTCCTCGCCGGAGTATCGGCCTGGGTAAGGGCTGCTGTCCTGGACGCTGTAGCCAGAGAACGCTGGCCTCCCCTGCAGGGCCTGCTGCGAGGGCAGCCCTTTGCTTCCACGCCCAGTGCTGGCAGGCGTACTGGCGCTGCCCTCGTAGCCCGCGTACGGCTGTGGGTTATAATAGTCCTTGGCCAGCAGCCTCTGCCGGTCACAGCTCAGCCCGGCCTGGCTTGGCTGCCTGTAATTCTCCAGGCGTGATGTCTCCTGTGAGGTCTGCTGGTAGTTCTGTTGTTTGCCATGGAAACCACACCTTTCTCGAAAAGACTGCATGACTCGGGCTGGTTATCTGTGAAAACAGAAGGGGAGAAGGAGCAGGCACGGGGAGGGGAGGGAAGGACGGGCATGGAAGGGGGCAGAGGGAGAGAAATTCAAATGGGCCAGTTCCTTTCACCTCAGAAAGCCTGCCTCCCACCCATCTCTCTGCCCTGCCCTCTCCCTGAAGCTCTTAACAGTCCCCCCTTTGCCTGAGCCTCCCACCAGCTGTGCACATATTGACAACTTCTGTGTCAGGGAGGTGTGCTCTGTAATTCCTGCCGACATGGCCTGCAGCTGAGCCTTGCCAAGGATGGCTGCCTCGGAGGGAGAGAGGGAAGGAGGTGTAAACCAGTTGCCCGGTGCCAGGTTGCCCTGAGCTGCCATCCCACCCTCCACGTGGTTGGCCTCCCCCCCTCCCCCATCCCACCACTCCCAGCCCTTCCCCGACAGCTCAAAATCATTTAGCAGAGCAATTCCCGCTCCCATGTCCCCTGGGGCCACTGGATCCTGTAATCTAGTCCCCGCTAGATAGTGTTCAAGCATGACCCCGCGGGGAACGACTAGGGGAAAGAGGAAGCCTTGCTCCTGTCCCAGGGCCTGCAGCGCACGCAGACACACACACACCGCCTCTATCACTGCTGTGCCATCTGGAATCTCTCCGTTCCTTCTAGCAGACGTCTGATTAGGGGCCTCTGAACCACTGGAGACATAAAACATCCCTTTTCTGACTCCCCAGAACGCAGGACGGTGGCACCTGCCTCCTGTTTTTGATATCCTAGATGCGCAAACAGATTACGTGACCACAGTGAGGGAGGGAGTGGTAATGGGGGACAGAGCTGCAGGCCCCTCCTGTGTGCAGCAGCCCAGGCCGCCTGGCTGGCCCCTTTGGCCTCTGCAGGGTCAGGACCAGGGCACATCAGGCTCAGAGCCCATCTGTTTATGATTTTAGGGGCTGGGGCTCCGACAGGGTCTAACCTACCCCAAAGCAGGGTCCTGGGTCAGAGCATGACCAAGGGGTGGGGAGTGTGGACTCACAAAACAGGCAGGCCGTTCAAGTCCAGGCTATAGGTTCTCCCAACTGACTGGGGGCACGGTCACCCCAGAAGACCCTCCATGGAGAGGAGGAGGAGGAGCAAAGTACGCCCAGGCTGGGGAGATCCAGGGGGCTTGGGATTTACCCACAACCACACCAGCTGGGGTTGAAAGGTGGCTGGCTTAGCCTGCACGTCTCAGCCCCCCAGGGGATTTCCCAGTTCCCAGTCCCAACGGTGAAAGAGGAAGGGGTGGTCTGCCTTGGGCTACAAGATTCCAGGGTTATAAGGAGGCACAGGGAAGAGAGAGAGACATGCCAATGTGAGAAGGGGAAAGAGACAGGATGATGTGGAGTGGGGGAGGGGAGGGACTGCCCCCAAGAGGTCCAACTCACCCCTCTTCTTCACCAGATTCCCACCTAGATACCTTCCTCAGTGTCAAAGGCTGAGCAGGGAGGGGGAAAGAGGAGGGGCTCCAGCTAGCTGAGCAGGGCGAGCCCAGCGCAGCCAGACAGTCCCCAGGAGCCCACCATCCTGGCCCTGACTCAGGGATGGAGATGCCGTGGCTGCAGAGCGGGGACCAATGTCCCACAAAGCCAGCTGCTGCTCACGGGGCCCCGTCAAAGCAAGCAGGCCCCATGCCGACCGTGGCCTTCCCGCCCACCTCTCCTTGGGTTTATCTCAGGCATCCCCAACAAGGAGAAAATTGCCCGCCCTTCTGACCCACTTCAATCCCATCCCTGGCAGCTTGGATCAAACGTTACAGGAGGTGCCTGCTGCTACACGCCAGCCCAGAGGAGCTGGAGACAGCTCTGGGCCCCCAGCCAGCTTGACAGCTCTGCATCTCCTGACCCAACCTCCACAGAGAAGGCACAGAGAAGGGTGCCGGCCAGACCACTACAGGTCTGCCCTGGCGGGTGGCCCATTCTACCCCAGGCAGGCAGAGGCCACCCCTGTGCTCTACCCTCCGCCCCCAGTGTCGTGTTTATGAGCCTGGAATGCGCAAACCCAGGCCCGATCTGAAGGCTGCGCTTGCCTCATATATCTGCACAAATTACATTTCGGCTTTTATTAGTCCCAGATCGCTCTCATTTCCTGCTGAGTGTCCTGTGGATATCATTAACATTTCTACAGCTTTTATTTTTTTCACATTCTCCAAAACGCATTACCCAGAAACATTATTTAAAACGAGAGAGTGCTATGACCAGTGTCCGCCCCCCCCTTTAATCAGTCCAGCTGCTGCGTCTTTTAATTTAGCCGAGCTGTATTGCAGGCGGGTTTCCCAATACACATGAGCAGCTGGATGTGGTGAAAGCATCTATCTCTAAGAAAAGACAGTTCAATTAGAATACGAAAAGCCCAGCACCTGATGGAGAGAATGCAGGCAAAAATGCTCACCCCAACACCACCCTCCAACCCCAGGCGAAGGGAGGAGGAGAGGGATGCAGGAACAAAGGCATGGCCTCAAAGACGCCTCTCAGAGCCAACGAGGTCCCACTAAGCTCGGCCAGGAGAAAATGGGGCTCTGCGTCTTTAAGAGCTGCCTCAGGCCTGCGACGGGCTCTGTTGTTATTAATTATTATGATTACTTTTCAAGAACACTAGGAAAGGACAAGGAGGGGGAAAGGGGCAGGCAGAGGGGGTGGGGTGGGCAGCATCACAGTGGGGGGGCAGAAAGGCACCCTTGGCAGAACAATGGTGACCTTTGAACTTGGGAGGGGAGGAGGGGCAATCTGAGACCTTGGCCTCTGTGGGTTCAGCTGGAGGGAGAGGGGTGGGGGTCAGGGGAGGGCACCCCCTAACATCCTCCCGGGGCTCCTCTGGCCCAGCCCAGCCTCACCATCCCTGCTTCCCCACCTGTCTCTCCCAGACACTTGGTCAAGGCCTTACCTCAAGTTCTTGTCCAAGTGGGAAGGAGGGAGGGAAGGAGGGAGGGAGGAAGCGACTCTTGAGTGTCCTCTAAGCAGTGGATGCATTAGCACTCCTTGGACAATTCCTGGAAGTTGGTCTTCCCAGGCCAGGCTCAGGGAGAGAGACATGTCCTGGAGCTGGTTCAGAGCCCCAGGCCATGCACCCAAGGCCCCAGGACTTCCCCTCCACAGCTAAGGGTCCCTGCTCCCCCACATACTTGCACAGCCATGAATTGCGCGGGAAGCAGAATGGAGGCATGAAGAAAACCCAACCCCCACCGCAATGCAAGGCCAGCAGGTGAACCTGGGAGCACCAATTCTTTCAGGCGAAGGCCTCAGCCCTCTCCCTTCCCCTCAGAGGTGCTATGGAGCAAAAGGGGGCACCCATGGATTTAAGTACCTACTCTGCACAGGTTTGCTCAATGAATGCTAACTGTTCTGCCCTTTTACAGAAAGGGGTGAAATTGAGCGAGGCAAGAGCACTGAGTATGAGCTCCCCCTCTCCCAGGAAAGATCCCTTCACTGGACAACTACAGCAGGAGCAGTGACCAGACTAAGGGTGGACCACCACTCACCAGGACCCCACACCAAGAATCCCCATTTTAGAGGGAGCATCTTGGGGCATGACAGACAGCAAAAAGGTACTATGAGGAGGCAATGGGGGTGCTGGCAGCTCACATTTCCCAGGTACCCTGACAGCCTGGTCAGGCCCCCCCTTTTACTCAAGGAGCCTGACCTACCTTAGGGAGGTCCACTCATGGGCAGTGGTGGTTACTGGCCACCTGCTGTCACCATGGCAGCCTCACAGAGGTCCCTGGGCCCACAGCCTCTCCAGTCCCCAGGGTCAGTCCCTGGTGAAGTAAAGGGGTGTATTGTGAGCTGTAGCTGCCGCAGCTCCCACAAAGGGTGCTTCTGGGGCCCGGCCTGGAGATTGTGGCTGGAAGTCTTTCCTGAGACAGCTGGTGGTGGAAGACAGGAAGGGGACTAGGGAGATGGAGAGGGGAGACAGAGAAACAGAGGCAGAGAGAGGAACAGAGGGAAACAACCGGAGGGGGGAGAGGGAAGGAGGGAGAGAGAAGCAAGCATTCTGCTCTCCTGCAGCTGCTCTGGCCGCTGGTTCCATCCCACCCACTTACCCAAGGTTGTTTTATGACCCGGTTTCCTGATTTGTAGCTGCAGGGAAAATTTTTAAAAATCCCAACCCACTCAAGGCCTGGGACCAGGAAAGGGAAAGTCACCTGAGTCAGGAGGCTGGGGGTGGGTATGTAGCCACCTCAGGCCTCCCCATCTGTGATAGATGATGACTACTAAACATGAGACCTCCACGAAAACTACAGATCATTAGCCAGACTTACTGCTGTCCTGCCTGTGGGGTCTATTTTGAATCCTAAGGGCCTGGCTTGAATGGAGGAAGAGAGGTGCTTCCAAGGAATCCACGAGACAAACAGCCCAGTGCCCACAGGTAGGATCCTTGGGCCAGGGGCCAGTGAAGAAGCAGGGACCTGAGCCAGCTGGGAGAGCCCTGCTTGGGGCAGGGGGGGACCATCTCGGGGCATAAGGAATCCCAGAGAACACAGCAGTCCCCACCCCAAAGTATGGCTTCTTGAGACCACTCCATGGCACACACTTGGTATGCAGCCCTCCACATTCACCAGCACCCATTTATGCTCATGAGAGGATCTAACAGTCCCCTCTCTGTACGGCCAGGGCAGGAAGGCTGGGTGGGAGGGCCTGGGGGCTAGAGGTCCTGAATACTAAGGGACAAGCATCGGGGTGAGCAGGGTAGGAAGCAGGAAGATCACCCCAACACCCTCTCCAGATGTCCAGAGT
Source organism: Rhinolophus sinicus (assembly GCF_036562045.2). Taxonomy (NCBI): domain Eukaryota; kingdom Metazoa; phylum Chordata; class Mammalia; order Chiroptera; family Rhinolophidae; genus Rhinolophus; species Rhinolophus sinicus. Next base: position 1,146,938 of record NC_133764.1, read on the forward strand.
AGGGACCCCGGGTAAGGCTGGGGTCTCAGGCCTCTTCGAAGCATATGTGAATGGGGAGTAGAGGCTTCTGGATTCTCCAGATGTTTCGAAGGCCATCCCTCAAAGCCCCCCAATGCTGCTTCCTCCAAGGACCCAGCTGCAGAGGCAGCAGAGACCTACCTCAGGGTCTAACCCACCAGGAAGCCGCCTTGCCCCACCCACCCGACCACACCCCACTCCACCCAGCTTAGTTCTTCTGGGCACGCCTGCTGTGCCTGGTAGTTCCCAAAGCACCCTGCCCAGTTAGGAAGCCACAACCCCATTTCCAGGAGGAGTCAGTAACTTGCAGAGTTCCCACACATCAGAGTCTGGGCAGCAGACTTCTAAAGCTGGGCCCTGCTCCCCACCCTACGCCCAATGCCCCAGTACCCTCTCTGGGATGCAGGGGTCAACAGGCCCGTAAACCCGGCCCACCTAAGCCAAAAGGGTTCACACTCTGGGGAAGAGGGGCAGATGGCCAGCCTGGCCCCTCCCTGCTGTGAGGGGTGGGGGGTCACAAGAAGGGATTCTGCAGCAGCTGTGCTGTTGGCATTCGAGGACCCTCCTGGGGTGGGGTGTCAGGGGGAGAGCTCACCTGTTATCAGCCCCAGACTTACTAGTCTCTTGTGAACAATTGTTTTTAGATCATTTATTCAACAACACCTCCCCACCTTCCCCCATCTCTGTTAAAATGAGAAGAAAAGGGAGGTGGGACCAGCTGCTGGGATGCAGACAGCTAAGAACCCACACATTCAGAGCCCCGGGCCAGCAAGATCAGGGACTGGCCCGGAGGCTGGCATGGGGGTGTGAGGGGATCCACACGGAGGCTCCCAGTCTGCTCCAGTCTCCTCCCTCCACCACACCCCCAGAAGTTCCTGACCTTGCAGGTGTCTGCTGGCCTTGAGAGGAGGCAGAGACGGAGGGCCCAACCTCTCACCCCAGCCTGTCCTCGGCACCCCATGTGCCCAGAGGGACAATGACTTCCTTTTGGAAGTGGAGGCACCAAGGCACCAGGCCTGTGGCTTGTCTGGTTGCTGACTTTGTGGTCTTGGGCAAGCTTTTCCACCTCCCTGAGCCTCAGGGCCTTTGCATACCTGCTGTTTCCTGCTGGGCACCATCCTTAGATAGCTACAGGCTCCTCACATTCTTGACTCCTGTCACCTTCTGCGGGAGCTTTCCCTGATGAGTGTTTGAAATGGCACCCTGGCACTCCTTCCTTCCTCCTCCAAAGTGCTTCTCTCCTTGTAATAAGCCATATGGCTCGCTGGCTGGCTTCGTTATCGGGCCTCGTCTTCAGAACACAAGTTCCATGAAAGCAGAGATTTTTGCCTGTTTTGTTCACAGCTATATCCCCATTTCCCATAACGATATTATTGAATGAATATGTAGAATGTCCTATTAACCCTATGAAAATCTCCAGAACGAGCAATCGGGTAGTGGTAGAGCACATTTGGATGGGGACAGGGACTTGTGGCCACAAGTCCTCCTCATTCATCTGACAAAGAACACCCTCCCTCCAGCCTGGCAGGCAACGCACATGTGAAGTGGGCAGGTGAGGATGGAGGCAAACTGGGCATCCTAGTCACAAATAAAGTGAGGGGGGAGCCCCACTCAGCTCTGGTAAACTGCTGCCTTATGGGAATGAGGACCCAGGGTGCCAGAGTTTGAGGTTTTTCCCTTTAAAAAGCCAGAAATCAGGACTTTATAAAAAGGAAAATCTCTTTTTTTTAAAAAAGTTATCAACCAAGTAAAACGTTTAACACTCCAGAGTTCAAGAGAAGCCATCTGCAGGCTATATTTGATCACAAACTCCCAGGTGTCACACACTGATGTAACTGACACAGACAGAATTTCACATGGGCAAAGGCAGGGGCCTAGTCAGGCAGGGAATTTGGGCATCTCGGGTGTGCTCAGGAGCACTCGGTAAGCGTTCAATGAGAAGGAATGAGTGCAGGAAGGGCATCCAGAACCTTCCCTGGCCTCTGGCAGAAGCCCTGAGACCAGCATTGTGGAGTGGAGAAGGGTGAGCGTGGCAGGCTCCAGGAGGCAGGAGCTCAGCAGCCTTGGAAAGGAGGTGCAGAGAGGTGGGGGAGCTGCAAAGGCTGGGGGCAGCAGGCCTGAGACCCACAGAGGCACTGGATGAGGCTCTGCAAAGATCCTTGGTGGCACTCATCACAGCACTAATTGTGTAATTAATGGTATAATGAGCAGTTTGACACGTGCCTCCTGCACCAGAATGTAGCCTGCTGAAGGTTAGGTCCTAGGAATCTGTTAGATCCTAAGATCTAAGCCTAGAAATTGGCCCAAGTAGGGCCTATTAAATATTGGCTTACTGCCAGATGAATGGACAGACGGGATGAGCGAGGGGTCAGCTCCAGGTTGGGTGCATTACCTAACCCTCACCATAGCCCAAAGAATGCCACCCAGAGAGAGGGTTGATGATGACACTCCTGGAGGCCAGGACACGTGCACTAGCCAATCCGGAAGGAAGGACAAAGCTTATGCTCTGCCCTCCACAATCCCTGGGGTCACAGCCCCTCCCAAGCCCTGGCCCATTTGCTCGTCAAGCCCATTTTCTGCTCAGCTTACAGTCTGCTGGGGGTGGGGGGTGGGGGTGGGCAGCTGGGTGCTGAAGATAGAGGAAAAAGCAGCATGTCCTCTGCCCTCCTTAGGCGACAGACAACTGCCTGGGTGTGACACCCAGGAAGCTGTGGGAGTGAGGAAGGATGGTGACAGGACCCCCCAGGGCATATTCCAGGTCAAACCTTCCCTCGTTTAGCAGAGGGATTAATGGAAGCCTAGAGAGGGACAGTGACCTGTCCAGCAGGACTGAGGTCCCTCTATACCTGTGTCCCACACTGCCTGTTTGTCAACCAGAAAATGAACTCAGAGCTGGGGCCAAAGAGGTGGGGAGGGAGGTTCTCCTCCTGGACACCCCAGCTTCCAGGAGGAGTCAGGGAAAGTCCTCCCTTCCCCAGCCTGGGTGGGAACCACCCCCTGCTTCCCTGCCTTTGACTCCCCCTCTTTGCAGCATCCTGACAGCCTGGGAGGCGCAGCACGACAGCCCCCCCAGCCCGGTTCCAACTGGGGGAGCCGAGGAATTGGCATCCCCTCCTTCCCCGCAGCCCCTAGGGGAGGAAGCCGCCTGTCAGGCCGCCACTGCGTGTCAAATCCTCTTGCTGCCTAATTGTGAGACGGCGGCGTTTAGAGAAACGCTTTTCTGGCCGCCTGCCACACCGCAAACTGCTTGGTATAATTTTATTATTAAGGATAGAGAAAAAGAGGGAGGGGGTTGGAAAGGAGAGAGAGAAAGGGAGAGAGGAGGAAATTGCTTAGTCCAAGTCAGCTGGTGGAGTATTCTGTTCAATGTGAAAGCCGGGACGTCTTTCCAGTTGGCAAGCTGACTTCGTTAATTGCGCATTCAGTCTCTACTTAGGGTAATTGAAACGAAGCGGGGCCCAGGTCTGACAATTAGGGTCTGCGACTAGGCCATTAACACTTTCCGCGACCGTCCCCCGCCCCCGATCGATACCACGGAACCTTTGAAAGTGGGGGCGGGCCATGGGGCGCCCCCGCGAGAGCCCATTCTGGGCCGGGGGCAGGGAGCCGCACACCGACCGAGGCGTATGCTGCATCGGGGCTGCCGGGCGTGCGCCCGGCGCGAGCAGGGTTAATACGGCGCCGCGAGTCCTGGAGCCCGGCTAGGGCCAAGCTGGGGATGGGGAGCCGCGCAGGGCGTGTGGGGGTTGTTTGTGGCCTCACCACCCCTCTGCAACAGATGTTTCAGCCATGTAAGACAAAGGCAGAGCGCCTGCTGCTGCCGGGAGAAAATCCGCAGGACTCCCTCAGGGGCAGGTAAAATTTCACCTTCTATTTGTGTTACCCCCTTACACCCCCGTCCGCCCCTCCTTGTTTCCCGGCCTCTGCTCCAATCCGGAAAGCGCCACCAAAGACGCCGCGCCGCCTCCTCCGCAGCCCAACCCGCTGACCCCAGCAAGGTCACCGCGACCTCGGGCTCCACTAGCAGCGCGCCCGCCCGTCTTCCTCTGGCTAGGGGCGCCTGTTAGCGCCTGGCTGCCTCCTGGGGCGCCCCCCCAGTCCACGATCCACGGTAATTGGAGGCGCCGGGAGAGAAAGGGGGCGCTGCATTCGCCAAGAGGCGGAGGCGCCGCTGGACGCTCCCAGCCTCCCTCCTGCCTGCGCAGGGACCCCGGAGGGCTTCGCCCCCCCCAGCCCCCATCATTCATCTCCCTGATTCCCGCTGTAGCCGCCCTCGGAAGTCAGCCGAGTGAAGCAGCTGTTCCTTGCACACTCCACTTGACCAAAGATGATGATAAATGAGGCCCGGGCTGCGTCGGGGACGCGGCGGCGGCCGCGAGGGGCGCGCAGCGCGAGGCGTACAGTCCACAGCCCCCTCTCCGTGCCCCGGGGAAGGCGAGGACGCAAATGACAGAGGCAGAGAGGCAAAATCAAAGGCCCGCACTTCCCTCCCGGCGCCCTGCACCGCCCCAGCACCAAGCGAGGAGAAACCAAGAGGAGAACTCGTCCTCGCCGCAGCCCCTCCTTCTCCACCCCTTCCCCCAGCGCCTTGGTCCCCAAAGCGCCCTGGCCCCCACCCCTCGTGCCTCAAACCTATTAACGCTCGTAAATAATAAATAATGGAGCGCTTCCCTCCAACCGCGCGAGGCTGCGGGCGGCGGCTGCTGCCAGCTGTGCCGGGTCCTGGGGAGGGGGCGCCCCTGGCCGGGTGCAAGGGGCTCGGGCGCGCGGCCCCGCACACGTGCCGCCGCGGCGCGTAGGCAGGCACCCCGCCCCGCGGAGGAGGGGGAATCCCGCTCTGCCCTCCCCAACGCCACCTCCCCTGGAGTCCTCTGGCACCGAACGAGGCGAGAGAGTGCGCGCGAGCTTCCCAGACGGAGAGGATTATTTTTAACCTGCCCCCCTTTCCATAGCTGCCTCTCGGGTTTGCGCGCCCGCCCGCCCGCTCCACCAGCCGAGGCCGCGGGCTCCTCACCTCGCTCGGCGGCTCCGGACTCTGAGTGCCTCCCCCGGCCCGCGGCCCCCGCCCCTGCGCGGGCATCGCGCAGCTAAATCTCAGCCTGGAAAGGACCGATTAGGAGCCGCGTGCCTTTCTGCGAAATATTGGAACCGGGTGGGTTGGGGGCGGGGAGCCCGGCGCTGTCGTCCCCTCGCCTCCCTCCCAGCTCGCAGAGTGGCTGCTAGAGGCGGCTGCCGCTCTCCCTCCCCAAACAGGGGGAGGCCGGCCCGGGGCGCCGAGCACCCCTCTGGTTTTCGGCCTTCTCTCAACGCCCACCCTTCTTCAGTCACCGACGAAGCTATAGCTTCTACCACACAGACCCTCCAGCAGCGGCGGCGCCAAGTGGGGCGCTGCCTCCCCCACCTCCAGTCTCCTCCCTAAGCTGATCCAAACAAACACAGCATTTAAACAGCAGCGGGCTTACACACCAGCAACTTCAAGGCAGACCCCGCCCGTGCCCGTGCCCGAGCCCTTGCCCAGGCGCACTGGGGGGCCTCCCCCCCCCGCCCTTCCCCCTTAGGCCCACCTTCGCCCCTCCCTCTCAGCCCCTTCCCCTTCAGGCCCAGCTCAGACCCCGCCCCCTTCCTATGGGGAATGAGGCAGCAGGAAGTTCAAGTCCACTCCCATTACCCTGCTCTCCAAAAGGCCACCCACCCAAACCCCAGCCTGTCCTCCCCAAAGGAGGGGGCAGCAGAGGAGCTGGCCGGGCCCAGAAACCCCCTGCAGGCTGTGACTGGATCAGTCACTTGACATTTTCCAGACTCGGCTTTGTGCCCTATCCTGGAGCCCCACAGGCTAGGGCCCCCTGAGCACCTCCCTCCTGAATGAGGTGGGGGTAAGACAGCCTCTGCAAAACGGGAAAACTGTGGAGGAAGTGTGGGCTGAGAAGAAAGGAAAGGGCATTCCAGCGGCGAGGAGCTGCCTAGCTTAGTGGCAGGAAAGAACATAGCCAGTTTGGGAACCTGAGCCGGATTTCTCTCCCCAGCTCAGCTGGAGGGTGGGGGAGGGCTGGGCCCCCACCCAGAGGGAGCAGCCTGGATTACCAGAGAGGTAAGAAGCCTGGCAGGCTGGGGGTGGGGGAGCTGCGTATGGAATACAGATGTGAGGACAGCAGCAGCTGGGTTTGCCTGATGACACCCTTGGGCCAGCACCTGGGGCTGTGGGGGCCCACCCTGCCCTGAGCAGGGCAGGTCCAAGAGGGAGGGTGCCCTGAGCACATGCAGGGCCTGGCACCCCTGAGTAGGGGTTCTCAAGGGGCTTCAGCCCCCCCAGCCAGCTAGATACAGGGCCTGGGCCCCCCCTCAAATCTAGGAAGTTCTCAGTAACTCTCCGACTGTTGGAACAGGTATAACAGCAGCAGCGGCATCGGACGGCATGCTGTCTGGTCGCCTTCTATGGCCCAGGTGTCTTGATAGATTTTACTTCTAGCCCCTCAAACTGCCCTTCTAGGAGGTGATACCACCTCTCATTTCACAGACGTGGAAACTGAATTTCAGACCGAGCCATTCTGGGGCTCCCTGCCTTGGGCCCTGTAGCTAGGACCTCGAGGCTGTTTGCTTTCTGGCAGCTGGGCGTCAGGGAAGTGCCCTGGGGCTTGATGGTGCAACACAAGGATAGATGACGATGAGGTTTGATCCTTTGGAAATATCAGAAAGCTGGTTTTCTTCGGAGAAAAAGAGGGCAAGGAGCTAGAGAGAGGAGTCACACTGCCCACCACCACCCACTTCCCCCACCTGCTTCCTTCCGCAGATCCAGTTGGCCAAGGCGCCAGGCCCCCGATTGAGGGTCCCCAGGTGAGGAGTTGGCTCCTGGGGCTGCAAAGTTACGGTAGTGAGGCCTCTAGTCCCTACAGGCCTCATGTGTCGTCTGCAGCCTAAATGTAACTCTCACAGCCCCATACCAGTGCTCTTCAAATGTGTAGCTATTGCTGTGATGAATAAATTACAAATCCATTTAGGGCCTAGAGGCTTTGGATGGATATATCCTGCACCCCCAACACAGACTAACAGCTCCTATTTTGATAAGGGGTCTCCATCTCAAGACTGGGTTCAGTGGGGTGTCCCCTGTCTATGAACAGCTGGGACCACCTTGTCCCCACATCCCCTCTGTGGGGCAGGGAGCTTCCACTTCCGGGCATGGCTTGTACGGATGGCACTCTGTTCTCAGCTTTCCTGGGTGGGGGTGGATCCTGGTCAGCCCCCCAGACACGTAGCCTAGTTAGTGACCAGTAGCACTGACCTTTGGGGAAAGCAAACCACTAGCCACTGCTCTGGAGGTAGCCTGGGGCGCCTTTTCTCAGGAGGAAAAATATTTGCTCTTGGTTTTCGGCTGCCGCCTCATGCTGACTGATTTTCCTCTCTTCCACACAGCAGTGAAATGTGAAGGTGCTTACGAGTAAAAACAAGGCGAGAGGGCACACTCTATAAGCCTAGCATCCCGCCGCCTTGAACAGTGTTGTTTTTCTTCCAGGGTGAATAGGAGACTTTCTGCTAGTATTCTATGCACTGGTTTTAAAGACCAGTCTCTCTTCCCAGGCCCACCTCCAACTGCACCAGAACTTCTAGAACCCCCTCCCTCTGGCTTCCAGTCACTCAGCATCTTGGGGAGAGGGTCTCTTTCAGCTGTACGCAGCTAACTCCTTGTTCTGGAAAGTTGCAGGAGACTCCTTCCTGGCTAGTTCTTCAATGCTAGCATGGAGTGGCAGGCCTCTTCGGGGCAGGACGGGGGATGGTGAGGGATGTGGCGGGGTGGGGGGTGCTCTGGAGAGATATCAGATACACAACAGCCAGGCCAGCCAATTTTGAGGACTCCGAGGTGTCTGGCTGTGTGGCTTTAGGGTGAGGGGAGGCATCATCTACCCCCACTGCTCCTGATGGTAAATGTCTAAAGCCCTGATGCCACACAGCTCTGGGTTCAAATCCTAGCTCTGTATACTATCTTCTGTGTGACCTTGGGCAAGTCACTTAACCCCTCTGAGCTTCATGGTCCTCGGCTGAAACCTGCTCTTATTAATACCACAGGACAGGGTTATCCTGAGTCTGAATGAGATACTGTGCTTGGTACCTGGTGGAAGCTCAGTGAAGGGTAGTAACTGTCCATGGGGGATGGGGACCGAGTCTTGTACTTTTTTCTGTCTCCCAGGGAGCTGCTGTGTGTGTCTGGGAAGAGCAGGTCTTCAGGAAGGGCTTTATGAGGGACAATGACACCCCCAGAGCAGGGGAGGGCTGCTGGGACTGAGGGTTCAGGCCTGTCCTCGGACAGATGACCCATCCCCCATGGCAAGTGGGTCATCTTTCCACTGGAGTCTCAGTGTTTCTCACACACTCGTGTGCACATCTTAGTAAGATGCAGGTCCTGCTGTGGTGATCAGGCCCGGGAACCTGCACTCTAACAGGCTCCCAGGTAAGGCCGCTGCTGCCCGCCTGAGGACCACCACCTTCACAACCCTCCAGGTAGGGCCCCGAGTCCTGGAGGCGGGCTTGGCGTCCCTGACCCCTTTGTCTCCGAGCTGGGCAACCCCCGGCCTCGGTGTCCGGCACTGCTTCCTGGCAGCTTCACTTTGCTAAGCTTGCAGTCGCTTCACATCCGTGCCTCCTGGGCCTCAGTGTCCCCATCGGGACAGCAGGAAGCCAGGGTATGATGATCCCACTCTTTCCCTTGACGGTTCCCTGTCCCCTTTTTCCCTCCCGGACACGTTCCAAAGGTACAAGTCTGAGACCCGAGCATCAACCCCAGGGGCTGGGCCGCCACCCTAGGGGCTGTACTCCTTGGGGTACAAGGCTCCCCCAGACTAAATACATAGCAGTAAGTTCTCACGTTCCGCCTTATGTCCTAGTAATAAGCACTTTGCATCTACAAACCTCATTCTCACAGCAGCCCCATGGGGTGGGTACCATTATCAGCCACGTTTGATGAGGACACAGTTCAGACACTGAAGCCCACTGCCAAGGTCACTGCTGGTTAGGGTGCAGGCCCTTCAGGGGCCAGACACTGGGTCTTTCTGGCCTGACCCCCAAATATGTCCGGCCTTTGGGGAAACAGCACGTTTGATTTTCTTGGCACAGCGCATCTATCTGGCTGGCGATGGCGTGGGGAAAGAGGGGCCCGGTCCAATTGGGAATGTGTGTGTGTGTGTGGGGGGGGGTAAGCTGGTACAATCTCTTTGGGGAGCTTTGTGTCAATATGGACCCAAATAAAAACTACATGTGCCCTCTGCCCTCCATGTGGCAGTCCTGCTCCCAGCCAGGCTGAGTCGTCTGCACAGGGCAACTAACTGATGTCGTGTGCAGCAGCGAAAGACTGGCGAGCCCCTAAGTGTCCATCTGAGGGACGAGGTCACTGTGTTTGGGGAACTCCTTACAGTGGAGCCGTAGACAGAGTGAGGAGCGGCTTCGTGTATCAGTGCAGCAGTCTCCAGGGTGGGTGGGAAAGGCACAGGTAGAAAGTATGCAGAGATGCCCTATTTGCATGAAAACAGGGTTTATTTGATTTTTTTTTTTTTACATGATGAGCACATGACACCTAGTAAAGATTTTAAAACTTCCTATACGGATAAATATCTGCCCTCAGGCTACGTAAGATGGTTGAAGACACCTGGTTTCAGCTTCTGATCTGGTGCTGCCATGTTACAGCTGTTTCAGTCTAGGGGTGACCTCACGTTCCTCATCGGTAGGATGGGACCGGGCCCTGCCGCCTACGAGTCAGCCCACCTGCATCCTGGAGTGGGCAAAGGGCAGGACAGGGGTCATCCACCCATTTTACAATGAGGAAACTGAGGCTCCAAGTTAGGGAGAGACCAGGTCTGAGTCCCTGTATAGGCTGTGTCCTCACTTCTGGGTGCACAGTCTTGGGGGACACAGAAGCCAGGACTGGCTCAAGCCCGAAGCTGTATGGACAACCACTGCCAGCAGGGCCATCGATAAACCATAGGCCTAGTGCTCACAGGGCCCACTCTTGGTTTTACATGCACTGTTCTCTCCACTCTATTTCCTCCGGCAATATGCTCTCCTTTAATCATCACAACAAAGGTAACACGTTATAACATTTAAAAGCAGAGGCCCTTCCATGAGGCCCTAGGACTCTGGGCGGTGAGGGCGTGGCTGATAGTCGTCCAGGAACATCTGGGACCAAATCCTGCCTAGGACACCCTCAATCTGTGGGGCCTGGGCAGGCGACTCCAGTGCCCATGCCTCAGTTTCCTCCTCTGTGAAACAGGAGTTTAGTATGTCCCTAGGGTGGTATAAGAGGTGGTATAAGAATTAAATAAGATAATGGCCAGAGTCGTCTGAGCACTGCCTGGCAGGAGGTCCCAATAAGTGAGCTATTATTTTCAAAAGGTAAATATTTAGATAATTTTTTATAAAAGAGGGAAAGGTCAGGAAAATCCCGGATCCTGGTCCTAGCCGGCTGTGGAGGTGGGGCCAGCAAGGCAGGGCTCCTTGGAGTGACAGGAACCTGGCTCTGGCCTCTGGCCCCAGGAACAGCTGGTTCCTGCCTGGGTCAGCGGATGCGCTATCTTGGCACAGAGGCCCGGTGGGCAGTGGCCAGAGCAGGGTCCAGCCATCTGTGTTCCCTAGTTGGCAAGTTGGGCGGAACAGGCTTGGCCAGTTGGCTGGAGGCCCCCGAAGCCCCAGGCCCATGAAAAGAGGGCTCAGAAAGGCTCCTGTGTTCCACCCTGTTCCACAGCTGGCTTTTTCCAGACCAGAGCCTCATGGGTCTTTGGAAAGAACATCCAGTACCCGAGCCCTGCTGATGACTCGCTGGGTGACCTCAGGTGAGTCACTCCACCTCTCAGGGCCTCCATTTTCTCACTCATTAATGGGGATCGTGATAAATACCCGCCTCATAGGGTTGACCAGAGAACCAATGAGAAAATGGACACAAAAGTGCTCTGTCATCATCGGCCTCACAGCCAATCCTCACAGTATTTCCGTGTGTAGGGCCCTGCTCTAAGATGCAGTCTGCATATTGTAACTCATCCTGCAGATAAGGCAACAGAGGCACACAGCTGACAGGGGCAGAAGCACTGTAAGGTGAATAACGGCGGCCTAATGTTGTTATTAAATTCATGGCTGTGGGGTCTGGCCTAGGATTTGGAAGCTTCAAACTTAGTTTCGGGGGCAGCTTTGGCCAAGGTAGGAAGGCCCGGGAGGGAGCACTGTGTTGTGGTTGGAGGTGACCCCGTGGCAGGTACTGGGGCACCAACTGCTCGCTCAGGCATTGGGATTCCAAGTCCCATGTTTCCTGGGTGCCCTCTGTGTGCTGGGCATCAAGAGAAGTGTCTTCTTTCCTGTCTTATCATTTTAATCCCCAGAGTAACTGTGCAAAGAACACATGAGCATCCCCATTTTACAGCTGGCACAATTAAGGCCTGGAGGCAAAGGGAATTTCTTGGTGAGCAGTACTATTTAGATTTGAACTTGGACTGTGTGGCTCCAAGTCTGCTCCTCAGCCCAAGGATGCGGGCACAAGCAAGAACTGTGGCTATCGGTACACCCCCTGGAGACGTGGCAACTTTGGGGGCTGCAGGAGCTCCGGGGACAAGTTGTTGTGTCCCATGCACTGTCTTTGGAGCACCTGACCTGCTGCTTCTGGGCCTCTGCCTTTACTCCAGCTTACCCTGAGCCACAGGAACTGGGCAGACCATTTTACAGACAGGGAAATCGAGGCCACTGAGGGGCAGGGGCTTGTCCAAGGCTCACAACTCCATTTCCTGGTGCCTATGGACACCCCTCATAGGCCACATGGCCTCTTCCTGTACCCTCCTGCATAACCACCCACCCAGCCACCCACCCTCACATCCACACACCCACCTACCCATCCAAGACAGTTACTAAACGTCTCCCGTGTGCCACACAAGTGCTACAGACGGAGCAGCTGGAGACAGCCGTGGGCTCAGCCTCCTGGAGAAGTTAGTCTCCTGGCGCGTGGGGAAGGACCCTAAATCACACCTGAGTGGGAATGGGGTCGGAGGAGGCTTCCCAGAGGAAAGCCGTCCCGAGACCTGAGAGATGTGGAGGAGTTAGTGAGGGAAAAGGAAAACGCCCTGGGAGGCAGGAGAGAGTGACAGGGAAAACGTGGCTCGCAAGTGGAATGTGAGGGGGAGAGGTAACGAGTGGGCAGGGCCCACATGGTATGAAAGGCCACAGTGACGAGGGACTTTGTGCTGCGTGCAGTAGGGAGCCATAGAAGGGAGTGAGTGACACTGTCAGACACGGGGGTTATAAAGTTCCCAGGGCTGCAGGGATGCAGAATGGATTGGTAAAGCAGGTGAATGGAGGCCAGGAGGCCAGTGAGAAGGAGGCTGGGGCAGTTTCCCCGAGAGCAGTGAAGGGAGCCCGACCAGGTGGGGGCAGAGGGCTGGAGAGGGGTGAGAGTCTAGAAACGTCAGGAACCAAGTACCTCAGGACTCAACAGCCAATTCCAAAGGGGTGAGGACCCTGCATGTTTCTGCAGAGCCCAGGCTTCTAGCCACTAGGCAACAGCGCCCTCTTGGGGCGGGGGGGGGCTGCCTCTCCCACTACCTTCAGGCCTGTCTTGCTCGAGCCTCCAGTTATGTCAAGCCGGTCCAAGTCTGGCTCACCACCCCTGGAGTGCTAGAGCCGGGCCGGGCCGACACCCTTAGGTAGCAGAGTGTATGCCTGAGGCCCAGTGAGGGCATGGAGGCCACACAGCACAGTGGCTCAGAGACCACTTCTGCTGGTCCCCAGCCCTAGCCGCCTGTCTCCCACCCACAGACCTACGCCAGCCTGTCTCACTGTCTCACTGTGGGCTCCTGGCTGAGGCCTCCCTGGCACTGTTGTCTGGATGTGGGTGGGACACAGCTCCAGCACAGTGATGAAAGGCTGGCGCTGGAGTTTGGAAAGGAGTGAGATTCCCATGGGAAAGGGTGGCTCTGAGCATCAGCCCCCTGCAGGCTGGCTTTGATGGTGGAGAAACCCCAGCTGGATCCCTGGCTACTTGCCTCTCGCTGAGAAACAAAGGCTATGAGCGGTGTCCGTGGACGTGTGCAAACATTAGCAGGGAAACCCCCAAGTAACCTGACCTTGTGTTCTGCCACAGCTCTGTCTTTGCTCCTGCCCCCTCCCTTTCAGGCAAACACGACCCTCATGGACCAGATGGGCCAGCAGGTCCACGCCACCCCCACAATCCCCAGATCCCCTTGGTCACTACTCCCCTCCCACCCTAAAAGCCACCACTGGAAAGATTCTGTCTCCCAAACAAACTGCATTTAGAGCTCACCCACTTGTGCTCTCTCATGGGGCTCCAAGAGCTAATGGGGGCCTTTGATGGACATGAGCAAGTGAGGGGTTTGTGGGCCACATGTTTGTCACATGAATGAGTGAGTGGATGGTTAGATGGATGGGTAGACGGGTGGGTGGAATGGAATTCCATCCCCAAGCAAAGCACTGCCATTTTTGTTGGCCGGAGCAAAATACAATTTCCCAAAGGCTTTTAGGAACATGGCAGGTAGTTCCTGGGGTCCCATGGGTCCCCACTGCGGCCGCCCTTCTTCATGCCTGTGCTGGGACACTGAGAGGGGCACAGCCCTGTGTTGCCCATATGGGGAGGGAGCGCTGGACCCTGGGCTCCCACGGCCCCATACCATGTTATCCCAGATACTCCAAAGTTCCTCCAGAAGCCCCTTTTGCTGAGCCTGCCCCATTAAGGGCTCCCAGAGACCCCCAGGAATTCCCATGACCTGTAAGTGTCCCCAGGCCTGGGATCCCTCTTGTTGGAGGCCAGGACACGCAAGAATGGAGGGGTGTGTGCCTGCCAGAATCCGCTAGGCAGCTTTGCAGAGCCAGAGAGAGCAGAGCGTTTGTCATCTGCTGAGGACAGTGGGGATGGTTTAAGGTGAAATTTAAGCCCATTAGTGCTTGGCTAATGACATCAGCAGCGACGGCGAAAATGAAGATGGCAGGGTGTGTGAGCGTCCATAAATTGTCAGGGCTGGCGCTGCCTTCGTCCTTGGGCCTACTCCCTCCCTCCCCTCATCCCTGCACCAGCCTGGGCCCTGAAGCACCCCCCACACTGGTCCCTGCATAGCTGGCAGGCCTTGTCCCTGTCCCTGCCCTTGTCAGGCCACACAGGCCCGGCCCCAGGGTCAGTATGTGGCTAGGGCCTCAGCTGGGGCGTGAGAAAAGAACAAGGGGGAGCCCAAGCTTGGAGGCAGCATCTTCTTAATCTCCCTCCTTTTATAACTTCTGTCTTTTTTATGCACACACAAGGAGTCCGGCTCAGCCCCCAGCATCTCTTCCCCAGGCTGAGCACTTTCCCCGCAGCTAATGCCTGACAGCTCTGTTTATGTCTCCCCATAATTCTCCAGTTTTATGTTTTTTTTCCAGGGCCATTAAGCTCCCAGCCACAAGCTCCTTCCCCTGCCCCTGCCTGCCTTTGTCCTTGAGGCCAGGCAGCCCCATCACCCTTTGGGCGACAGGCTGTCCTCCCCCAGCAGGTAGACGTGGACCTTGGCAGGAGGCCTTGCTCAGGCTGGCCCTGAGGGTAGGCACTTCCGGTCGCCAGGCCCTCCTGACACCAACTCCCGGTCTTCCCATCTCCTCTGTCACAGGTCCTGTCCCGCTGGTCTACACCTGGCTCCTGGAGGGCCCAGCAAAGCCCTCTGGCCCATGTCCCTTCCCAACGGAGTTATTCCTCAGCCTCATGCTTTGGCCCTTCTCCCTAGCTGACCTTTTCCCTCCCAGGGCCCCAGCCACCTCCTAAGGGCAAGCCCCCCAACCCAGACAGCCCTCGGCAGCTCCAGATCCCTGGATCCAACACATCTACAGTGCCCGGGGCTCCCGCACGCCACAGACCTGCCCTCTGCCTCAGTCCTCCTGTGGCTTGTCTCTGAGGAGGCCCCCAAGTCCTTGCCCCCCACCCCCGCCCAAGGTGTCCTATTCAGACCTCTCCTTCTTAACCTCATAGCTACAGCCCAGAATCTGGCCTCTTCACCTCCTGCTGGGAATTCCATGACTACCTCGACCTGGATTTCCCATTCCCACTCTCTGCCCCATGTGGCTTCTCACAAGCTCTGCTCAGGGCACTCCCTTGCTATAAAGCCTTCAATGGCTCCCCATTACTTTCACCTCCTTGACTTCCCATCTTAAGCATGGTACTCAGACCTCTCCAGCCTCAGCACCTTGATGGCTGGCTCCCGCTGCCCTGGCACTCTTCAGCGTCCCCACAGGGCTCTCCCAGCTCCTGCCCTGTCTGTGTCTCCCGGGGTGTTCTTCCCCATCTCTGCAGG
Organism: Rhinolophus sinicus; assembly: GCF_036562045.2. NCBI lineage: Eukaryota > Metazoa > Chordata > Mammalia > Chiroptera > Rhinolophidae > Rhinolophus > Rhinolophus sinicus. Next base: position 1,162,243 of record NC_133764.1, read on the forward strand.
TCCTAATCCAAGGTAGCAGGGGCCTCTGAGGGCCTTTCCTGATTCCCTCCGCTAGACGCAATTCTTCCCTTTCTTCTGGATCCATACAGTCTCCTCCTGTGGCTCCTAGAGCTGGGGAGCCCATCGTTTCCCCTAGTCTGGATGCCTGGCTTCCTGCCTCAGTCATCCACAAGGACGACACAGACTATTTAAAGGCATGGCCTTGCCTAGAACTCCCTCTTCTTTCTGGGGATACCCTCCACCACCCCTACTCTGGGGCCCAGCACCCCTCTCGGGAGGCATGGGCTCCCCCTCTGTCCAGTACCCTGGCTCCTTCCACAGGAGACCTGTGTACGTTATGAAAGCACAGGAGTCCTTCTCGTCTTTAATGTCCTCTGCCCTGCTGGCCTCTCAGTCTGCATCCTAGACGCCCCTTCCCTGTACATGCAGGTGACCCAAGGTACACCTGTCCTGTGGCTGCTGCTCCGGCCCCCACCGCTGCCCTTGGCTATGGCCTCCTCCATCCCCTGAGCCTTCTGGGCACCATGTGTCCTGGTCCCGGCTCCCTTCCTCTCTACCCCATGGATGGGTGCCGGGGGACATCCAGGCCTGCCTCCCGAGGAAAGCAGACTCAATGCCCGTGCTGCTGTTTCCCCTTCCCATGCACTTGGCGGGCCAAGCACATGGCTTGGTTTCAACAGATTCCAACCCGAGTCGCCCTGTGTCGCCCCAGTGTGTCTGACCACAGCTCGGCAGCCCCCCACTCTGTCCTGCCCACCCCGGCTGGCATTCCACCCAGACAACTTCCTGCCCTTGGCAGGCCTCACTACTACACTGGCAGCCCCTGGAGCGACAGTCAGAGCACTGCTTGGCCCCAGGCACAGCTCCTGACCTTATGGGCAGTATCCTCTCTGAACGGGGACTGTCCTGACCCCGCCTTTACCTCACAAACAGCTCTTGAGCACAGACACACGTGGGGTGCCAAGGCAGGCAGTCCTATGGACTGTTGCCCGGATCCTATAGTTAAAAGCAGAGCAAGCTTCGTAATTTGTGGGGCCCAGTGCGAAATGAAAATGCTGGCCCCTCCTCAAAAAGTATTAATCCCAAGACAGCGACAGGGCATTTAGACCAAGCTCAGGGCATTGCTGAGTGCAGGTCCTGTGTGGCTGCACGAGTCGCACAAAGCCAGCCCCAGCTAGGTCACCAGACCAGCTGCCACACCCTGCCGTGTTCCCTAGCTCCCGGGCACTCTGCTGAATACTGGGGAGATCATGATATAATCCACAAGTCACACCCGGGAGGTCACAGATAACGACAATCATAAGAGTAACAACAGTTCCATTTACTGAGCACTGACTAAGACTAAGTGCTTCGTACACATCAAGTCCACAAACCACCACAGCTACCCAAGTCTATGGCTTATGAGATGGGGGTTCAGAGAAGCGATGTAACTTGCCCAAGATCACACAGTGGCACTGAAAGTGCTGGAGGTAGGAGTGAGCCCAGGCTGCCCTGACTCCAAGGGCTGGCTCCCAACTGAATCGCACACCAGGTGGCGGTGCCGGCCCTGCGCCCACCTCACCACAACCATTACCAGGCTCTCCCCTGGAAGCCAGGCTGGAACAACAAGCCTGCTGCTACAGGTAAAACACTGAGACCCCCTGCTGTTGGCTCTGAATGGGGCCTGAGAAACCACCCATAACTTCTTGCTGCAGAGATGCAGAAACAGAGGCTCAGAGAGGGTGACAATTCCTGCCAGGTCACATAACAGGACCCCCAAATGCCCGCCTCCAGCAGCCCTGTTTCTAAGGACGCTTTTCTGCCCCCCAGGCAAATGCTCGTGATCGGATGCATAATGAAGGCGGAAGGACCAACAGCAGACGTCCAACATGATCTCACTTTGTTAAGCAAACTGGGTGGAAACACACAGAAATGCTAAGTCGGTGTCTTCCCATCAGATGGGCTAGAGGTGACTTCTGTTTTCTTCTTTATATTCTTTGGTATTTTCTGTATTTTCTCCGTTGAGATAAGATTTTTAAAAAGACCAACAGCTCTGAAGGTTTTAGAATGAATGGGGAACGGAAGTTTGTGGAGCCGAGTTCTGGTTAATAGAGTTGCCATAGATACCAAGCAGGGATTTACTCGCTCGCTAAGAACCAGAGCACAGCAGACTCCTTTCCGGCTCCTGCTGGGCTGGAACGCCCTTCCCTCATTGTTGAGGGTTCAGGTTTCTCAGGACCTAGGGGTCTGGGGCCGTCCCTGGGACAGCGCTGCCTGGCTCTCCCAGGAGGTCTGAGCGCTCTGCTCTGGACGGTGTGGGCCCCAGGCAGGGAGGGGCTGTAAAGCCTGGCTGCTTAGGAAGCCTGTCCCAGTGTGTGCTCGTCCCCTGGCAGTGCTGTCCTCCTCCCTGGACAGCACGCTGCCCACACTAAGCCCCTCCTCCCTCGGTGCTCCCTCAAACCTGCACCACCCTATCCTCTCCTGCTCACAGCCCACCACACCCCCACAGCCGACATCCCCAAGACCAGACTCGCCCTCCCTTACCCCTCACCCCCAAAGCTGGCCCCTGCCACCCTTTCTGGCCTCACCCCCCAATGCCAGAGGTTGCTAGCTCCACACCTCTGTGGTCCCCTGCCTGGATCACCCTCTGCACCCGCCCCACCCTGCCCAGAGCAGGCAGCCTTTCCCCTGGTTCCCTGCTAGGCTGTGGCTATAATGTGCTGATTAGATTAGAACCACATCCCAGCGGGCCCACTTGGGTGTCTGTCAGACCCCCGGCAGACCCCACTGGGCTCACCCACAGCCCCAGTCCCCAGAGCCTAGCACAGTGCTCTGGGGATCCATCAGCAATGCCCTCTGTCCCACACCCCATGCTGCTGCTGGGCCTTTTGCAGACAGCTCCGAGCCACCTCCTGCCCAGAGAGCCCCCTGGGTCTCTGTCCTGAGAAGAGCTAACAGCTCCTTAATAAAAGCGGGCCACAGGCGGGCCACAGACGGGCCAGTGACATCGCGCCCAGCTGAGAGGCTGCGGCTCACATCAAAGCCTCATTTTTCTTCTTCCTGTTAGACACTGAAACAATTTACATAAAGAGCCCCACATGTGTCTGTGACAAAAATGCATTTCTTCTCATGGCTGGCCAGCATCCTCCTTAGCTTTCCCAGATTCCCCCCATGGGCGCCTGGCTCACTTCCCCAGGAGTGGGGGTCTCAGGGACCACCCCGTGCCGGGGAGAGGCCAGCCAAAAGAATAACCATGCCGTATCTTTATTAAAACAAGAATCCAAACTGACTAACCCTCACGGACTCAGGTGGGGGTGGGGCCATGTACCGACCACATGGGTCTAAGGATCTCAGCAGAGCCTTGTTCTGGCCTCCAGCGAATAAAGGCATCTCTGCAGGACCAGGGCTGGCCGCACACAGCGGCTACCTGCACCTGTGTGAGCTCACCTGTAAGACAGCCCCACTGAGCAAGTCACCTGTCCCGCGTGGCAGACCAGGCCTGGAGGCCAGGACTTCCCGGCAGTGAGGCTCACGGCCTCTTCTGCTCAGCTCTCGTGAGGGAGGGACAAGCCACGCAGAGGCCTGGGGAAGGCTCCCGGTGAAGCTTCCAAACATTCCTGTCTTCTGATGGCTGAAGCCTAACACCCCACTGTTCTCCTGGCTTCATGTTGGACAAAGAACTACCTTCTCTTGGCCCCTCTACTTAGAAATGTCACTCTGAGAAGTAACAGGGTGTCTCACCACCCCGTGAGCGAATGACCCCAGACCCTTCCTCCAACGTGCCCAGGAGCAGGGAGCAGAGTGGGGCTTAACCTACCCAGCCACCCCGAGTCCCCTGTGCTGACTCACTGGATGGGGTCGGCCTTCCTGTGTGTCAGATGGGCGAGGGGGTGGGACTGGCTGACTTGGGGGTGCTCCTCACACACGCACCTGGCAGATGTGAGGTGTATGCATTATGATGCATGTAACTATTCCTGCCTGTGTACTAGAACGTGCTATGTCTCTGCATGACTCATACAGTAAGGCCTACATGTAACCACTGGGAGCTGAACTCGCAGCCCCATGTGCCTGGGCCTTACTTTATGGGACTTTGGGGGCACTGACTACATATGATTTTCATCTTCTAAGTCCCATGGAAGATGAGACCGCACTGAGGACATTTCTGGATTCTGAGGCTGAAGGGGATGAGGGCCTGGCCCACCCTCTGACACCCTCCCCTCTTCCTGTCTAGGGAAACTGTCTTAAAACCATGGGACCATGACAATTTCAGTTCCAGACATTTGGGAATGCTATGTACCTGCACCAAACCACGTGTTCCAGAGTGTTCGTGGCAGGTTTATTCATCAGATCCTCAAACTGTAAACTACACAGATGTTCGTCAACAGTAGAGGGATGACGAGACGCCAGTATACGCACACAATGGGATACTATACAGCAATGGAAAATAGCCCCGCACACAGCATGTGTGAGTCTCAGAAACAGCACACCGAGTGCAACAAGATGCACGTGGAAGAAATTCAAAAGCCACACACGGGTCCTGGGCGGGTAATACCTGGTGGGGGCACAGGGGACCTTGGGGACTGTGATGCTCTTTCTCTTGACTAGAGTGCTGGGTCCACACATTTGGTTTGGAGCAATTCATCAGCTGTTCACTTGGGATTCATGCCCTTCTTCGTATGAAAGTCAATGAACAGTTGAAAAGTAAAACAAGGGCCGGCCCGGTGGCTCAGGCAGTTAGAGCTCCGTGCTCCTAACTCTGAAGGCTGCCGGTTCGATTCCCACATGGGCCAGTGGGCTCTCAACCACAAGGTTGCCAGTTCAATTCCTCGAGTCCCGCAAGGGATGGTGGGCAGCGCCCCCTGCAACTAAAATTGAACACGGCACCTTGAGCTGAGCTGCCGCTGAGCTCCCAGATGGCTCAGTTGGTTGGAGCGCATCCTCTCAACCGCAAGGTTGCCGGTTCGACTCCCGCAAGGGATGGTGGGCTGTGCCCCCTGCAACTAGCAACGGCAACTGGACCTAGAGCTGAGCTGCGCCCTCCACAGCTAAGATTGAAAGGACAACAACTTGACTTGGAAAAAAGTCCTGGAAGTACACACTGTTCCCCAATAAAGTCCTGTTCCCCTTCCCCAGTAAAAAAACTTAATAAAAATAAAAAGTAAAACGAGACCGCAGCCTCCTCAGGCTCCTAGAAGTCGCCTTGTCCTGTGTGGTCCATGTCAGCCCAGCACCAAGCATTCCTCACTCTCCTCGGCCAAGGGTAGCATGCACATCCCCACCCCCCAAAAAGTCAGGTGGCCGTATGGCCTGCTTTGTCAGTGAAACCCGAGTGAGTGCAAGTGACAAGTGCTGCTTTAGGGAAGAAGCTCCACGAGCCCATATGTCTGTCTCTCTCTCTCTCTGTGACATGCAAGCGCTCCAGAAAGCTACTGTTCCATCTGCCTGGATCCCTGAGTGACAGCAGTGAGCAGTCCTGCTGCTGTCCAGTCTCAGACACATACCACCAGTGAGGGATAAAGCCTGTTTTACGGTGCTGATCTTTGGGGGTGTTTGTTATGTAGCACAACTAGCCCATCCTGACTCGTATACAGGCATTCGAGGCTCTTTGTGGCCTGGCGCTCCACAACCTCTCTGGCTTTGCCAATGGACGCACTCTGAGCGTGAGCCCCATGGATACTGTGCTCTAGGCACACTGGGAGCTCAGCTGTGCCAACCACGCACCCTGTTCTTTCTTGTCCTGGGCCTCTAAGCCTCTGCCCGGCACCCCTCTCCCTGCTCTGCCTCTCAAGCAGACAGCCATTTGGGCAGAGCTGGTGCACCCACAGTCCCAGCCTGTGTCACCTTCTCTTGCTATCAGTAGCTCCTTGAGGGCAGGCATTACTCAGTGGGCAATCATTTCCCACAGGAGCAAGCGAGGAGAAGAGGAACGACACACAGGCATGACCTCCAGCTCCTCCTGTAACTACAAAGCCATGTGCAGACCCCCTCCAGTCGTGTCCACGGCTATGCCACCACTTCCTGCAGCTCTGCAGGCTTAGACCTGTCCTCCCTCCTCACGTTTCTAACAGCTGCCACCCCACCAGAGGGCCTCCTACCGGCTGGGAAAAGTTGGGGGGGGGGGGTGCAAGGAAGGATGTGGAGGTTCTCAGGGGAAACGGTGCTGCCGATTAACCTGTTTTAAATGATACAGATTGGAAGCCCAGGGAAAGAACATTTTTTTCCAGAAAGGAAAGGCCATGTGATAAATGACCCCAGCTCAGCACTGGCCTTGGAGTCCCAGCTATGAGTGTTGCCAGGGAACCTCCCAGAGCAGCAGGGTTGCAGAATGGCCAATCACTGGTAGCCCCAGGGGAGCCTTGGCTGTGACCTGCTTCCAGTCCTGGTGAGAGGAGAAGGCTGAATGGGGATGGTGAGGGCAGAGGCCTGGGAGCGCATCACAGAGCAAATTGGCCACAGAAGCACAGGACCCTGGACCCTGGACCCAGGGGGCTCTGGGTTCCACTGAATTGTCTGCACCTGCCCCTCCCCATCGGTCACAGCTCAGAGGACCCTGAGCAAGCACCTCTCTTTCTCTGCGTGGGGGCTGGTTCTCCTGCCTTGGAGGGTGAGGGGTAAGACTGAACCTCTTAGCTCAGCCTGCACTGTTCTCCAGCTTTATCTTCCACCCTTCTCCCCGCACGTGCTCCAGCCACACTGGCTCCCACCAGCTCCTTGTAGATGCCAAGCCCTCACCCCCAGGCCTTTGCACACACCAATCCTTCTGCCTGGGCCACCATCTCCCTGGATCTTCTCATTGCCCCCCCAAAGCCACCTCTTCCCAGAGGCCCTCCCTGACTGCCTGCGTAAGGGAGCCCCCACCCCCACAGCTCTTGCCACCCTCTGAAATACCTCCATCGTGTATTTGAGAACTGGCTTCTTGTCTGTCTGTCCCATGTAAGGTCCATGAGAGCAGGTCCACCTGTCTTGTCAGGGCACATGGCAGGCGCGTGTTGCTGAATGGACAATAGGGTGCTGGTACTGCCAGGCGTGGTGCTCAGGCCTGGCCTGAGGCGCATGGCTGTGCCCAGGTGTGGGTAGTCCTCACACACCTGGTTTTCCTGGTGCAGCCCGAAGGCCTTTAGGTGTCAAGAATCCTCCCTGCCCTCACCCTGGGCCTGCTGGCCCACCTCTGGAGCTTTCTCTACCTCTCCTGCCCTTCTCCTGCTGTTTAGGTTCCACCATATCCCCTCACCCAATCCTGCCCCCCACTCAGGCCCCCCGACCCATCACCCATGAGAAAACATCCCCACCTCCCAGGCCTGGCCCTCAAGCATGACCCCTGCCACCTTCCCAGCTCCCAAACCTCATGCCCTCGCAACATTAAACCACGAGGAGCTCCTGCGCCTACCAGTGCTTTTGTGCCCCCAACCTTCATGCATGCCAGGTAGGGTCCTGGGGTGCGTCTCCCTCTCCCACTCACCTGGCAAAATGTTCACAGGCCTTCTAATTTCAGCTCAGGATTACCTCACCTCTCACTGTGACTTTCTAACAGGTGCCTGTCCTGCCTTCCCTCCCTGCCCCCTGCTACGGTCCGTGTCTGTCAGCTATCTGCCTCCCAGGGAGCCTGCAGCTTCTGGTTCCATCACGGTGCCCCCAGTGCCTGGCACACAGTAGGTGTGAGAAAGTGAGTGATATGGGCTGGTGAATGGACCGATGCCGTGTGATTCTAGACTCCGAAACTGGTGGCTGGAAATGTGCCAGAGACCTCAGTGACCAGTGAGAAAGCTGCCACGCTCGTCCCCTGGGCACTCATAAAAATGACAACAGCAGCTTTCATTTGCTTCCTATGCACCAGGTACTGTGCTGAGGCCATTCACTTACGGATCACCTCTTCCAACCCTCAAGACAACACCAGTGTTATTATCCTCAATGTAGAGATGAGGACACTGAAGAGAGAAGACAAGGAACTAGCCCAAGGTCACACAACCGGAAGTGGAGGAGCTGGGACTTGAACCCGGTCTGTTTGATTCCAAAACACATGCCCTTCAACTGTGACAAGCTACTGTCACCCAAGCATGCAGTTTTAGGAGGCTCCGGAGCTCCCAAGGGGTGTCTGCTGGGCATCCCTCCCAAGCTGCCTCACTACCATCTATCTGTAGCCACACTGTGTTGCCAAACTGCTACTCCCATAAATCGACCCCAAAATTTTTTGACTGGGAGATGAGCACTTCTCCCTGGAGACTTTCTCAACCTGGCTCTGTGGGGACAGAACCCTGTCTGGGTCCCCAGCCCTGCCCAGACAGGGCTCTGACCAGGAGGGAACCCTCAGATGTGCTAGATGAATCAATGGACCATTCTGCGTTACTTCCCTTCCATAATGTTCCACGACCTGCCTCCTCCAGGAAGCCCTCCCTGAACACCGTACCTCTCTACCCCAATCATCCAGAGCCCTTAGTGAGTACAGACCTCACCCCAAGATTTAGCCTCAGATCCAAACTGAAGCATCCCCATGGGTTCCACCCAACTCTGCTCACTCACCTTTGGGGAGGGAGTGCTATACTTCTTTCTACAGCTCTTCAGCCTCTGTGCTGGGTGCTGCATGCAGCAGGACAGCCACGGCCTCTGCCCTCAAAACATGCACTGGATCCTACACGTCCGCTGGGTCCCCTCTGGGTTGCTCAGCTCTTGGCAAACTTAGATATGTGAGGACACGAGGAACTATTCCCAATACATTAAGTGAGAAAAGCAAGTCACCAAAGGGATGCAGAAAGAATATGATGCCACTTCCGTTTTTAAAAATGTAGAACCATACCTGGTTCCAGAGCAACTGGGCCCAAAAAGTGACCCAGCCATTGGTGGGGTGAGATTCTAGGGAAACCTAATTTTCTTGGGATTTGTGTCTATTTGCTAAGTTTTCCACAATGAACATATAATGTCAGTAGCAGGGAAAGTCTGCCAACCGACACCTCCCCTGAGGCAGGCTGAAGTCGCGTCCTGGTTTCTAGAGCAGCTGGGAGGCCGAGTGAGACCACTCCTCACAGGTGGGTGGTACAGAGCTGATGCTTCTCCAGGTGACTGCCTGGACCCTCCCTAGTCCCAGAAACAGAGGCCTTACAGCCTGGTCATGTTGCTGTTCCCTCATGGGGGCTGTACTGTCTGGCCCCCCACTGCGATGGCTGGTCCCCAGGGCAGGGACCATAGGGCAGGGCATGGGCATACAGCAAGTGCATAATAACAGCTTGCAGAGAGGGCTGCCTCCTCTGTGTCCCACCTGGACAAGTATTCACATGTCTCCAGACCCATGAGGGTGCTAATGACACTTGTAAACGTTAGCTAACCCCCACCCCTGGGTGCCTAAACACTGGAAACAGAAGACGTCATGGCTCTTCTGTAAACCGAAACCTGACTCTGCTTCTCCCCGGTTGAAAACCTTCCATGGTTCCCCAGTGTCCCCAAATAAACAGCCCCTCCCCAAGTTTTGCATCCACAGTTTTGCATCCTCTGATCCCTGCTCCCTCCTTCAGGTCCCCTCTTCCACCAAAACAGGTCAGCCTACAGCCCCCCTGCCAACAGGGCTTGCCCCTGGGCCTTTGCACATGCTAGCCCTCTGTCCAGAACAGGCAGACCACCCGTATTCATCCTTCCAAACCCTGCCCAGGCACCCGCCCCTGTGAAGAACACTTCCTGATCCTTCCCCTTCCCCAGACCCCACTAATTGCCTTTCCCCTTCCTGAGCCTGCTCTTTGTACACACATTGATTATCTCACTCAATGCAATTAGGGTTGATGTGTCTGTCTCCTACCAAACCAGACGCAACAGGGACTGGGCCTTTTGTCTTTGTTTTAAATCCCTGGTGCCCAGATACTGCCTGCAGACAAACAGGCACTCAGGCACGTCTAGCTGACAGGTGGGAGAGTCGGTAAACAACACCTGCACAGCCCTTTACAGTTTATGAAGCCTTTTCCTGTCCTCCATCTCACTGGGCTCCTGTCACTGGGGCAGCGAGAAGGGGAGGCTTCCGGATCCCATCACTGACCAAAGGGCCGGTGGGCCCCTTCTCTTTGCCATGTGCCACAGCAGGGCTTACCAAGAGCAGCTTGGGCCCCCTTTCAGCAAGAAGCCAACCATTTCCCCTGCCAGGAGCTCCCTCCCATCCACCAGAGGGGAGAGCCTGGTGGGTGCCCAGGTGGTGACCAGCCGGCACAGGTGTGGTGATGGCAGGGTGATGGCCGCCATCCCGCCCAGAGCTGTGGGCTGCGGTGGGCTGGGGTGGCAGCTCCACCAGCGAGTCTTGGTAACAGTTGCTATGTAAAACGCTCGGAGGGGGAATTTATTGTCAGCGTTAATAATAGATGAAGGTTTCAGAATTTTTGATGCCTTACGTTCTAAGCCGTTTGATTTATAATGTCTCTGGAAAGGGAGAGATGAGGGAGGAGGCTCAGAGGCACAAGCTGGGAGCTCAGCCCCCTGCCATCTTTGACAGCTAGGGAAACCAAGGCCCAAGGGGAGAAGCGACAAAGCCCTGGGACTCCAGAATGCCGGGACCACGGGCACTTCAGATGCCCAACTCTGCCTCAGTCCAGAGGAGGAGAAACTACGTCTGGGCCCTACCCGCCCCACGCCCGGTTGTTTTGATGGATTCCTGCTTCTGCTTTGAGGGCCAGCAGGTGTAGCTCAAGTCGTCTCCGGAAGCAGCACGGCCGGGCGCCTGTGGCGGGGGCTGTGTGGGGCTGATTACAGGCTCTGTGGAGGCAAAAATGCAAGTCCCAACTTCCCTTCTGCTTAGCTGCAAGTGGCGGCTGTTGTGGAGTCCTCCACGGAGAGCAGGAGCGAGGCCGGGCAGGAAGCTGGGCTGTTGGCCTGGCTCCCGCCCAGAGAAGCCACAGAGCCCGAGGGCTGGGGGGCGGGGGTTGTTGTAGGTTCAGGAGGCCAATGAGAGAGCGTCTCCCTTGGGGTCAGCCCCCCACTCTCATCTGCATGACCAGACACTGTGTGGACATGCCTCGTGGGCACACACCGCCCCCTCCCTGCAGAGGCCACTCTAAATCGAGCTGGTCTGAAGGAGGGTAGGGGCCTTGCCTTGGGTTTTCCCACCCACCGCCACAGTCCTCGCCTTAACCCATGCTGGTCTTTTCACCTGGAATTCCTCCTGCCTCTTCCAACCCTCCATGGCCTCAGTCCAGGCTAGGCAATCTTTCTGATTCGGCAGCCAGATGGACTCTGTCCTCTCTGGAACCCCTTGACCCCAGTCTTTGGGCTAGAGAAACTGGGCTCAGGGCCCGGCACCCCAACACCCAGACTGCAACCCTCACCTCAACCGCTGTCTCCAAAAGCTACGCTATCTCCCACTTACAAATGGAGTACGTCTGGGCTCAGGGCCCTCCTGCCTCATCCTTCAGACCCTGAACACGTCCAGGAGCCCTCACCGAAATGGCTCCACCCGGGTGGGAGAACCTGAACCCACCAGGGCCTCTGTTTCCCCTACAGGGATAGGAGTTTCTGTAGGGCTTTAGTGCCCAGTGTTCAGCATGGGCCTAGTGTGGACCCACAAGCAGCCACGGGACAGGCAAGAGAACAGTGACCACCCCCCAGCCCCCACCCTCCACTGACACCTCTGGGGCTGCACATGAGGGCCCACAAACTCGAAAGGGCTGTGGGCGTGCTGTTAGTAACGATGACAACAGCTAAGACCCGAGCACCACTCTCCCCAGGTGAGGCCATCACTCTCATTCAACAGGAGAGAAGACTGCCGCCTGCGGGGAAACGGGGCCTGCTCAGAGACAGGCCTGCTCTGACCACCTCGACACCTCGACACCAGCCCCTTTCCCCAGCCCCCAGCCCCCTCCCTGTTTCATTATCAACTGGCTGAGCTGCTTTGCTCAGTGTCCCCCAACTCAAGTGTCAGCTTCACAAACAAGGATTTTTGTCCGTCTTGGTCACCACCGTGCCCTTAGCACCCAAGACAGCCTGGCACATAGTAGGTGCTCAACGGGTTCTTGTTGAAGGCTAAACGGTTAAAGGAATGAGTGAGTCGTGCCGAGGGTGTAAACCCAGCCCTCCCGATCTAGTGAACAGGGCACCTGTGGGCATGGGACCAGCAGTGGGCATAGGAACGTCTAGTTACACTCATGAGTTCCCCTCTTTTCTGCCCTCCCTTCACCTCTGATCACCCATTTACTCATCCACTCGTGCTGTGCTCAGGCATCCTCGGCCGCCCTCAACACCAGGCCCCTGCTGGGCACTTGCACGTCCCAGGCTCCAGAGCACCCTCAGATGGCAACCCTGGAGCTCTCGTCCCAAGAGGAGCCAGGACACAGACACCTTTGAATACCACCCACAGCCCAGATGGAGGGCTGCTCTGGCCCTCCTGAGTGGCTGGGACCCATGCAAAGATGGGGAGCATGAAGGACGCCCTGGTAGACATGGCCACCTTGCTCCCCTGGGATTTGGAGAGACCCCTGCCTGTGCTGACAGGGCCGCTGGACTCCGCAACCAGGCAGCGGCCTCTCCTGCGGGGTAAGGCCTCCTGCCCGCCAGACCACACCCCACCCCTGTGGTGGTCCTTCCAGGTCAGTCCCTGCAGGAATCATGGGCATCGCTCATTTATTCATTCATTCCTGAAATACTCTGTAAGGCCCTCCTCTGAGCCAGGCTCTATGGGGGACATGCTGAGGACACTGAGGAACCAGACAAGGTCCCCACCTGGGGGGGGGGGGCATACCTCAGGAGACACACTGATTACTACCTACACAAGAGGGTCCAGTGGGGCTCCAGTGCCAGTTTAGGAGTTCGGCTTTATTCAGAGAGCCACGGGGTGACTCAGTCACGTGTGAGGGTGCAGGGGCTGGGCGACAGCATGGCTACTCAGGAAAAGCTCTGGGGGATGCCCTCTTTTCTGAGTCAGGGAAGCACCCCTGTGGGTGACGACCCTGACTGATAGTGGCTCAGTGCTGCCTGGGGAGGGGGCTTTAAGAGGCCATGACCCCTGACATTTCCAGGGTCCTCAGTCCCCAGAGGGCAGGAGTCCCAGCCGAGAGGTGGGAAGGGAACTACTCCTTGGAGGCTCTGAGGGTCTCCGGTAGAGAGACCCAGTGTGGAGAGCCTGGCCCCACTGCCTGGCAGCCGCTGCCTCCCAGAGCTTCACTGTCCGAGCCACGCTGCCCTTGCGCCAGGCGGAGCTGGGACGGGAGGCCAGTGAGGGTGGCCGCCGGGGCCTCGGCAAACAGGAAATGCCAACTCGCCCTTCAAGTCGGCTCTAGCGCCCATGCTTCCTTGGCCTCTGGTCAACCCCAGGCTGGCGCCTCTCCTTTCTGCTCCAGCCCCCACCCCCCACCCCAGGCTTCCTTGCCCTCACCGACCCCATTTGCCAGGTCTTCACCTATGGTTGTCTAGGAGCCCAGAGCCCACTTACTCAGCCATTTATTACTCACTCATTCATTCAACGAAGCTGTGTTTTATGCTATGTACCAGACCCGGTGTGTAGGGCTCACTGTCCAGCACTGGGACGCTGCCAGGCTGTGGGAGAAACAGTGCATGACCAGGCCTGCCAAACCAGGGTACAGCACTGCGACAGGGAAGTCCAGGCTGTGAGCCCAAAGCAGGCCTCTAAGCAGCCTGAAGGCCGGGGGGGCTTCCAAGAGTTGGTGTCACTTATGTTGGCCTCACACCAGCTGCATGGCATGAGCTGTATGGCGTTGGCTACACATCTCCCCTAACTTGGTCTCCTCCCTCTCCTACTCCAAAACGTGTGTTCAAGTCCCCCCAGACAGGCAGACCCTCCCTCTCCACTCCAAATTACCAGTACTCAGTTTTTCTGATCTATAAATGTCTATTGGATAAATACTTGTATAATAGGTGCTACCCTCTCCACTCTTCTCCCACTCTCTGCTGAGAGACAGGCCCAACTGCCTTGACCATTTTCCTATCCCAAGGGAGGCCTGTGGACCAACGCCCAATAAAAGCCCAGGACTCTGGGCGCACTAGGAACCAAGCATTAGCGGGTAAGGGCTGCCAGGTCATTTGTTATGGCTTTAATAATGGAGTTCATGGCAGATCAGCTAGTCAGTGATAATGGCATTAATTTCTGTAACTTCATTAGTGCTGCTAACCTGAGTTGTCATGGGAGTCAGGAGGGCAAGTGAAGACAGGAGTTGAAGCCATGACATAATGATGTCTTTGTACAAAATAGGAAAAGATACCCCGTGTGCCGGGCTGCACAGCTTTAGCCAGTAGAGTGTAGACGGGATTTTTGCCAGGAACCCTTGTGCAGTGTACAACCTACACAACTGTACACTTTAGTCCTAGGTTCAGGTGAGCGTCAGCATGGAGGCCTTTCCCCAGACGTCTCCCTGAGTTTCAGATTACTCAATCCTGGTGTGAGAACTTCCTGAAATCAAATGCAAAGTTTGTGTGTATGTGTGTGCACAAGCACATTTTTCTGAAGAAAATTCAGTTTTTTCCCCCCAATTCCCAAAGGGTTCAGAGTCCCCTCAATCTAGACTTGAATCTAGGCTGAGGGTCTGGGATAGAGGACGGCAGAGGCATCTTGTCAGAGGCTGGGAAGGGGTTTGAAAGAGTTTGGGGATACAAACATTTGTCATTCCATTTCTCAAAAATTGGACTTAAGATACTGAGCATCAAAACCACGCAGGCTTGGGGCCGGCCCGGTGGCTCAGGCGGTGAGAGCTCCGTGCTCCTAACGCTGAAGGCTGCTGGTTTGATTCCCACATGAGCCAGTGGGCTCTCAACCACAAGGTTGCCAGTTCAATTCCTCTAGTCCCAGAAGGGATGGTAGGCAGCGCCCCCTGCAACTAACAATGGCAACTGGACCTGGAGCTGAGCTGCGCCCTCCACAACTAAGACTGAAAGGACAACAACTTGACTTGGAAAAAGGCCTGGAAGTACACACTGTTCCCCAATAAAGTCCTGTTCCCCTTCCCCAATAAAATCTTCAAAAAAACAAAATTAAAAATAAAAAACATGCAGGCTTGAAAAAGGACAGATTCCCAGGCCCCATCCCTTAAAATCTGTGATTTGGGAGTGGCCTGAGCCCAGGAATTTCCCCTGGTATAAACTCAGGGTGGTTTATAAAACGCACCAAAGCTCCCAATGCTCTGATTTAATACATTGTTATTGGCTTTGCTGTATGGTATTTTTTTTCCTTTGGTGTTAGTGGGGAACAATATAAATACCCCAAAGTTCATCAAAACCCCAAAAGGGGGGACAGCCGGTTAGCTCAGTTGGTTAGAGCGCGGTGCTCTTAACCACAAGGTTGCCGGTTCAATCCCCACATGGGCCACTGTGAACTGTCCCCTCCACAACTAGATTGAAACAACTACTTGACTTGGAGCTGATGGGCCCTGGAAAAACACACTTAAATAAATAAAAGTTTAAAAAGACAAAACAAAACAAACCCGAAAGGGGTATCCATGTAGAACTGTGTAACCGACTTCATGACTAGTTCTCTTTTTGCTGTAGGAGTGCCGTGAGCATAGGTGTCAGGGAGGCTTTCTCACCCCCACCTTATTAAGCCAAGGAAGGGCACAGGGAGTGCTCCACAAAGAAGGAGTCAGCTGGCTAGGCTTTCCAGGCATCTCTGGTCCCAACATGTGCTGAGCAGCCCTCACCAACCCATTTCTGTATCGTGCTTACCTCTTGAATTAGGGCCAGCCCCTGGACTCCCCATCTGGATAGCACAGTGGACTATTCACCAAGGGCACACACCAAATGAGGCTCCTCTGGCCTGGGGTCCAGGCCAGACACTCACTCCATGACCTGGCCTTGGACACAAGCTCTTCTGTGTCTGGGAGTGAAGGGGCATCTGTCTCCCTTTCTTTCAAGTCCCTGCGTCCAGCACTGGGCCTGCCAAGGAGGACTTCAGGGCATCCAGATGAATGGATTCATTCAACAATGTAAACTGAGCACCTACTGTGTGTCAGGCCACAGGAAGGCCCCTGCCCTGATGGCACTCAGTCTGGTGTGGGAGGAGGAAGCACAAACAAAGGTACAATTGCAAGGGAGACAAGTGCTAAGCAGAGTGGGTGGGGTGGTCTTCTGTGGGAAGCTCCTGAGGAGGGAGGAGGGATGGACCAAGAAAAGGGACTTAAGAGTTCCCAGGAACATAGAATGATGTGCAAAGGCCCTGTGGTAGGAAGGGGTGGCAGAGGCCAGCGTGGTAAGTATGGTGGTTGGCCCCTGGGGACAGGTCTGCCCCTAGGGACAGGCTGGCAGGGCACCGAGTGCTGGCGTTAGGAACAGAGGGCGCGGGCCCAGTCGGGCCTCTCTCAGACTCCAGGGGACCAGAAAAAACAAGAGACAGAGCGTGGGATATGAGGCGTCCTTTGTTCAAGGACCGCCATGAATGTGCACTCATGCCCCCAGTCACGCCCTGGCGGGACTGCCCCGGGAGCCCCATCCTTTTCCAGCCGCCGCGCCCGCGAGGGCGTGTTAATCACAGGCCTCGCGTGCCAGTGGTGCGACACGCTGCGCCCGGGTGCCCGGCCCACAAGGGTTGGTCCCGCCTATTTCCGGGGCCAGGCGGGGTTCACGGGGCGGCTCCGCCCCTCCGGAGCGTGACGGCCAATCAAGGGCGGCGGCCCGGATTGGGGGCTGGGGCCTGTGCGAACACAAAAGGCAGAAAATACAAGGGATCTCCGGCGCTGTAACCATGACTACCTGCGCCCTTGCACCGCCCCGCGCCCAGTTCCGGCACTGACCCGCTGGCTGGGGGCGCAGGCTGCAGAGACCCGTCGGTGTCCTTCGCGTGGTGCGCTGTGCGTCCCCCACCTCGTGGCTGCGACACCCGGGGCCTCCACTCCTTTGCCTGTGAAATGGGGTCACATTTTGCCCAGGGCTGAATTCGCTCATTAATTTCAACATTTACTGAGAGCCTACTATGTTCAGGGGCTAGAGATCCACCACTGAGCAAGAAAGTGAAAAACAAACCTGCCCTGGGATAACTTATGTTGGGAGGAGAGGGGGTGCGGAAGGGACGTAGGAAGGGACGTAGCCAATAAGCAAAAGTATAAATAAATACATTGTACCAGCCGTGAGCAAGTGACTCAGGGCTTTGGAGAAAACAGAGATTGGAACGAAGACAGCAGGGAATGGGAAGGAGACAGTTCATAGTTTCAAATAGGGTGACCTGGTGGGCTTCATCAGGAGGTAACCTCTGGGGGGAGAGGGAATGAGTTAGGTGGCTACTGCGCTAAGAGCACTGCAGTTAGAGGGGGCAAAGCCAGTGCAGACCCGAGGCATCAGTGAGCACAAGGAGACTCAGGAGACACCGTGTCCATGGCTAAGGGGACAAGGGGAGAGGAGGAGACGAGGCCTGTGAGGTAACAGCCAGGAGATCGGGACCCCTCTGGGCCTCGGCAGGTGCTGAGCCCAGTCCATACCTGCTCCTTTCCCTTCCTCACCTTCCTTTTTGCTCTTTCCCTCCTCTTCCTCCTTGTCTTCCCAGGCCTCCTCTCGTCCTCCACAGACTAGGAGACATTCCATCTTCAGTGTAGGTAAGAAGGACCTTGGTCCGTGGTCTGGGCAACAACCTGGCTCTCGGGGCGAAGGCAGAGACAGGAGCCAAGAAGCCACGTTCTCTCAGTCTTTGCACAAGCTGTTCCCTCGGCCTGGCGTGCCCTTCCCATCTCTCAATCTGACAAACTCCCACCTTAGTTTGCAAGGACAGAATGTGGCCTCCTCTGGAAGCCTGGGCTACGTGGCATGGTGAGGTGCCATTCCTTGGTGAGGCCCTCCATACAGACTCTGTCACAGCACTGACCAATACCCCCTGCAGCTTTCCCAGAGGAGGAAAGGGGCAGCTGCTAAGTGGCAGGAGAGCACTTGTCAATTATAAGGCACCACGAAGACAAAACCTGGAGGAAAGGGCCAGTGGGTAGTAGCCTGTGTGGGAGAGTGAGTGCTGCCTACGCCACCACCCACAGGTGCCTGGCACAGGCCCAGAGCTGGTGAGGCAGAAAGGAACGGGAGCCCTCCAAAAATGCACAGCTGAAACAATGGAGAACGCTGAGTCCTGATGCATCCCTGACCCAGGGCATAACCCTCATACAGACCAGGAAAAAGGGAAGCCAACTACTGTAGCTCAGCCTGCACACAGATCATTTCTTCTGGACACGGGCCTGCCTATTGAAATGCCCGCAGTGTGTGCTGTGCAGAGGCTCTGAGACAAGAACCTCACCTGGACACTGGTGGTGTCTCTAGGAAAGACCTAGGACAGGCGGAACCTAAGGAAGCAGTGCGTGACAGTACTTGACACCAAGGGTCTTCCAGTCAGTTCTGCTGCTTAACAGGTCATTTCAGCTCAGCCTCCTCATTTGTAAGGGGGGTTGATGGTCATACCCACCTTGCAGGATTGTTGTGAAAACTAAATGAACCAATGCGAGAAAAGTGCTTAGAACTAAGGTAAGAACTTGGTAAAGGTCACCTCTGGAGACCAATGTAATAACCTGGATGGAGGCTTTGGAGTCAACAAAACCAGTGCCGCCTCCGTACAGCCACAGCTGGACTATATTTCCCAGCTTCCCTTGCAATTGAACATGGTCATATGACTGAGTTCAAGCCATTGGAATGTGAGTGGAAATGATGCCCCCCCCCCCCTCCCCAGGCATGAGGCCTGTGCTGAGGTTACAGAGGAAGGCAGAGCCATATCACCTCTTAGAGGAAACCATCCACCAACCAGAAACTCTTGCTACCGTCCTGCATGAAGAATAAACTTCTAGAAATGTTAGGGTTTGTCTGTTACTGCAACTAGCACAGGAGTTCACTTACCCACTCGCTCATTTTACTCCTTCAATAAATATTTATGAAGGCATATGGGCTCTGTATGCCTCATGCCGGGTGCTAGGGATACAGAAGGGGTGAGTTCTGCCCTCACGGAGCTTAGTGTGTCGAGAAAGGCCATCCTTAGTAAATCCTAAAGGCAGGGGAACTGGGGCAGGAAGACCTCCCTGAGATGGGATCTAGAAGAGAGAACAGAGAAGGGGTGAAGGAGAGCTCGAGGCAGAAAGACCAGCAACAGTAAAGGTCCTGCAGTGGGAGGGAACATGGTCCACTTCCTGGAACCAAGGGGGGGGGGCAATGAGTTCCCATGGTCTATCTTCACATCCCCTTTCTGAGCCTCAGTTTTCTCATCTTTAAAATAGAGGCAATGCTAACAGCACTGTCTCACAGGGCAGCTCTACATCTCAGGAGAAAAGACCATATGAGAAGTGTTCCTGGGTGCTTGTTCATTCCGGCTATTACTGAGAGTGGGCAGAAAGGCCTGATGCCTGTGGGGTGTGTGTGTGTGTGTGTGTGTGTGTGTGTGTGTGTGTGTGTGTAACACTGGCTCAGGAGGTGAGCAGGGCTGTCTCTGGGGCTCAGGAGGCAAGAGCAAGGAGGGAGGGCTGCTGCTAATAGGGCTCCTGCCACATGGACTAAATATCAACCATGTCTCCAGCCAGGAGAGCCATTAGGCAGCAGCGGACGTGTTGGCTCTCTGGGGAAGTGGGCAGGACTGTCCCTGGAGGCACCTCAGCAAGCTGGTGCTAAGAGTGGGAACTCTCTGCTGACGGGCAGATGCTGGCCACCATTCATCCTCTTTCCAGATAAGAAGAGTTGAGATGGGCATTGCAGGATTTGGGGGAAGTCTGGAAGGCCCCCAGGGGCTGATGTGCGGGGCATTTCCTGATGCTCGATGCCAATCTGGATGCTGCCTCCTGAGGTAAGGAGAAGGAAGAGAAACACCAGACCTAGGTGTGCTTGCTGCCAAATACCTCAAAGGGCAGGCAGGGGGATGCGTGGCAGGGGACGTCTGCCAAAGAGCTGCAGCCCCCCGTGACGTGCAGTGGGACCACATCCCTCCCTCAACTCACACACCGGCCATGGCTCCCTGGCTGTCTGCTGCCAGCATTCCTGGTTCTCCAGGATGCAAGCCCCCTTCTGCTTACTCCACAACCACAGACCTCCAGGCCCCTGCTGCTGCCACTGCCACGCTTTGCATTCACTGTTTCTTCCGCCAGGTATGCCAAACTCACCTCCCGTCCCCTACATCTTTTCTGTCGTCTTTTAAGAACCACTTGGAGTTCTAATCCTGGCTGAGCAATCTGGCCAGGATATCTCCCTTCTGATCCTTAGCTTACTCACTGACAACATGTGGAAGCTATTTCCTGCCTCACAGGGTTGTTGGTGCAAATTAAACACGACAACATATGTGAAAAACACCTAATGGCATGTGGCATGAAGTATTCATTTAAAAAGTAGACAACCCCTCCCCCCCCGCCCCAAATCAACCAATCTTCTTATAACATCACCTCCTCCGAGAAGCTTTCTCTGACCACACCCTCCAGTTTGGGTTAGGTCTCTGGCTCCCTGGGCAACCCCTAGTATGACACCACACGAGATAGCAATGACTTGTTTGAGCATCTGCTCCCATCCCCACTAGACTGTGAACAGCTCGAGGGCAGGGAAACAAACTCCTGGTGGGTGCCAGGCCGCATGGTCAGTGTTGGATGACTGAGTAAAAGGGTGGATGGCGCAGGTCCTACCTTGGCCTCCTTGTGTGTCCTAAAGGCTGAACTGAAAACACAAGCCTGCCATGCCCTGGGAGGCGAAAGGATGAGCATCTCAAATGTCCCAGAACCCAACGCTCAGCCTCTGTGCTCAGGACCAGCTTGCCAGGAGAGTCCTCTGTCAGCTGCCCTCCAACTTTGGCCCCTCCCCAGGTTGCCACTAACGGCAGCTTCCAGGGATGGGCACAGGCCCACCCCATCTCCTTTATCCGCTGCCAAGCTGCTGGTCAGCCCGTGGCCAAGTGCCAAGGGGTCGGCCTGAGCTCAGAGATGTCTGGGGAGGGGGTTTATCCCAGGAGGCTCCAGGGCTTGGGAAGGCAGTGTGTAGGGGTCCACAAGCTGTCTGTTTCCTCTAGGAACCTCAGAGATGGTGTACATTTATCCAAACAAGGCCACACTGACACAAATCGAGCTGTCCCCCTACTCTGGGCTGGACGGCTGTCAGCTTGGGGCCCCACTGGCTATCTCCCCTCACCCAAAGCTCAGAGAGGCAGTTATAGATGTCTTTGACTAATAAGAAATAGGGGCTATATATTAACCATTGTGTAATAAATGCAGTTTGGCAGCCATATCTTTCAAAAACATGGCTTGGCTCGTGTGTGTGACTGTGTGTGTGTGTGTGAGAGAGAGAGAGAGAGAGAGAGAGAGAGAAATAACGAAGGTGTCCCTCAATAAACACACTGGCACTCTGGGGGAGGCTCCAGTTTTTGACTCTGGAGCCCTGTAGGTGGGGGCGTGGGGGTGGGGGCAGTGAAAGCCACAGGCATCTTAAGGAGGCAGCTGAAGCACCTGACCAGGAGTCCACAGAAGAACAGAGGCAGGCAGGCAGGCCGGCAGGTAGTGAGTGGGTAGGTGCAAATCGAGCAGACAACGGTGGTGGCTGGTCTTAAACCCCACAGGACAGGGGCTTCAGGCTCAGTCCAGTTTCTCCAGTCTCCTGCCCAGCGCCAGGGACTGCTGTGCGGGTCCCCTCCTCCTGGGTCTACTGCCTGGCGTGAACAGATGTTTCCTTGAATCAGGAAAATAATGTGGGCTCCCAGATGGGCTGCAATGAGGAAGCGTGTCCTCTCCCTCCCTCCCTGCCTTTGTGACAAGTCTTTCTTTCTGGGGAGCAGCTGAGCGTTAGAGGGTGGCGGGTGGGGGCAGTGGCACCAGTGGGGCAGCTGCCGGCTTGGTCATCACCCTCGTCCCTGGAGGAGGACTTGGGAGGCACAAAGCCTTCCTCCCCTCCACTGCTGTTTGCAGCTCCGGGGCTGACAGGTGCGGGTGGAGAGCATTCTGCCCTGGAGCGGGGAATGGAGGCCTGAGAGGCAGGGGCTCCTGGAGCCCAGGAGGAAGGCCTCTCAGGCAGGGCCTCCGGAGTCACTCAGACCGCCCCAGTCAGGCTTCACACGGTCCCTTCACCATCCTGACCCTGACTCACCCTCCCGCCCGCACCCAATCGCTGCTGACACAGCGCTCCCACCCCACCTCAGAGCTCGCTACTCCCCTCCCACCACGTCCAGGGCGCTGCTGCAATGCCAGACTACCGCCCCAGCCTCTCGGGGGTGCCCCCTGACCCCTTCACCTTCCTGAAAGCTCTGCTAGAGAAGAGTTTTCAAACACACCGGACCAGGTCACTGCCCATTTAACAGCCGTCACAGTGGCTCCCATCACTTACAGAATAAAGCATAATCTCTGGCCCAGGTCTCCGAGGGCCTGTGCCTCCTCCAGCCTGCCCCTCCCACACACCACACCACCACCACCACCACCACCACCACCAACGTGGGAACTTCACAGGGGGGGGCTGACTTGGCAGTCAGGCAAGGGACCCCCTAAATCCGTGTTCCTTTCCCTCGAATGCTCTTCCATGCTTCCTTCTCATTTTCTCTACCTAAAAACTTCCAAGCGTCTGTACAGGCCCTTCCTGATTTCCCACCCACCCGGCCACCCACAGTTATCCCCTTCCTTCGAGCACCCCTCTTACCTCATCACCTCACAGCCAGCTTCCCCAGCAAAGGGTTATCAGTTTACCAGCCTCCTCAACGGGTCTGAGAGCGCCCCCTAAAGGCAAAGCCCAAGTCTGAGTCGCCAGCAAATCCTCAGGCCTCCACACACAGCAGGTGCTCAATGATTTCAGTGTGCGCACACAAATGCACCAGAACAAGACCCAAAAGCCCACATTAAACTAGAAACAGCAATGACCTCCAGGGAAGCCTGGAGAAGGGCTTTGACCTATTATTTTATGTCTCTCCATTTTTTCCTTTTCTATTTACAACCATCCTTTCTTTCCTTTTGTAATTAAAAAATGACTTTGAATGAAAACCAAGACTGCCCAGGGGCCCAGGGAAATAGCTTGTTATGGGCCCTGTTCTTGCAGGGGCCTTGCCTCCCTGTGCTAACCCTCACGGCCACCTGGGTGTGCTGGGCCCATTTGGCCCACTTTATGGAACAGCCAATGGAGGCTGAGCACAGGGCAGATGGGCTGGCATTGGAACCTGGGGGGAACCCGAACTCCATGCCACCCCAGATGGCTGCTAGGTCTCCCCCAGCAAAGCTGGGTGTCAGAAAGTGGGGCTGACCCTGACAGTCCCACAGGGACCCCAATGTCAGCATATATACAAATGCCACTCATGTTTGTCAGGAAAGTTTCTTAAGTATCTACTACGTGCAAAGAACTGTGCAGGGGACACAGGGGTGTCCGGTCTCACTGCCCAAACCAGAGTCTTGGGAAGCAACACCCCCTGCTGGTCCCTGTGCCCTTCCCACTTCCATCTCCCCTCCACACCCCAGCCATAGCCTCTCTCAGTGCCCAGCTGGGGGCTGCAGAGGACTGGGCCCTGGCCAGCCTACAAGGCCTCCCTGATCCCACCACGCACGATGAGGTCCCCAGTCCTGGGGGGCGTGAGCAGCACCCAAGGGGCTTGTTACAATTCTGACTACTGGGCCATCCCTGGGACTGTGATTCAAGCAGGCCGAGGACAG
Source organism: Rhinolophus sinicus (assembly GCF_036562045.2). Lineage (NCBI taxonomy): Eukaryota > Metazoa > Chordata > Mammalia > Chiroptera > Rhinolophidae > Rhinolophus > Rhinolophus sinicus. Next base: position 1,185,729 of record NC_133764.1, read on the forward strand.
GCGTGGTGAGCTGGGCATTTCTGTGTGTGCCCTCTCTAGTGCCTGACCAGCTGAGTCCCAGGCGGCTGAAACGCAATGGCCTGGCGCTTGGGAGCTGGAAGTGGAGCAGGGGCAGGGGGCTGCCTGCACACTGAGGTCAGCAGGCAGCTCCAGAGAGAATGCTGTGAGATCTGCCACCCCACATGCCCTGGCATTTCTACTAGTCTGATGGTACCTGGGTGCCAACAGAGATGAACTGCAGGGGGCGGGCAGCTGGGCTCCGATGCTGCTGCTCAGGGGTCTCCTCACCCCTCTGGAACCATGGGGTCCCCTGGGCCTGGGGGCCCTGGCACACAGAAGGGATACAAGAAATATGTGAGGCATGGAACCGAGTACAGATTTCCTACCAAATCACAGAGACTTCCATTTATTAAGTGCCTGTGTGTAGTAAGTGTTCTGCCCACATGAGCTTCTTTAAAACTGGGACTGGAATGAAGGTATTTGTAACAGCAAAAAAGCTGTCCATGTGTCCACCCTGCAGAGACAGGGCCCTTACATAAGAACTTACTGCAAGCTTCCTGTGTCCCAGGCTGGAGAGTGGGCAGGGGACGGCTGAGGAGCTCCACGGAGTTGCAGAAGTGTGTGTGGAAGGATCCTATGGAGTAAAGCCCCAAACCTGACGAGAAACACACAGGAGGAAGAGCTAACGGATGGGGTCCTCCCGTGACTCTGAGGGACTGGGGAATGGAGCTGTGGGGGTGGAAACTTCTGATTTCACTCTTCTGTTTTCCCTCTCCCTCTTTTTAAAAACAATGAACACATGTTTTATTGTTGTTTTTTAAAGGATATGATTTTTGGCAAAGTTTCCAGTGAATTCAGTACCAGGGGGCTTGGGGATGCAGGGTTCGTGAAGTCATTCCAGATAGGTGACTTCAGACTGCAGGGCAGGCAGGCATGCATGCATTCATTCATTCAACAAAGATCCCACCCTCTAATCAGCTTCCAGCTACCCCAGGTCTCAGCAGTAAGAATTCATTCATTCATTAATGCCACAAATATTCATTAACTGTCTGCTGTGAGTCTCGGGGCCTGGGTAGTAAGCCTGGAACCACAGCTTGCGGCGGGGCTGGGGGGGGACAGCCCAGGGCAAAGCCATGTGGCACTGTTGGCCATCTAGTGTCTGCTGTGTGCCCTAACATCCATGCTCTTTCGCCCTACACAGTGTCACCTACACAGGAGACTACCTCCCAGCCCTGAGCCGGCAGGCACCCAAGATAGGAATTATGGTCTCTACAAGAGACACTGACATGAAGCTGGTTACTGCCTTTTCAGCAAATGTAATTCCTTTTTATTAGAAAATTAAAGGATAGGACCAGCTTGCCAACAGCCAGAAGAGCTGAAATGTGCTTTCCTAAGATATGCAGTGTCTGATAAAACAGATTTGCTTGTCTCCCCCTTTTCCATCATCATCTCCCCTCGGCCAGCCTTTTTCCTCCTTTCACGCCCCTTCCACTGGCACAGCAATGGCTGCGACTTGGACAAGGTGGCAGGCACCGTGTCCCGGATGCAGGGAGTGTGCCTTTGTTTCCCTGAACAGGGCAGGAACCTCTGCACTGAGCCCCACTCCCCGGGTTCAAGCCTTTTCAGAATTACCTCTGGGATTCTCTTGCTTTCTTGAGATGCAAAGGCTGCCCATGGCCTCTGCTGAGCTGAGGGTGTCAGGAGGGAGAGGCAGAACAATAAAGGATTGGGCTCCGGAGAAACAAGCTCATCCATCTGGAGACCCCTGAGCAGGCGGCTGCAGGAGCAGCGGAGGGAGGTGGGCAGGGCAGAGCCAGGACCAGTGCCTCTGCCACACAAAAAGCAACTATTCAAAACCACCCAGGGAGTTCTCTCTTATTGAAAAGTCCTTGATTCTTCCCTTTCTGCTGCAGAACTCACGAACAAGGGCCCTGTCTTATTAATGGGGTGATGGAGGGGCCCAGGAGGGAGGGTCCTCCTGCGCAGGAAGGTGGCCGCGCTGGTAACTAAGGTAACTCCAGAATCGGATTTTCTTCCCACTAATCTCTTTTTCTCTTTCCTTTTCTTTTTTTCTCTGCTGGTCAGATGCTACCTTCCTGGTTTAGAGGGGACCTGGGGGGGCGGGGGGATGACATGTGTGAGTGTGTGCGTGTGTGAGTGCATGTGTGTGCTGAATTCTAAAATGGTGACCACACTCTTGATGCTCTAATGAGGGTGGGGTGCCTTATCTCAGGTATGTCTGCCCTTGCCCTCTCCTGGCAAGTCCCCACCCCACCTCCCTGCCTCCCTGCTTCCCTGTTCAAGGGCAAATCCATTCCCTTCACTCCCTCCTTGAGTAACAAAAGGCGAGATGGAGTTCCCTTTCACCTGCTCTCATTGAAGCCTCTGCTTTGGCACGTCTCGCAGAGACAGCTTTGTTCTGGGGAAAGCCAAGATGGGGGTCTGTCCCGGGGCCTGCAGGGGTGGGCGACGGGGTGGGTGTCAGAAATAAACACAAAAACTAGCATTGTCTCACAGGCCCTCGCTGCCTGGGAGCCGTGGCCCAGGGCGGCACAACCAAAGGGCTAGTATGAAGACGCCGCAGAGTGGCCCAGCCTGGCCACTGCTGGCCACATGGCCGAGGTCGTTCTTTCACTCTCTGAGCCCGGCCTCCCTGCCTTAACGACAACCCACAGGAAGCTCTTGGCACAAAGTCAGGTCTCTCTCCACCTGGCCATCTCCAAGGCTGAGAGGGGATGTACTTTTCCATTAGGGTGAGTGGGAAGAAACAGAAGGGACAGTGACCCCAATTCTCCTGAGGTGGCTGTGTAGGGCTCAGCCACTGGGAGGTGTTTCTGAGGAAGAGGGCACATCACTGGCCCCTGGGACCTAGGGTTTCTCTGTATGGAGGAGGAGCTGCGGACACCTGGTCAGGGTCCTCCCCAAAGGGAGGCCCTGGGAGCAGTTCGGGGCAGCCCTGGCTCGGGACAAAGGTGTGCATTCTGTCTGCACAGCTCCTTTCCCCCAAAGGTGGACGTCCTGAAAGGGCTCCCAGGCTCTCAGTGGACACCAAGCCCAAGCCTGCAGCACGGGGCCTGGCACATGTAGGTGCGGCGCCTCCGTGTTCCCTGAGGTACTGAGCTCTGGACCCCTGGCTGTCCCCTCGGAAGCGGCGAGGCGTGACAGCATCAGGAGTCTCCCCTCCTTTCCCCTGCCCATGGGGAGAGGCGTGATCTGCACCAGTGAGGTGAGTCATGTCAGCTCAGCCAGCTCTGTGTGTAGGGGGGCTGCCCTCTGTCTGGGCTGGAGGTGACAAGGTCAGCTCAGTAGGACTGACAGGCTGGGCTGGCTGCTGGAAGCCACGCTAGGTGGCCTTTGGGGCTCCAGAACCCCTAGCTCCCCACTACAGGGAGGACCAAGGGCAGGTGGTAGCTTAAGGCCTCAAAATACTCACGCAGTAGGTCAGGGGAAGCCAGTGGGGGTGGCTGGAGGTCAGGGGAAGGCGCAGGTGTGGGACCGTGTCTGGAGCTAAGACAGATCAGAGCTGCCCCAGCTCTGCAGGTAGGAGGGGCCACAGCCCAGGCAAGTAGCAGGCATTGCCCAGCTGGGTCACGCTCAGGCTCCATGGCCACAAGCCCCAACCCCGTGCAGCCACATTGTCTCTGCTTCTCAATCCTCCCGACCTCTCCCCCTCTCTGCCCTCCTCCTCTCCCTGTAAGCAAACGGACTGCAAAAGGGATGGTGCATTTTCATTTGCATCCACCTTTACTTCCCCAGTTCCTGGGGCTGACTTGTCCCTTCTTTAGCCATCTCTGTCCCCCTCCCCTTTGGAGGGTGGCCGCAGCCCACCCCCTACCACAGACCACCTATGAGCGCCTAGGAGCCAGGGGCCAGGCAAGCTGCTGTGCTAAGGCCTTGCTGGACACAGCTCTCACCTTAATGGTTTTTCCAGAGAGCAGCTAATGGGTGTGTGACTGCCCAGCGTGTGCTAGTGTGCCTGAAGGAAACAGCGGCCTCCCCATCGCTCCCCACACCCCTTCCCCACGCCAAATGGCCTCAGTTTCCCTTGTCACAAAATCTGCCCACCCTGGGGGTGGAGGAGGCCCTGGGCAGGGAGCTCCCCCCACAGACATTTCTGGGCGTCAGGAAAACACCACCCCAGTAATAATACTGAAGACAGCTGCTGCCATTTCTCAAACTCCTAAAACGTTTGGGGTGCTAGGCTGGGCCTACTCAGGCCTGAGCATGTTTTTAACAATACCAGTGAGAAGGGCCGCCCAAGCTGGCAGCACTGAGCACGTTACAGGCATTTTAGCCCCCAAAGCGCCCACCAAGCTGACTACAGAGCTCATTTCTCAGGTGCAGAAGACGAGACCGTGCTGGGCCCACAAGCAGGGTCTCTGGCCCCCTGCGATCACCAGAGGCCAGGGGGTAACCACACTTGCTCTCTTGCCATAGGGTCTGGGATTGACTGAGTCTGGACAAATGTGGGGAGGAGCTGGTAGCCTTGACATTTTGCCCCTGTACCTCAGAGCCCCCAAGAAGCCAGGAGTGGTGGCCCCCGGCCCATCTGGAGCCCATGGTTTCCTACTAGCCCTGGAGTCCTCTGCCCTCAGCAGCAGACAGGCCCAAGGCCCTGAGGGGACCACCCAAGTGGGGAGGAAGGGAGGGAGGAAGAGAGACAGAGAGTGTGTGTGTGGTGACCCAGTGCCCAGCCCAGCCCGGATGCTCCTCCCAGCCTGACCGCAGCTGGGAAAACAGGCTCCTCAGCTGCCCCCACCCCCCAAGCCACAGCCCACCCCACCAGCCAGCCCAGCCGCCTCACCCAGCCCTGAACCAGGAACTGGGCCTCCTGCCATGCTTGCTCTGCCTGACTCAGCCCCCAGCCCACCCCTCAGACCCCCCCCTTCCGGGAGGAGGTAGTGGTTCTCCTGGTAGTCCACACCCTCACGCTACGCCTTCAGCTGGAAGCCTGAAACACCGGCTGCCCCCATTTCCACACCTGCCTCAGGCTGCCCTCCTCTTCCTCTCAACCTTCCCCCAAACTCTCAAGGGTGGAAGGTGCAGCCTTTTACCTGCACTTTGCCATAACCGGCCCGAACCAAAGCCTACCCTTGACCCCGTCTCCCTGAGCTGCAGCCCTCTACCCCATGCCCATCACCAGTGTCTGGGGCATGGGAAGCCTCCTGCCCCCTGGGCCACCAAGGTTGGCACTGCCTTCCTCCTTCTGGGCAGGGGCAGGATCCCTGTGCCTGCCTCACACTTCTGAGGCAGGACCACTGAGGCTGAAATTTCAATTAAGGAAGAGAAATAATTACTCCAGGGCTCCAGGCTGGCTCAAGTGATGACAGGACTCAATATCCACTTCCCTGGAGTGGGGGAAGGTGGCCCGGCACCCTCTCTGGTCAGCCTGGACCCAAGCAGGTCCCAGGCCCTTGCCCATGGTCAGCCCCCATCCTTCAGGCCAACCTCAGTGCTGTTCCAGGGTAGGAGGGGTGCTGGTGGGCCGGAGAAAGGGTGGGGGCTCCTGGCAGAAGGGGCTGGGGAGTAAGCCTCAGACGGCTGGAGGAAATTGAATTAAATTAAATTTAACCATTCAGTCACTGCCTGTTCCTGCAGTGAGCCGCAAGGCTTCCAGGGCCCCACAAGGATGGGGGTGGGGACCCCAAGAACAGGACCGAGAGGGCTCTGGCCTCCCTGAAGGGGATTCCAGCCCAGGTCTAGGGGAGAGGGTGCCTCTGGAAGGTCACCAGAAGGCCTGCTCTGCCACTCCCTTCCTGGACCTTAGGCCCATCTCCTGCAAAACAAGGGTCACGGGTGGGGGGGGGCATTCTTGGGACCCCCACCTCGTGAGACCCTCCCCCATCTAGTCAAGAGGTCTTCAAACAGCCAGCTTTAGCAATGCTCCCCTCATCTCCAGAACTGTCCCATCGTCCATCCAAAAATGTCCCTTCCCAGAGAATGATCCATTTCCTCTCTAGAAATGCTTTATTTTAATCCAGAAATTCCAAGCTCCAGAATGTTGCTTCTCGAGAAAAGTTCCATCTTATCTCCAGAAATATCCCTCTTTCATCTTCCAATATAATCCATCTCCAGAAACGCCAGTGCTCTGTAAAGGCTCCATCTTAGCTCCAAGAGTGTTCCACTTCCAGAAACATCACATCCCATCTCTAGAGATGCTCCATTTCAGCTCCAAAAATATCTCATATCCAGAAGTGTCCTATTTTGTTTCCAGAAATACTTCAACATCACCTTCAAAAACACTCGACTTCCAGATGTACTACAGTTTATCTCTATAAATTATCCATTTCCAAAAATGTTTCCTCTCTAACAATGTTTGCAACCCAGAAAGGCCTCATCTTTACTCCAGAAAATGCCTTCTCCTATCTCCAGAAATGTTATTTCACCTCCAAAAATGACCTATTTCACCTTCTGAAATACCCCTCCTTCAGAAATGCTTTCCATTTGTCTCTAGAAACATCTTTATCCTGTCTCCAGAAATACCATGTCTTATTTCTAAAAGCTTTCCGTCTCTGGAAATGCCCGTGGTATCTCCAGAAAGGTCTCCCCCTGTGGCCCGGATGCTACAGAAACTCAGAAGCCACTTCCTTCAGGGTCTCCCAGGGAGGCTGAGGAGCGCCCGGGCAGCCTTCTCTTCTTCCTCCCTTGTATCTGTGGTCCTTCGGACTCTCTGCTGGGCCCGCTCCTGTCACAGGAGTGAGGATGAAGTCAGGGGCTGGCAGGTGCCGCGGTCCCTGGAAGCGGGGACGATGGACGATCAGTTTCTAGCAATGGGGAGCCTGCCTGACCCGGAGGCAGGAGCAGTGAGAGGGGCTGCGGTGGGAAGGGAGGGGCCAGAAAGGACTCGGTGGGGCCTCAGCACAGCCCCCACCACACATACACCCCGTCACCACAAACACATCCACCAGCCCCAGTGTACACACTCGTGTTTGGTCAAGACCTAACGCGGTGCATGGAAACGCCCACCCCTCACAACCACTCACAACCACACCCACAGCATGAAAATCCACTCTCAACACTGGCAGCTCCACCGACACAAGTGCACAGAACATACCCAAAGGCACACACAACGCAGACACACGCCACACACACTTACACACTATCGTCCTCAACACCTTCCCTAGGGCTCTCTGGGTCAAGTTCTGGGGACACAGGGGCAGAAGCCCTCTGTCAGTGTCCCCAACCAGTCTGTGTTGGCAAGGCGAGGCAGCTTCAGTCACTGCCGTGTGTCAACGGGAAATTCAGGGCTCCAGGACCTGGGGCTTAGAAGGGATCAAAAAAGAGAAGAAAGTGCACATCTGGCATCTGCTTGCACATCCACTAAGATAGGCGCTCTCTCCCTCCTGGAGCAGCACAGGCCATTTCTGGGTCACTTCTAAATGACAGAAAGTTCCTCTCTGGGCGGAACTGAAGCCTTGCAACCTGTGTCCACACAGCCAGGCACCGCTCTCCGAAGTCACAAAGCCCAGTCTTACTGAGATTCCACACGGAGAGGCTCTCCTCCTTGCCCCTTGGCAGGTGGGAGAGGCAAAGGGGACAGCTGCTCTGCAGGAAGGAGGCCTGGAAGTAGCTGAGTGGAGGGTAGGTGGTAGCAGTGCGCGCAGGCTTACACACACACACACTCGCGTGCCCTCTGTGTCCGAGAAGGACCTGAGGTGCAGACACACAGGCAGGCAGGTAACACCCTTCCAGGCCCTGAACCCACACACAGGGAGGGAGGAGGTGGCCCCTGGTTTGCCTCAGGTCTGCCCTGATACCGCGGTGGATGCAAATTCTCAGAGCCTCCAGGCAGGTAGGAGGGGAAAGGGGCTGTAAATCCGTCTCCATTCCCAGGGGCGTCTGCTCCCAGGGGAGGACAATTACCACTTATGAATCCTCCCAATTTAGAACCCGCCTCAAGTAACTGGAACCTCTTGAGCCCCCTTTTTTGATGATCCTTTGGGGACAAGGGAAGGTGTGAATAGACCTTGAACATGCATTTCTATTTGCCCTCAGCCAGGCTCCCTTTGCCATCCCACAACTGGCCATCTCTTGCCTAGAAATGAGGCTCTCACCTGTCCCTCACTCACCCCTGCTCTTAGTCTCTATCCAGGAGACCTCTTTTCTTTCTACCTAGATTTCTCTCCTCTAGGAACTGAGATTTTCACTCAAAAATGTGAGGGGGGAAAAATGGCAAATAGTCACACATGAATCTGAATGAACATGTGGTCGTGGGGCCCAGGACGGGACAGCTGGGGGCCAGGCCTCGCGTGGGGTGGAGCGAGGGGCCCTGGGTCTCCCGCTCCCAGATGCAGCTGGGCTTTCTGGAGGCTTCTGCATTGGTATTCTCCACCCCTCACATCCCAAATTACACCAGCTCTCCTGGGATCCTCTTATCGCACGTTGCCGCTTCAGCAAAAGGTTATGTACGAGAACATGGAAATCCCTCCCGCATATTAACTAAAAGAGCATTTTCTTAAATGCACAGGAAAAAGCAGCTCACCTAAGAGCCAATGTTTACAGCAGCTCAGGTCAGAACGAGCACTGGACTGGGAGTCAAGCTAGGGCTGCTCGTTGGGGGCCTGCTCTCACTGGTCCCCGAGCACGCCGCTTCCCCTCTCTGCCCTCCACTGCCTCGTCCACTAAAAGTGACAAAGAAGCCCCCAGGATGGCACTCTACCAGGATTGGATCCGGGTATGGAACCAGCAGAGTCCAATCAGTGTTAGTGTTCAGGCTTTTCCAAGCACGTTGTCACCGGCGAGGAGAACTGGGTATCAACCCCATGCACCCTGAGCCCTCACACCTGCTCAGCTTTCCCTCGGCTGTCAGCCCCCACCTGGAGCACGCCTCTCCCTTTTTCCTGCCTGGAGAATTTCTGAAAAACACCTTCAAGACCCCCTTTGGAATCAGTTTCTCAGTTCTGAAACTTTACAGATGATTTTCAGCGCTGTAACTGCCCAAGGCCAGCACGAGCTGGGGTGCCAGGATGAGAACCCAGGTCTGAGCAGGGCGCACACCTGACTGAGTGGGCACAGAACCAGCAGAAGGTGGCAGTCCCATCTCAGCTCTGCCTGCAGTGCCCCGTGGGCACGTGGGGCTGCCCACTGTGACCTGCCAATCTCTTCAAGAAAAGCAAAATGTAGGATTTTTATGTGAAATCTGGTGTTATTTTTAAAACCCTGTGCTGGCCAGTGTCCATCTGAGGGTGTTGCCAGCAGACAACCTCTGGCCTGACTCAGGCCCGAGTCTCTCTGCCCTCCTCTGAGGACAGAGAAGGGCAGCTCTGAAGGGGAGGTGGGGGGTGAGGGCAGGGGCAAAGCCTGGGCGGCAGAACTGCAGAACGTGCTTTAACTTGCGAGGAAATGGCCGGGCAGCAGTGGCCTCCTTGGGTCTCAGTGTGCTCTTCTGTCAAATGGGGACAGTAACAGAGTCCACCTGTTATGTGAGGAGAGAAGCGGAGCTGAACGAAGCCCCTTGAGAATAAGCTGGGAAGGTACCAGGAACATGAACGAGGGAGAGAGGGAGGGAGGGAGGAGCGGGAATTCTGTTAGTTCCCCTCACTGTCAGGATGTGCTCCCCTTGGCCAATCCCACTGCCAGGGCTACAGGAACCCCAAGGTAATGAGCCCTGTACCTGAGAGAAAGTATACAGAAAGGGGCGGCTCTTGCCTCGAACCACCCAGTGGGTGAGTGTGTGAAGGACAGTATCAGCTGAAGGCGCTGGTGGCCGACTCTCCCCCACCCCCAGTGTGACCTATGATCCCAGCTTCACTGCCCGCTCTCCAGAAGGAAGACACCAAACACGGGGAGTGTCATGAGGGGTTTGGGAAGGTCTGCCCTGCCTGGGACGCCACCTCCCTTGGGCTTAAGCTGTACCTGCCCCTTCACGAATACTTGGCACAGAGGGCAATGCTGGCACATGGCCCTGGGTTCATCCCCAGCTGAGTTTCTTACAACAGCCCATAGGATCTTAAACCAGAGTTGCTTGACTTCTCCAAGCCTCACTTTCTTCACCTGTAAAATGGGGATGGCAGGAAACTTTCCCTAGCAGGGTGGGGTTGGAGACTGGAAATAACAAGTGCTCAGGGCCTACACCAGGCGGCCTGGCCAAGAACATGATCTGAGCAGTAGGATTCCAGGCATCATTCTCTTCACACACCGCCCCCCCGCCCCTTCCCAGACTGCCCTGACCCCCAAGCTCTTCTTCCTGCCTCCTCCCGGGCTCGGGTGCATTTCTCTCTCTCTGAGCCAAGCCTTCTCTGAGGGAATTACAATCTGCAGGGCTTTAATTACTGGTCCCGGAGGACCACCACCTCCTTCCATAGCCGAGACTTAGTCATTCTTCCCAGGGCTTGGTGACAGGCTGCAGGGCTGGGCCAGGCCCCTACTTCCCTCTGGAGCAGCGCCCCAGGCCCACAAGACAGCTGGCCAGCTTGGCAGGGAGGGAGCCGCAGGGAGGAATACGGGAGGAAGGTCTTGTCCAGTCCCGGGCCCACCAGTTAGCATCAGAGGATTCAGGACTTCTGAAGTCAGGAACTCTGACTTGCTCTGAAATCAGAGAAATCAAGAATTCTGAGGAAGGAAACTGAGGCCCTCCGAGGAGAAGGGGCATGCCGAAGGTCATGCGACCCCACCAGGTCCGCGTCTGATCCAGCTTCTCTCCTCCTTGGCCCCACAGCTACGCTCCAGCTGTGGCCCTGCAAAGGGCGCCCTTCTTTTCCCACTGCCTGCAGGACAAGTCCTTTCACAGCACTCAAGGCCCCAGACCCCTCCCAGCCTCCCCTCCTGCCTCTGACTCCTTCATTCCCACCCACCATCTGACCTTCTGGAACTCTCCTAGCCCTTTGATGCCTCCAGGCCTTCTGGCACGCTGTGAGCTGCTGCCTACTGCAGTCAAATGTTTCCCCTTTCCAGACTTGAGGCCCAAAGCCCCTCCTCTGGGAGGCCCGCAGACTCCTGGGCAGGGCCTGGATATGCTTCCTCTGGGGCAGACATGAGGCAAACGTACGCTGAACGCTGAACTATTCAATACTACTCTTACTGAAGGAAACGAAACTCGACCTGTAAACAGGTGTGCATCAGATGCCCCCCGACACCCCTGCCTGTTGCACCCCATCAACGGGAACAGCTGTGGGAACTCCGTCGTCATGCAGGGGTCAGGCTGACCAGTTCTAGTCGTGTCCTGGCACCCCTGTTCCTACACCCTCACCTCTGAGATGGCTAAGAAAGCCTGGGGTCAGTGTGGGGCATGCGTGAGGTTGGCACCATGCAGTTCTCAGGGCCTGCACACCGAGGGTCAAGGCCAGACATAGGGGACAGTTATAGTGACACATGGGTAATAGCTATTAAGCCAGGAGGCTGCAAACTGGTGGCCCAGGGTCTGAATCTGGCCACAGGTGGGATGCTGGATTAGGTGACAACATCCACCAACCAAATGTCACGTAAACATCTGAATCACGGTTCCTGAGAAGGTGGATGACAGATACCCCATATGCCACCGTGGCAGAGCTGAGCTGCCACACCCCAGGGGAGCCAGGAAGCCCCCAGCCCTCATTAGCACTGTCTGCTGGCCCTGCAGGGCCTAGAGGCTGGTGGCCCGTGCATTATGCAAACATGAGTTTGATCACTCCTCCAAGGTAACACGTTTGCATTTTAAGCAGGGTCTCCAGTGCTGTGACCCTCGGGCCTCGGAAAGGCAAGAAGGGGGTCATTTTGCAGGAAGGCAGATCCCATGTGGCTCAAGGTACTCTCAGGGGGTGGTACTTTGCAGGGATGACAAGGGCAAGCAGGGTCTCTGTCTGCTTCAACTCGAAGCGCTTTCTGAGGGATGAGCCAACATCTGCCGGCCTCTCTCCCAATTCTCCCTTGGGAACATGCGATGCTAACTTTTCTTGTCCCATCTGCCCCCTCTGATTCCTCATAACACCATTTCTGGACCCAGAGCCCTACCATTAGTCAAATTCCCCCTAAGAATGTGGGACTTGGTCCAGGACCAACACCCCTCCCTTTCCCAGTCATTCTATGTAATACCTTCACTGATGCAGCTTGGGGAGGGGGGCAGACCAATGAACTTCTAGCTCCTACTGAGATGACAGTCACCTTAACCACAGACTGTCTCCTAGAAAGTGCTGGAGCAATGACGTGTCTCCCTCCCCAGAAGCCTGCAAACCCAAGGGTCCCCCCACCCCCCGCCATGGCAAGACACAAGTGCCCTGGACAGGTGCACAGATGAACCCTTAATGAGCCCCTCTGTGCGTCTGGATGCCGCCAGGCACTTGAACAAATTTGACCTGGTTTTCCTTACTTTCCTGACCGTCCTGTCAGGAAAAAGCTATGATTCCCCATTCACAAAGGGGAAACTGAGGCTCAAAGAGGTGGGGAAAGCCCTTGCGCATGGCCAGAGCTCTCACGTGCTTCTGGAAGGGGCTAACCTAAAGCTGGTCTCCTCTCAGAGCAGCTGGGCCGGGCGCGGGGCTGTTAGTGAACGTGTGAGTGGCAAGGGTAGGGCAGCTGGGTCTCCACAAATGCCGATGGGAAAGAGCTCACTCGACTGCTTACTCTCTTAAGAACCATAACAACACTTGACTCTGGGGTACAGATTAAAGGCCACTTGGCTTACTATTATTATTATTACATTATTATTTTGACTACTTTTTCTACCACTGCAGTCCTTCCAGGGCTGACTAGGGGTGAGAAAACCAGGCAAGGCAGAGCGTGACCAGTCCCAGACTTTTTCCAGAAAGGTCTTGGTGGCATATACCCTGGAGTGTGTGTATGCAGTGACCAGCAGGCCCCAAGGGGCACCTGTGGCTGGTCTAATGTCGAATCATCAGCCAGCTTGGGGGACAGTGGGAAGATGCAGCAGCAGGCCCTACCCAGGCTGGCGAAGGTGGCATGAGTCAGACCAGAGCTGCACCAGGCTGGAGAGTTGGCAGGCTCCCCACATGAATGGGCTTCATGGCCCTGCCCCCTGTGCAGCTTGGACCTCAGAAAGGAACAATCTCAGGGGTACTCTGGAGGATGAGGGCTTGTCCTCCACGCCCCAGCTCGCCAGGGGTCCTGCAGAGGGAGGACCCCTCATCGTGAGTCTGGGGGCAGCTGGGAGTTAGGAAGAGGGCCTGGGCTTTGGGGTCAGATGACTAGGTCCAGCCTTGGGTTCCCAACAGACCTCAAGCAAGTCACTTCTCTGTAAAATTGAAACCACAAACACTGACTCGCAGAATCTGTGCAAACAACAGGTCTGGTGCCCAGCCTATGAATGGGGATCCACGGGGCTGGTGGCTGCCACCCAGCTCCTGGGACCTCAGAGAGCACCACTGCAGGAGGGGGAGGGTGTCTTTAAAATTCAAAGAAGTAGCTGAAATCTGCCTCAGCACATATCCCCAACACCTCGCCCCCTTCAAGGGCTGGGGCTTGGGCTGGCTGTGCCCTGCAGCTGGACCCTGCCCCATTCTGCATCTTCTGGTCTCAGCCTCTCCCCGGCTGTGGGATGTGAGTAGGAATGGCTCAATCAGGATATAATCGTTTTTAATTAACGTGCGGATCATTTCACAGGCTGATCTCCTTGGAGACCAGAGGAAAGATAGTCTTTTAAGATTTCCTTTTGCCTCCCCCCACCCACCCCTCCAAGTGGAAGGCCGCCTCCCCCCCCTTCACCCACCCAGCTGCAACCTTGAAAGCAGCACAAAAGCCTGCTGCCGGGATTCCTCTTGGGGCCATTAGGAGGAAAGTGTCTGCTCACATACAGTCTCACAGGCATGTGCCCAAGCTCAGGGGTACGCTTCCCACCCACCCCCCCGCCCCAAAATGCACAAGAGGGATCAGAGACGCACAGCTGGGGACACACACACACAGGCATGCATACACGCACAAGTGCCAAAGCTGAAAGGCACACAGACCCCTTAAGAAACATACAAACGGGATCCAAGGCACACAAACATGGGCACACATACACACCCAGGCTGACAGGCACATCAACCCCCAAAGCACACAAACAGGATCAGACACACAGACACGCACACAAAGGTGTGAATGCGCCTACAGGAACACAATTCCAAATACCCACGCACAGGACGGCTGTTCTAAACCTCCAAGGCCAGTGGGTGTGCTGGCGGGGTGGGAGGGAGGTCCCTGTCCTGAGATGGGAGCCACAGTCACCTTGCCCCCTACAAACACCCTGGCCCCAGCCCCCTTTCTTGGCTGCTGCAAGGCCCAGCAACATGGAGGTGCCCTGCCACCTGCCCCACGGGGAAACGTATGAACAGAGATGCCACCAAGGTCTTGCCACCCTGCCACCCACCTGGTCTGGATCCTTCTGACCGCCGAGCTCTCCAAACAGCTGTCTCCCTCATCCCTGACAGAGCTGACCCCAGATTTCCAGCCTTTCCAGCCATCACTAACACACACACTAGAGTGATGTCCCCAACCTCTCTTCTGGGTGCAATGAGGCTGGGGTGTGGTGGGGGAGGGACTTTCTCTTTTCTTTCTTCATTTCCTTCCTTCCTGACCTTCCCTCCCTTTCCTAATCCTTTCCTTTCTCTCCCACTGTCTCCCTTTCCATTCTTTTCTATCTCTCTTCTTTCCTTCTCTCTTTCCCCTTCCTCTCCAGGGGGCCTCCTGGTGAATATCTGTGCCAACACCTGCCCTCAGCTTCTGAACAGACCCATTGCTAGCTTTTTGGACAAACAAATTGAGGCACGGGGTAGGGGCACGACCACTAGGTCCTCTGACATCTGCAGGACCACCTTTCTCACTGCACCTGCTTTGGGTCCTCTTGGGTGATCCCAGATCCCATGGACACAGCCAGCGTGTGTGACACGAAAGATTTAGAGGCCTGTCTGGTACACCAGCTGGTGAAACCAGGGCGCGCTGGGTGCTTCTCTCTTGGGCTCTCAGTGCCTCCACCTGAAAAATGGGCAAGGTCAGCCTAAAGGACCCCTAGAGACTGTTCCCAGGTGCAGGAACCAAAATGGTATATCAGTAGCCCTTTCTGGACTGCTGCATGTCCCAGCAACTACTGTGTGACCTTGGGACTCACTTCCCATCTCTGGGCTCCCATTTTTCTCTTCTGTCAAAGGAGAGGGGTCAGACAGGTGATTCATCACTAACGCTCTTTTTGGTTCTGATAGAAGGTTCTAGATTGTGCTGGAAGGAAGAACAGTGTACCACTTCTCAGAGAAAAATGAGAAGCCCATTTCTTTCACTGCAGGCATGTCGGAGCCTTTGGCATCAGCAGAATCATTTTCAGGAAATCATCTTAAACATTAAAAAAAAAAAAAAAGCTTTCTACACAAAATATATCCACTACCCCATTCATCAGGAGCACACAGAACGTTGAACAAAAGGGGTCTATGAAGTAATTGACGGTACATCCACCAGATTGGAAAAATCTAAAGACATTAACCGTGGTGTTTATGAAGAGCTGGTTACAAAACAGGAAAAGGCTCCCACCAGCGCCAACAGAGAAAGCAGGATATACACTGAATACAGAGAATGACGACAAAGCTTTTAAAAAACCAACCAACCACCAAGCCAACAAAAACTGCAAAGGACGACATCAAAATATTAATGTTGTCATAGTTCATTAAGACTGTCAGTAACCTTTTTTTTATTTTTCAGATTTTCTATGAACCATATTTTAAGACACATATAACAAAAAGCTGTTTTTTTAAATGACTACATGCCTCCAATTGAGAAACTTTCCCCTTTCATTCATTTATTCATTCATTCATCACTGATTCATTCACTCTTGCATTTGTCCAGCCAAAGCTGAGGGCACATCGTGTGCCTGGCCCTGGTGCTTTAAGATCTGCAGGGAATGGTTCTCACCTGCAGGAAAACGGAACTGTAGGGTGGGTGGGGAAAAGACAGCCCCTCAAATAACTCCACACCAAGGGGTTTGTGCCATAACGGAGCCCCCCCCAGTGAGAAAGAAATCAATCCTGTTGGTGGGTCCTGCCCCCGAGGGGCCTCACCCACGTTTGCCCTCAGCTCCTGGGGTATCAGTCCAGTTTATGGGTCAGAAACTCACCCTTAACCACCAAGCCTCCACTGGAGATGGGGAATGGGGCAAGTGCTGAAGAACCCCACCCCCACGGGGATTCCACTTTCAGTTCCAGCGGCTCTGGCAAATAACCCCTTTTCCCTCAGGGCCACAAAGCCGCTACCTGGCTGCAACACTCTCTCTGGGCTCTTATTTCAGCCTCCCCTAAGGTCCCTGAACGAGGCACCACCTAGCCAAGTCCTGTCTGGCTGCGGCGACCACGAAAGGAGCACAGGGCAAGGAATTTGCGAGCTCCCGTCAGCCAACCACAGGCAGTTAGCACGTCAAAGGGTCCGACTCCCAGTTCCTGAAGTGAGGGGGCTGACAGATTTCTGGGGAGGGTTAACTCTTTCTATTCCCGGACCAAGTCACAGAACGGCTTGAAAACTGTCTGCCACCGCCCCTCCCCCCCAGGTGCCTCCCTTTAAATAGGAAGAATTTCCTTCACCTGCCTGGGTTTCCAGAGTGAGGTCCCTGGGCCTGGCTTTTTCTTTTCCTACCCCAGGAAAAGAAAGGGAGGAGTCCCCTTTAACCCTTCGGCTGCTCGCCTGGCAATCCAATTAAGGCAGATTTTCATTGATTCTTCTCCAGTCCCACTCCCGTTCCAACTAACCCTTCACCCGTTCCACATTCCCCACAAAGGAGCAAAAGGATCTGGGCCCTTTGAGTGCGGAGAAGCCTTTGACCTCGTGGCCCCCACTTTGAGTTGAACCCCCCTCAGGATTGCGATCCCCAGAAATTCTCTGGCCTAGCACTCCCTTCCCATGGCCCCGGTGGTTAAAGAAGTTCCCACCACTCCCCTCCCCCCTTTTTCCCTTCCCCCAGCCCTTGAGGGAGGGAGCAAGGCGTCCGGATCTCCGGGTCACCAGAGCAGCGTCTGCTGTGGATCGCAGGAGGCAAACACTTCGTCACACACACACTCACACACACACACACACACACACACACACACACACACGCGCGCCCCACCCTCGGCATCACCTCTGAAGCCCGCATTGTACTTGAGGGGAGGAGGCCGAGTTGGGGAAGGAGGCTGAGTTGGGGGCCCCTCCAACGTGCCTGAAGTCACCAGCCAATCACCAAGCCCAAGAGGGGCTAAAATCCACCACCCGCGGCCGAGAACCGAATCCTCGAGCCTCCCTCGCGCATCCTACCTCGCCCCCGCCCCTCCCCTCAGGCGCCATCCGACGTCAACGTTTCTAACCCAAACAAGCCCCTCCCCCTCCCCCGGCGCCGGGTCAGTAGCCCCAGGAGAGAACGAGCTGTACGACCACCCCCCACCCCGACAGCAGAAGCGCGAGATTTCATTGTCAGGCTGGCCACTCTTGCGCGCGTGAGGCGGGGGTGCAAGGCAGCGGGGCTATCCCGCAGGCTCTGAAGCGGGGAGTGGGGAAGGGTCTCCAGGGGAAGTGTTTGAAGCTGCTCCTCCAGCTCTGTCCAGATCCGGAAGCCGCCGGGGGAGGGAGGAAGGCGGGGGTGGGGAGAGCGCGACCTTAAGCGCTCGCGGGAGGCAAGGAGGGGCAGCCGCAGCCGGGGGAAGCGTCCGGAGGCGTCGGGGGCGCCGAGTCCCCGGGGAGGCTGCGCTCTCGGGAAGTTTCCCACCGATTAGCCGGAGCAGGACAGGGGGCGCAAACGGCCCTCCCCCGCCTGACCGCTCCAGGACGCAGATTGCGAACTTGAGCAAAACTCCTTCCTCCGGCGTCTCACCTCCCCATCCGCGGCTGCTAGCTCCGCCATCTCAGCCCCCTGCCTTCCGCCAGTACCACCGTCGCCAAGACCGTGGAGGAAAGGGGAGGGGGGGGGGATCCCCAGCACAACCAAATTAAGGCCAAAAAAAAAAAAAGGAAAGAAAGAAATTCCTTCTCCTGAGACCGATTCCCTCAACCAGCGTGGAAAACCCCCAAAGCATGCAAATCTGCAACTCCAGCCAAGATCGCAGCGCGCGGGAGGGGTGCCGGCGGTAGGCGGCGACCCCCGCCGGCAGCCCCGGGTTTGGAGCAGGTCTGAGCGCGGCGGCGGGCTGGGGGCTCCAGGAGCCCTCGCGCTCCGAACAGCCCCCCAAAGACACAAAGCTCTGCCACCAACAATACCTGCGGGCTCCTCCTGTGTCTCCCCAGCGCCGGCGCCGCGCGTCTTGCCGTCTCCCTTTCCCCGCGCGGTCTCTCTCCTCCTCGAGCGCGCGCCTCTTCCAGAACGCGGCGGCCAGATGAGATCCTTGGGAGAAAAAAATGTGAGCGCTCGCACGATTCCTTTCTCTTCGCCCGCCACTCGCTGCAGCCCCCGGCTCGCTCCTTTCTCCTTCGCGCTCCCGCGCGCGCCGCACCTCTCGCGCCCCGCGTTTCCTTCTCAGCAGCCCCTGCGAGCGCCCTCAGTAGCCATTATTCACCGGCCGCCGGGGGACAGGAGGTAATTAGAGACCGCCCCGTGGCCGCATCCACTCGGCAAGCGCGATGCGGGCGCTGGGCGCGCGCGGGGAGGGGCGCGCGACGAGGGGGCTTGACTGCGCGCAGCCCGCGCCCCAGACGCGGGGGAGGGGAGGGGAGGCGGAGGAGGGGGCAGGGAGGGAGTAGAGGAGGGAAGGAGTGTTGAGCTCCGGACGCCAGCGGGAGGAGGGGGCTCCAGGGACAGGCCCCCGCGGCCCCCGCCGCGGGGGCTCGGGGTCACGCGCTGGGAGGCTCCGAAGCGCTTAGGGACTGGGGCGGTGGGGGTGTGTGTGAGTGTCTCCGTTTCTGTGTATGTGTGTGTGCGCGCGCGTGTGTGTCGGAGATAGAAGGGGAGGGAGAGAACGCTTTAATATTTTTCCAGTGACTTACGAGTCGATGGGTGAGCTCTTGGTGGCGCGTTTAGGTCCGTGTGTGTATCAGTGTGGCTGTATATTTCTGGTTTGTCCTACGTGTGAATGTCACGGGGTGTGCGGGTCTGGCTGCGAGCTGTGAATGGCTGCGAGCTGTGAATGTGTCTCTGGGTCTCCGAGGGACTGAGTGATGCGGTGTCTGTGTGGGGTCGTGTGTGTGCGCGATTGTTTATAGGGGGCTTGTGTGACTGCGTGGGTGGGACTGCGCCTGTGCGAGGCTGTGTCTGTGAGGTTCTGTGGGGGGATTGTGTCTGCGTGGGCCCGAGTGTGTATGAAGCATGTTGTGTATCCGTGTGGGCTTGTTTGCGAGCGGGATTGCGGTTGCTGGGGCTGTGGGTCTGCGCGTGGAGGGGGCAGTTGCGCCTGTGCAGGGCTGTGGGTCGGCGAGAGGCTATGATGTCTGCGGGCGGTCTTGTGTGTGGCTGCGTGGGGCTGTGTTCTGCGTGTGGGTCTGAAGCCGGGCGGGCGGGGTGAAGGGGTGGCCCGCGTGGCGTCGGGGATCACATCGCTGCAGAGGAGCCGCTTAAGGCGCGAACAGGCTGCACTGGGGTCAGGCGCAGCGCGGCGAGTAGTGGCAGAGAAGGGGCGGGGGACAGAAGGCGGAGACGAAGGGGGGACCTTCATCCCATGTCCCCTCTCTCCGCACCGGAGACGCAGCTTGGAGATCCTGGCAATTGCCGGCGCCGCGGTCCTAGAGGCACTGGGTTTGGAGAACGCTGCTGGGTCGGGGGAGCCGCCTAAGGGCTGGGGGCAGCGGGAACTGACACTCGGAGATCCGGGAGCAGCCCGGAAGCTGGAGGCGAGGGCTGCCTGAAGGGGCAGGTCGTGGTGGAGAAACAGCGGAGGACTAAGCCGAGACAAAGAAGAGCGGGGCCCGAGGCCTCGAGGCGGATCCGCACCTCGAGGTTGCCCCCGCGGCCGAGGGGTGGCTCAGCCGGTGCACTAAAGGTTGGCGCGTGGAGCCCCGTGGTGCTGGCGCGGCCCCTCCTCACCCCAGTCCCGAGCCGCAAACAGCAGCAGCTCCAGAGCCCTGGGGGCACGGAATTACGTGCCCCGGGCGGGGCCGCAGGGGGGGGGCGGTATTGAGCGCAGCAGGCGGGCGCCGCGCCACAGGGCTGTGATTGAGCGCTCTGCTGGCCCGCCCCTCTCTAGGCTGCTCGCCGCCCACGCAGCCATTCATTCATTCATCCGTCGGTCTCTCCATCAACCCACCCACCTTTCTCTCCAGACACGTGTCCGACCTATCGTCGGTCCACTGGATTATCGATTATTAAGCCAGGGACCACACCGACGTGTCACACCCGGTGCTCTCCACTTTCTCCTGCTCGTTAGTCTGCTTCACTCTCCTCAACCCCAACCTATGCTACCCCACTCAGACCCCTCTGTTTTGGTAAGGGAAAGAGGGAAGGCGCACCCCACGATCTCTATCCCACTTGGGTTTTTTGCTGTTCAGTGATCACCGGACCCCTTCTCCCCATCCCCCACTCCCCACCCCGTCCCGACCAAGGTTTCCATGCGTCCAGCCAGGTGGGGTGTGGGGAGTAGCCTTTTTCCCATAGCTCCTTGCCCTCACTGAGGCCTAGTAGCTGTTTAAAGAGGCAAGTGACAGGCACTGCATCTACACGCCACTGCTTGATGCCTCTCTCAGCCCAGCCCCCTCTGGACTAGGGTAGGGCAAGTAAGGAGTTTCATGGAAGGATTGCTGTGTCTCCAGGTCCTCTGCTGAAGGCTGTGCAGGGCCTGGTGGCTCCCCCAGTGGCCTGAATACTCAGTCCCAAACCTACCATTGGTACTTGTCACCTGGGAAACTAACAGATTCCTGGGATCTAGCCCAGACCTAATCAACCCAAGTGCCCAGAGCCTTTGCACATGCTGTTCCCTCTGCCTAGGAATCAACATCTTACTGCCAGGCCTGGACCATTCAGACTCCTGAGTATGGCCACCCAGGGATGAGGATCAGGCCTCTCTCCCAGAAATAGACCCAAAACGTGCCTTCGGGGCTCACGCCTGACTCACCTGGTAAGGATGCTGCAAAAATAAAGGCCAACTACAGGCATCCACTCCCTGCCATCAGGCCCTCGGCAGCCCAGCTCTCTGGGATCTGAGTTCTCCATTTGTAAAATGCAGGTTGCTTAGTCTCTACCTTCAAGTATCTGGCCTGGGAACCAGGGTCCCTCCGTCCTGAAGCTGTTGGGTGAGCCAGGAGAGGCCCACTGTGTGCACCGTTAGACAAAAAAGCCCAAATACCTGCTGGGACCACCAACCTAGCCACAGACTGACCCACAACCCTTGTCACAGTGCCACCTGACCCTCAGCTTCTGCTGTCCCTGTCACATCCTGACTCAACCATCTCCTCCATACAGCCACCCATAAGGTCAAGACTGGAAGGTGGGATAATGAGGATAGTAGTGTGTGCCCCCTTTCCCTGGGGTACAGGGACAAACTCCCCTTCCCTCCCTGGTTTCAGAGTGATCAGAAGGAAAAAGTCCTCCCAGTAGCTGAGGAGATGGCACACAATCAGGCCCCACCAATCTGAGCTCATGCTCCGCCCTTACTCACCACTGTCCTTGGAATTTACCAGGCACACTCTTACCTCCGCACTCCCGGGAATGCTCTCCCCACCTTCTAATGTACTATATCAGTCACTGACTTGTGTACTTTGTATTTATTTTTGTCTGTTTGCTTATTGGTGTATCCTCTGTACCTAGAATGGTGCCTAGCACACATTCAATAAGCATTTATTGAATGAATCAATGAGTGAGTGAGTGAGTGAGTGAACGAGGCTGACACAAGCCCTCCTTCTGTGAACCTGAACCAGCTCAGGGCTTTCTCTTCTTTGAACTAATAGCCCCTTTGGAGAACAAGGGGATGGGTGGGGATGGAGAATACCAGGGCAAGGACCTGTCACCTGACTCATCAGAGGTCACTCAGTGGGTGCTCTTCATGGATTCTGGTTTCCAGACATGTCCTAGGGGTTTAGAGGAGTGAGATGGTGGTGGTATGGCTTACCCTAAAGGAGACAGAGCCCTTCATCTGTTCCAGGGGTCTCTGTTGTCGCTGGAGGCAGTTTGGTAAGGGGTCCAGATTCACATCTGCCAAAGGTGGAAGTAAATTCCCTACCTGGCTGGGGCCCTTCTACAGGTGTTATCACAGAGGGTTATCAGGACAGCCCCCAAAGCAGGGACCTGCCCATCTCTGAAAGGAGAAACTCAGAGCCATCAAAGGACTGTCAAGAACACACAGCAAGACAATCTGATCCCTACCGGACTATAAGTTTCCAGAGAGATCTGGCTCACTTCTGTCTGGCACAGAGCAGGTGCTCGATATGGGAAGTGAATGAATAGCAAGCAAATGAATGAAGTGATGTCAATATTCAAACCTACTTAGGTCTGCATGGCCCCCAAATCCTTGCTCGTTCTATCAGACCCTATTAGCAAGAGTTCAAGGGATCACAATGGCAGTACGCAGCACACAGTAGGTACTCCACAAATACTGAGGGAATGACCAGCAGGAGAGGCTGCCTGGTTGGCAAGCTCCCTGCTCTGGACAGGGGTCTGACTCTACCACCTGCCACATAAGTCCTGTCCCAGCCTAAGTGGGGAGACGGGAACCCCTCGCTTGGCTGGTGGGAGGTACTGGGGGTATTCACAGGGCTCAAGGGGCCTGATCTTTCCTGGTGTGGTATAGCTGTACTCAGGACAGCCTGGGCCTGCACAGGTCACCCTTTTGTTTGCCTAGCACTATCTGCATAGCTGCTTTCCTGCAAAGTGTGTGTGTGTCCAAATGCCATTCCAGGGTTAAATAATAAACAGGAGCCAGGGAGGGGACCCCAGGAAGGGACTTAGGAGTGCAGGGAAAGAGATCAGCAGGGCTGCCAGATGTTGGGCTCACTGACAGACCACCAGGGACGGGTTAGCCAGAGGCCACCCAGGTGGGCACAAAAGGCAGAAAAGGGAGGGGCTGGACTCCACATAGAGACAACTCAGTGCTACTGAGACCCAGAAGTTGCATTCAAGCCCAGCACTGGTTTGTGAACCCCCAGGTCCTCCTGGCCTTGGGCGCCATGTCTCTTCAGGGAGAGGACTGAGTCAGGCCCGTGATCTGCAAGTATGAAGGCTTGGGGTCAGAGGTAGCCCGGCAGATTTCAACATCTACTCCACACGTTAATGGAGTAGTCAGCCAGTGATTTCTAGTCTCTCTCTTTCCCTCAGATCAGTCACCCTCTCTATTTCAGAGACTGGGTCACTGAGGTCCAGAAAACTGCCTAGCTCAAGGTCACACAACTTGAGTATAGCAGAAATATTCATCCATTTGTTTGGCAAATACATACTGAGCACCTATGCTGTGTCCCAGGCACTGTTCTAAGTGTGAGGATTCAGAGCCTGGAATGGGACAAAGCTTTGGATCTTTCTAGTCCTAATACAGACAAGAAATAGAATGAGTAAATTATGTAGTATGTTACATTTAGGTGGGGCAGTGCTGTAAAAAATAAGTAAATCAAGCCAGGGAAGGGGGCTGGGAGCACCTAGGGGAGGGCTGTGTTTTCATATTGTGTGGTCAGGGAACTCACACTTGAAAATATTTGAGAACAGACTTGAAAGACTAAGGTAGTGAGGCTTGCAGCTAACGGGGGGAAGCTGTGCAGGCAGAGAGAACAAGTGCAAAGGCCCTGAGGCAGGAGCAGGGTGGGGATTTTCAAAGGATGGCAGAAGCTGGTGTGGCTGGAGCACAGAGAATAGCGGGGTGAGTGGAAAGAGATGAGGACAGAGAGACGACAAATCTTTGTAAGGTCTTTGGCTTTTATAAGGAGTGAGATGGGGAATCTCTCCAGTGTTTTGAGCACAGAAAGGATGTGATCTCCCTGAGGTCCCAGAGTATCCTCCTGGCTGCTGTGAAGAAAGCAGACATGGGGCTATGGCAGGAGCAAGAAGACCATTAAGACGGCTCCTGCATGAGTCCAGGAAGGCAATGACAGGGCCTGGCCAGTGCGGGGGACCGTGGAGAGTTGAGAACACATCAGATTCTGGATTTATTTTGGAGGCAGGGCTAACAGGATTAGCTGATGCATTTGGCCTGAGCAACTGGAAGGATGGAGCTGCAGGATCAGCCAGTCATGTGAGGTTGGTGGGCTGGTGAACAGGCAAATCCTCAGGACAGAACCACCCTACCCCCTCTGACAGGTAATGACCTTCATGCCAATCTGTAAGCTGCTGAATAGGCTCCATTTTTAGTGGATGTACCTGGAGCAGTGCCCTGCCTGGGTCAGCACCGGGTGACCTGCCAAGTCACTTTCCCACTCCAAGCCTCAGTTTCCCCTTTCTATGAACATGACGGTCCAGGTCAGTGGCCGAGGGCCCTCTTTGCCTTCCCTTGCCTTCCTTCCCTCATGGCTCCTGTTCTCCCAGACCAAAAAGAGAATCCACTCCATGAATCTTCGCTCCACGAATCTCTCCTCTGGGCTGTGTTTATGGAGCACCCATCAAGTGTCAGGCTCGTCAGGGGCACCAGGGAGACAACAGTGAACAAAACAGACAACACCTGCCCTCATGGGCTGGCATGGTCACTAAGCAATCCCAGCCCTGTTCCTTTTTCTCCCCCACCAAACCCTCTAATGCTCAGCACTTCCTGAGAGCTGGGCCACCACTGAGAGCAAAACACTAGAGAAAATGTTTCTTTGACAGCAAAGAACGTGACGTTTTAGCTGGGGGGGTGGGGAGGCGTCAGGGTTATAAATATCCACGTTCCCTTAAGTTTTCACATTTTTCAGACACTTGGCGTATCCCCCATCCCCCCACCTCCCCAACCCCCACCCCACCCCACATCCCAGGGATGGCAGTAGAGCTCAGAGGAAGATCTGGGATCTTCTTTAGGTTCTGGCCAGAGTCAGGGCAGGACAAAGGCTGCGTGGCACCATCCACCTCTCCTGCCCAGGGGGTGGGAAGTTGGGGGGCACAACATAATCTCTGCCCTGGGAAGGGGCTGGGCTGGGTTCTGCCTGTGACTGAAACCAGTTCCCTTTCCACCTGCCTTTGATCTGCACAACCTTTGATCTCTGCTGTCTGTGGCTTTCTCTGCCATCTGTCTGTCCATCCTTCTTCACTAGACTGTGAGAGACTAGCAGATGCGGTCATACAGCTTCAGACTCCGGCCGACAGGGCAGACCCACCCCCTAGGACCCTCTTCTCTGGGTGGAGCTCCAGTGGAGGAAGCTCCGCCTCTCTGTAACCTCTCACCCCTCACTCCTGCAGCCTCCCGTCCTGGCCTATCCAGGCTAGTGAGCCCCAAGTCCCCCCGCCCCCCCACACACACTGCATTCCCCTTTCTTTCTCAGCCTTTGAGTGCACCAGAAGATGCTGAGCTTGTGTCCCTCAACTTGGAGGAGGCAGCGCTGGGGGTGGGGATTAATGGGGAAAAGAAGAGGGTTGGACAGCTGGAAGGGAAGACAGACAGAAGTCGGGAGGAAGGACAGGGGAGGGAGAAGGGAGGAGGATGAGAGCTAGGAGAAGAATGGGGACATTCTAGGAGAGAAAAGGAACGAATGAAGGGAAAAGGGAAAAAGGAATGGCACAATGACATGGAGAGGGGAGGGGTGGCCCCAGGAGAGGGGCACCCGGGGAGCGCCTCAGCGTGGGGAGAAAATGCCCCTGCTCTGCTTTCTCTGGCTGGGTCCTGGGTCCAGAGGTTACCCCTTGGTCCCGGCTGTGACCAAGGTCACCCACTCCAGCATATCTGGCCTGGCTGGGCTCCTGTCAGAGCCAGGGAAGCAGTTCATGGGGCCATGAGCCTGGGTGGCGCCCAGCAGGGCCCACAGGCACCTTCTTAGCCTGTGTCCCTACCTCTTGAGGTGCAGCCCAGGGCTCAAAGCCACACTCTTGGCCAGGAAGCCGCCCAGGGGCTCAGAGCAGTGGTGTGGCTAAGGCCTACCCAGACCTCTGTGCCAATGCAGATGGACCCCTGCCCTCTGCCAGCCATAGTTCCTAGCTACACACAAACATCTGGCCCGAGCCCCAGCTTGAGGCTGAACCCCAGTGCTGGCAGAAGCACACTATGATGATCATCCCGTGGACACGTTCCACCAGGCCACCAGGGCCCACATGGGAAGCTCAGAGCCATCCCGGCCCAAAGGTAAGAAACACCATCAACCCCGCACATGAGCTATGCAGTGACCCAGGAGGGCCCCAGGCCACTGGCACTTTCCCTGAAAAGAGTCCAGTGCCCCCGAGCAGGAGGCCGGATGCACACGTTCACCCCAAGTCAGGGAGACCCACACCCATAGTCAGACCCACAGGCCCAGCCCGAAACCCCACAGTCACACATGCAGAGGCCTGGGCCACACAGGCACGCACGCAAGCAAACAGACTGTCCATACCCTGCCCCTTCTCACCAAGCCACACAGTCCCTTGAACCCAGGCCCAGCGGTTCCCCAGGTGCCTGAGAACCGGAATGATGACATCCTGCCCCCTTTTTCTCTCCTGAGAGGCTGCAGAACCCTCAGGCCCTTCCCTGGGCTCGAGGTGTCCTCTGTCTGCCCAGGAAGGCAACCCCACGAGAGCATTATTCCCTCCCCCAAACTCAGGGTGGCTGCAGAAGCCCCAGCTTTACAGAGAGGCTCCACGTCACAGCAGATCTGGGCCGTCAGGACACGCGTAGACACACACACTCCCCCAGGTGGAACTGCGTGGCACACCATCTGTGTGTGCGCATACTCACAAGATCAGAGACACACCCGTGCACTAATAGCACAGACAGATGTCAACAGGGACGTGCACACATGTAAATGTGACACATGCACACATGAGGACACGCACAGGCTCCGTGGGGTAAGTGCACACACGAGCCCGCACACACACCTGGATAGTAGTTACCTGCCTCCACACGTCATTTGCTCCCTGACCCCAGGTGCCCGTGGGGTCAGGGTGGTGGGCAGAGCTCCGGGGCATCTCTGGGTGGCTCAACCACTCCTCAAATGACCCGTCCACCCCCTTCCCAGCTCAGCTCAGAGCTCCTCAGGCCTCTGCCCTCCCTCAGCTTGGTGGCACCAAGAATGCTGGCCAGGGCGTCTCCTGGCCCCTAACCCTCAGCCCTAGCCAGGTAAGGGCCCTTGAGGTCTTGAGAACCGCAGCTCCTAGCTGGATCTGGGCTGGATTGGCCAGCTCCCTCCCTGCTAAGGGAGGCCCAGTCCCTGGGATGGCAGAGACCTGGGGCTCAGCTTCTTCTGGGGCAGGAAAGTCCTCGAACCCCCAGGGAACATTCCAAGAGAAAGCTCTTTTCAGGGGTACCTGAATTTGCAGGGATTGCCTCTAGAAGGATGGAGAAGAAACTGCTGGTCAAAAAGGAGGGTTAGGGGTAGGAGGGACACTCGTTGTGCTGTGTGAATTTTTACCACTTGAGTGCAAGAGGAGGGGGAGGCGGGCAAAGAGAGGGGAAGAAGGGAGGCGGGGGAGGAGGAGGAGACTGTTGTTCTTCTACTTCTCCTCCTGGTTTGGCTTCACCCCAAAATTCCCTGGAGGGACCCAGGTGACTGTACCACGAGGCATGGGGGCGGCATATAAAGATGGTGCTAACTCTACCAAGCTCTCCCTGTGGAATCCTCCCAGCAATCCTTTGAGGTGAGTGTGCTTGGCCCATTTTAGAGATATGGAAACTGAGGCTGAGAGAGAAGAGAGACACAAGGCCTGAGTGACTTCAGGGCCAGCCTGAACCCTTGCCCTGCCTTGGGAGCTTCTCCAGGAGCTCTTCTCACTCACCTGTTATGCTATGCCTAGGGCTCAGCTCAGAGCAGTCCGGCCCAGAGCATGTGTGAAAGAAGCAAACCCCTGGCTTTAGACATCCACCTGGGTTCTCCAGGAGAGTTACTGGGGGATGAAGTCATGGTTCCTATCCTCCCCATACCCCCCAAACCAAGAAAGGTGCTGCCCCTGCCCACCCTCAGTGCAAGGCCAGCTCTGTGGCACCCGGCTATGTGTCCCCAGCTCCACACCCTGTCTGGGCCCAGTTTCCACAGCTGAAAACAGGGATAATGCTTCTGCTTACCTCATGCAGGGTGGGGAGGGGAGGATGGTATGTGATGTAGCCTGGACAGCAGACCTCTAAGTGACGTAATATCTCACTCCCTAAACTTAGCAAAAAGCTCACAGACTGAGACCAGGAGAATCCTCCCAAACCCAACACCTAATACGAGGCAGCCATAAGAGTAGGTATAAGGGTGCTTCATTCAACAAACTGCCAGGGCCAAAGCCAAGTCCAGCCAACCACCGTTAGTATGTCCTTCCGATCCTGTGTCCGTACATTCTGTGCTGGAGAGCTTGCATGTGTCAGCTTTCTTATATAGTCCACACCACTCCCAAACTGTGTTGACAAGAGAGTCACACTCAACTGCTTCACGTTATGTTTCTGAGTCTCAGTTTTTTTCACCTTTAAAGTGGGAGAATAACAGGGCCTGAGTTGTGTTAAGGATCGATGGAAATTAGTATGAGAAAGTCACTGTGGGCTTTGCTACATCGTGAGCCCTCGATAAATGTTAGCTGCCATGGTTATTATTCCCTCCTGGCCGACGGAGAGATCTGAGTTTTCAATCTCTGGGATAAGTATCAAATTGCAACTTCATGGTGATGGTCTGAATGTTTAATTTGGAAATCCTACTTGGTTGTGTTGCTGGGGCAAAGGCCCACCGACGCTTTGTCCCCAGAGCCGGATGAGCACAGACACTAGCTCTGCACTCTTAGTCCCTGAGTCCCTTCCCAACCTCCCAAAGCCAAGTGGGGGTTGGAGCAGAGAGGGGCCCAGGAGCCCCATGCTACAGACCCAGAAACTGGGGCTCAGAGAGGGAGCCGAGGAGGGGTAGAAGCAACAGGAAGACAGATTTCACCTCCATATAAGGAAGAGCTTGCTAACAGACAGAGCTGCCCAGAAATGGAATGAGCAAGCTGCCTGGGAGGTGATGAGCAGCGGGTGGCTGAAGGCCCAAAGGTGGTCTCTGGGTGGGGACGTCATGCAGGCAGCTGAGACACCAGAAAGCGAGGACCGCTGGGATCTCTGGCCCTGTAACTCGACCAAGGCCACGTGAGCAGGAATGGAATTCCAGCAGGTCAGTGCTGGGGGCCAGAGCCAGTGTTGCTGCTCCAAACCTGCCACGCGAAAGCCCAGCAGACAGGCAGAGCTTGACGGGCTAGAGTGAGTGGGCAGCCCCTCCAAATCAGTTCCCTGCCCACCCCTTCCCCATGTCACAAAGCATTGATTTTTAGAGAGAAGGTTAGAAAGTATCTAAACGTACAAATAATAAAAGGAATCCAGGGTCCCCTCCCCCTGTGACAGTTACTATTTCCCTCCAATCTTTTCTGTGCATATCCATTTTGTTTAAAAATCCTGGTGTGCTCTAAATTTTTTTTATCAAGATACAATTCACCCCTATAAAGCAGTTTGGGTATAATCCGAGCTGTGCAACTATCACCACTGTCTGATTTCAGAACATTTGCCTCCCCGCAGAGGATACCCCCTACTATCAGCGGTCACGCCCTCCCCTCCCCACACCACAGCCCGTCAGCCACTCATCTACTGTCTTTATGGACCAGGGCAGTTGCCAATTCCCAGGCTCTCTGAGCCCACCCTTGCCCCCTTTAGTCCTTAAGGCAGCAGGAGGGAGCCTGCGAAAACCCAGGTCAGGTCATAGCCCTCCCTCCCTCAGAACCCTCCGTGGCTCCCACCTCACACAAGAGTTAAAATCAAATTTATACCACGGCATACAATCCCCTATGCAATCTGACCCCGGCTACTTTGGGCCTGATCTCCTCCTCCTCTCTGCAAAGCTCCCTCTGCTCCAGCCACGCTGGACTACTCTTGGCTCCTCAAACACATCAAACACAGTCCTGCCTCAGGGCCTTTGCACTGGCTGCTGTTCCTTCTACCTAACACGCATTTCTCCTGCATGTCTGCTTAGCTTTCCCCACCACTCTATTTCTGTAGCCCTGCTTTATTTTTCTTCATAGCACTTATCACCTGACATATCTTTCTGTCTACTATCTTCTCCTCCACTAAAATGCTCCATCACTTGATATCTTGTTTGCACCTGGCATGGAGTTGCAACTCAGTTACTTATTTGGGCTGTTTCCAATAATATAAGCAACTTAAAAGGAGCAAATGCAAAACCCAAGCACTCACAGAGCAGACCTTGTGAACTGGCAGCCCTTCGGCCCTTCGCCTATAGACATGTGAGGTTTAAACCACACTGCCTTTTGTTAATTGAGTCAGGAGAGTTCACATAAAAATCCGAATTCCTGCTTCTCTTGAAAACACAGATCTGGTCACCCAGCGCTGCACACTGGCGTGACAGCCATCAGCAGGCACTGCGGCTAGCCCCAGGGGGCGCTGGGACCAGACCTGGGGCTGCCTCTGCCAGGCGGGCCCTCCACAGGCACGAGGCTGGGAGGCCCTGAGAGCTGAATGCCTTGTCACTCCTCAGAGATGCCCCACAAGTGGCCCCGGAAGGATGGCTTCCCTGCAGGAGAGACATGAGTCCTCCCCTATGGCTGCTCCCTGACTGACCTGAGCCTCATCTCCCACCCATCTTTCCTCCTGTCATGCAGGGTGTCATGCAGGGTCTCAGCTCCAGCTGCCCACGTAAGAACGCAGGACATGGCGAGGCCAAAAAGGAACACCCATGGAGCCATAGGTAGGGGAGTCACACCACTATATTCTCCCTGGAGGCTGGAGCCACACGACCTACAACCTGCTGTCCGCTTCTCTGCCTGCCAACGGACCGACTCACCAACCGGCGCAGCTGCGGCAGTTATATCAGTGGCCAATTGGCTAACTGGTCACAGCTGACCGCCATCCACCACCCGAGCCAGCACGCCTCCACGTGAGGCCGAGAGCATGGTAACTGCTCTCTGGGACTCTGTCCCCACACCTCCCCAGGCTCACAAGCTCTCAGTCACACCTTGCAGCAGATGTGCCCTGTGTCTGCTCTCAACTTCATCTTTCTGTCTTCTAAGAGGCTCTGCCTCACTGTCCCCCGGAGCCCATCCAGGCCCCCTACACACAACCTACGAGCTGGGGGAGGAGAGGGGTGTGACCCCCATGCCCCCATAGTACCCAGGGCAGGAGGCCCTTGGGAAGCTTTGTTGAAGGACTGAATGAGGGCCCGGGGGAATTAAAGGATAACAGTGCACCTAGAAGAGCCCCACTTGGGTCCTGCTCAGCGCCAGCACACACTTGCTAACCACCTACAGGGAGCCAGCACACAGGGACACAATGACAGGAAAACTGGAGAAGGCCTGCAGTGGGGACATAGGGCCAGGAGAAGGCAACAGGGCTGGAGGCCAGGCGACCACTGCAGTTGGGCCTGTGCGTGTGTGTGTATGAGTGTGCATGCGTGCGTGTTCACACTGGTGAAGGAGGGCTCCACAGTGGGCAGTGTCTGGAGTTCTAGGGCCTCAGTCTCCCTACCTGCACACAGGGCTCCCCATCACCAGCCTGTCTAGCCCCATGGCTCAGTCCTGCCTCCCCACCCTGGAGAGGTTTTCTGGTACTTCATTCTCAGCCATCAGGATCGTGCTGCATTCCTGTGAGTCATTCTCCAAACAAGCCTGGGGGAGAGAGAGAAGGGAACAGGGGAGGCGAGAGGGGAGGCTGGAGGCAAACCTGGCCCTGCCTCCTCTCCCCCACCTGTTCCCCCTCAGCACCCCCTCATGCACACGTGAGCCCCTCACCAGGAGCGTTCTGGAGGAAGTGTCTGGTCAGACTGTGCCATGGACTTGCTATGTGACCCTGGGCAAGACCCTTGCCCTCTGTCAGCCTCGAGAAAACAACCCTGAAGGTCCCCTCCTACAGGATGCATGAGTCTCCAATGAGGCAGGGAAGGGAGGTGGGGTGTGCCCTAGGTGTCCTTGAAGCAGCCTCTGCCCACTTCCTCGTCTCAGTTTCCTCACCTTTGAAATGAGGAGGGGGCAAGTCCTTGGTAGGCACAGGGGACAGGGGGCAGGGGGCTGAGACATAGGCCCAGGCCAGCCACCATCCCTGACAGAGAGCCAGCGAGGCCTGCCCCTGGAAGTCCCAATTCCCTGCACTGAGGCCGGCCTGCACAGCATTTCCCAACGGTGGGGAGCACCCGGGACCTCTGACTCACAGAGCCAGGGTCCAGGCTGTGAAAAGGGCCTCTGGACAGACGTTATCTCTGGGGCTGGGAGATGAGACACCACTGAAAAAAGGAGGAACGATCCCCACAGCAACAGCGGGGAGTGAACCTCTGGCTGTGGCTGTGTGCATGCGTGCGTGTGCGTACATGCATGCACGTGTTCACGGGACAGGTTTCCCAGGAGTCCGTGGCTGTTTTTCCTGAAAGGCTGGCTTCTGAGTCACCCCGCTGCGACCACCACCTCTGACCAGTGGGTCTATGCAAAGCCCAAGTGCCTGCGAACATGTGTCTGCATGTACTTGTGTCCTCAGAGCCCCGAAGCGACGGTGTACGTGGTCACATGGCCAAGAGCCGGCTGGCTGTGGAGGGCACGTGTGTGAGAGACAGGTTTTGGAGGGTGTGAGAAGGGAGCGTGTCTATGAATGTGACCACACGTGGCAGGGGTGTGTGGGTGTGTCCGTGTGTCTGTCCCGCCACAGTGGGCTGGCATCTAGGCATGAGTGTGCGTGAAGAGGACTTCCTCCTGAAATACCGGCTCTTGGAAGCGCCCGCTCTGGGCTCTCTCATTCTCTCTGGCTCCATGACAAGCAGGTTTCCCACTCCTGATAGCTGCCCCCACACAGGTGCAAGCCTCAGGCACGAGACTCTTATCTGTGGGCCCCTTAAGATCTGAAGCAAAGCTCCAGGCCCTCTACCTAGACAAATGCCCTCACACACATCACTTTGGACCTGGTATTAGGGGGCGTGGGGCCCAGGTAGCGGCCCTACCTTCCCAAGGCCCATCAGGTTCCAGGTCAGGCGTGAAGGCCACGGCCGGCCCAGAGGAGGGAGGTCAGGGCCAGAGGGAGGCCAGAGGCCTGGAAGAGCACGGGGGGCAGACCAAAGGCTGTGCAGAAAGGAGACCTTGGGGGGCAGCCAGGGAGTGCCTGGCAACTGCTCCAGCCTGGGACTGGAACACCCCACAGTGGCCTGCATGTTGGGGCAGCCACAGGGAGGGTCAGCTTACAGGCACATGGAACAGTGGTAACCAGAGCTGAGGCCAGGAGGTGGGCAGGGCCTCGGAGGGATGGGTGGTAAGAAGGAAGTCAGGGCAGTGGGCTCCTGGGGGCGTGGAAGGGGACTTCTGAGTGTGTGGGAGAAACCAAAACAGGAGAGACTGAGAGGACCCTGCCCAGAACTGCCACACGGGGCACAACAAACTACACAGCAGCGAGCTCCGAGAGCTCCAGTCAGCTCCCAGCTCTGCCTCTCACCCAGGCTGTCACTCACTCCTCTGCCACCTCCTCCGCTGGAACATGGACCTGTCCTCCTCCTAGGAGAGCAAGGGGCTGGCACACACACAGCAGTGCCTCCATAAGTGGTCACGGTCACTACAGTAATGGTTCCAGGTTACCCCAGGAGCATGTGGGAAGAACCCGAGACTATGGGCTCCTCTCTTGATGTAAGTCCCTTTTGTTCACTGGGACTCAGTCTTCCCACCCGTAAAATGGGATGCTCCCGCCCACTCTGCACCTCAGGGTAGGAAAGGCCCCCCAGAGAACTCTAAGATAAAGCGTTCCCTTTATACCTGCAATGGGAACAGCAGGGGCCTTCCAGCGCAGGTTTCAACTCCACACCCCGGAAGTCATAAAGCTGGAATATTCTGGGTGTTTCCACGTGGACTTAAGCATTTGAGCGCAGAAAGAGGATGGGCCCCAGTCAGTTAACTGGTGCCCCGTCCAGGACAGGGACCTGATTTTTTAGACCCTTGGCCATTGCTCTGGCCCTATGTCCCCACTTCAGGCCTTCTCCAGCTTTCCTGTCATTGTGTCCCTGTGTGCTGGCTCCCTGTAGGTGATTAGCAAGTGTGTGTTGGAGCTGAGTATGACCCAAGTTGGGCCCTTCTAGGTGCGTGTTATCCTTTAATTCCCCCGGGCCCTCAAGGTGGGTGCTATTCATTCATTCCTTCAACAAAGCCTCCCAAGCGCCTCCTGCCCTGGGTACTAGGGGGCATGGGGGTCACACCCCTCTCCTCCTCCAGCTCACAGTGTGTGTGGAGGGGGCCTGATGGGCCCTGGGGGGCGTGAGGCAGAGCCTCTTACACAACACAAACATGCAGTTGAGAGCAGGCACCTGGATTTCGGATTCTGGGCCATTGCTCTGTACCCCTTAGCTTGTCTGGAACCCTGGGTTATTAGGAGGGGAGTGTGGGTAAGTAAGACATGGCCATCAGTAAGGGATAGGGACACAAGGAACATGGAGAGTCCCTGAGTCTCAAATGTGACAAGTGACAAGCTGTCTGGGGACGTCACAGCAGCAGTGCAAGGTATGGGAGACAACGAACCATTCACCACCGAGTCCAGACCCCACCTCGGGAGCTAAGATGTCACCATCCTGTTCTGTAGGCGGGGAGGGGCTTCCACCTGGCGCCCCAGCCCCGCCTCTGTGAGAGGGCAGCACGGAGGGGAGGATGCGAGGATACGGACACCACTTCTTTGTCCATTCAGCCTAGGCCAGTGCGCACTTGTATTGTTAGAGAAACAAGGGGCTGCTAAGCTTCCCAGAGTTCATCAAGGGGCCTACCCCTGGGGAGAGGGCCAGCCCCCAGCCCTGGTGCCACCTCTAGGGCAATGTACGCTTGGCGAGGACCCATAGGCTGAGGAGTCATTAGGAGGACGCAGGTGGGCCGCAAAGGGAACGGAGAGGAGGGTGCAGGGAAAGGCAGTTGCCGGAGGAGGAAGAGGGCCAAGGGTGGCAGGGGCAAGGCCTGAGAGGCTGGGGTCCCCACTTCTCCACTTCTGGGAGGTGGGGGGAGGGTCAGCTTGGCCCATGCGGCTTCCGAGGCCTATGTCAGGCGGTTGGGCCTGAGGACCTCGGGAAATTTCTCCTTCTCTCCGTGCTCTGCATGGCCTCCTCAAGTCCCCAGGGAGCCTATGAACTCCTAAATCAGCTCAGGGCAAGCCTCTCATGGCCTCCACCTCACTCAACATAAAAGCCAAAGTCCTGGCCATGGCCTGGAGGCCTCTCGGGAACCCTCTTCCCTCACTCCACTCCAGCCACACTGGCGCCTTTGCTATTTTTGCAACATGCAAAGCACGTTTCTGCCTCAGGGCCTTTGCACAGCCATTCCCTCTGCCTGCAGTGCCCTCCCCCCATATATCCACAAGGTTCACACACTTCTTTCAGGTCTTTGTTCAGAGGTCACCTGCTCAGTGAGGCCTTCCTAATTCCCCAATTTAAAACTGCAAACACCTCCCCAACGCCCGAGTCTCTTCCCTGCTCTATTTTATTTCTCATTGCATTTACTGCCTTCTAATATCCTCCCACCAGAACAAAAGCTCCCACCAGGGCAGGGATCTCTGCTTTGTTCATTGATGTGCACTTAGAACAGTGCCTGGCACATAGTAGGGACTCAATAAACACTTGTAGAATGAGTAAAACACCCCGTTATTCAAGACAGGAAAACTTCCCTTTGAATGGTGAAATCTTAAAAAAAAACAGAAGTTCCCCCTACAGGAGTTTCGATTCTTTTTTCTCCTGAGATGGCATAAGGAAGAAACATGTGCCTCCCCCTCCCAGCTGAGGCCCCACCTCCCAATCCATGGTTTGCTCTTGGGCAGGAGATAGGTGGTTCTCATGTTCCCTCAATGTTCAGTCCACTAAGCAACCTGCATCCTGGCCATCTCCCCTGGACAGTGCTCAGGCACTGAGTCTGCACTGATTCCCCAAACCTTCCCCGTCACTGTGCAGGGTGCCCGCATCCAGCCACTGCTCGCCCAGATGGCGGGTGCTGCCCATGACAACTGGCCACGTAGCTCTGAGTTCTTGGGGTGACTGCACTTCCTCTTCAGACCTTTGTCCAGTCCTTGCCCACCCGGACCCTTGGCCCAGCCTCCTACCTGGTCTCCCTCCCTCCGACTACTGGCCTTGCATTTATACATGATTCATGCCCATCTTTCAGCCCAGAGCTGGGCCAAAGGCCAGAGTCTCCCTCCAGCCTGGCCATTACCTGGCCCCTTCCCTGCTGGCCAGACCCAACTGCCCAGGCCTCTTGCCACTTCTCAGCCTTTGTCAAGCAGGACCCACTGCCCTGAATGCCTTCCCTCTTCCTGAGTCTGCAAGTCTGACGGGCACCCCGCCCTTTCAGCAACCCCTACCTCTGAGCCCCACAAGGGAGGCCAGCTCTATCCCCTCTGGGCCATGCCATGCGACTCTGTGGGTTCCCTTGGGCCTATGAAACAGATGCCCAAGAGACATTAGCTGAATGAATGAATGATGTAAACAAATTAGAGAAAGTAAATAAATGAGTGAGACTCTGAGTGGAATAATTCTAGAAATACCGTGTTTCTCCAAAAATAAGACCCAGCCGGACAATCCGCTGGGTATATAAGACCCAGTATTACATTTTATTATATTATTATATTATATTATATTATATTATACCTAGTCTTATATTACAGTAAAATAAGACCACATCTTATATTAATTTTTGCTCCAAAAGACGCATTAGAGCTGATGGTCCGGCTAGGTCTTATTTTCAGGGAAACACAGTAGGTCAACAATAAAGTTCTATTTTTTTGCCAGGTCTCCACTACAGCTCAGGGTTCTCCTGTATGGGCCCTGGGTGGGCATCGGCCTTGAATAACAAAACCCTCAAATCTCAAGGGCTTAAAACAACTAAGGTTTGTTTCTTGCTCACACCACACATCCAGCAGGGTGGCAGGAAGGCCTCTGCTCACTGAGCAGTCACACCTTGGGCTGCCTAAGGAGAGAGTTCTGGCATCTCAACGTAGCAGAGAAACGCTCGGCCTGGGAGAGACACGCATCTCACTGGCCAGCACTGTTCACATGACCCCAGGGGCCACAGAATGTCCAGGAAGCAAGGTCCTCCCGTGGGCTTGGGAGGATGAAGAAGCGGAAATTGTAGCCAAAGCTCTAATGACACCTCTAATAACACCAGCAACAATACAAGCAGCAGAGGCCACTTATCAACTATTACCTGTGCCTGGACTCTGAGGAGTCTGAGGACTTGAAGTGGAGTTTCACTTAATACTGTTGGCCTTATTCTGAGACCAATACCATGAATATGCCCATTTTCCAGATGCGATAACAAGCCCAGGGAAGCCCTCGCCAAGGTGACACAGCTTGTCAGTGGGGAAGCCAAGGCCAGAACTCCTGGTTGTGTGACTCCAGTCCTCGCGCAGCAGAACAGGCTCTCAGCTTCTTCCACCAGACGGGCTGGGGGTTAAGGACCGACCGCCTGGACAGACGAGGAGTCACCACGCAGAGTGCCATACTGACTGCGCCCCCAAAACAGCCTCCTCATTCTGCCACATCCCATTCTCAATGCTAGAATCTTTGGAGGTGATGAGGCAGTCCTAAGTGTTACTAAGAGGGAAACTGAGGCTCCGAGGGAGCAGCGGCTTGGCCAAGGTCACATGGTGGGGCTCTGCAGGGCCGAGACAGGATCACAAATCTATCGACTGTGGCCTGAGTGTCCTCAACCGCCCCATCAGCAGTGGGTGTCTGGGGCACACTCAGCCTCAGCCAGGGCCGCTAGGAGGGAAGGTGGTCATGAGCACTGCACCTTCCTGGCAGGCGGGTCCACCAAGGTCAGGTCCCCAGCTCCTGGCCCAGCAAACCTGTGGTCCCGACTGCCTGGGCCACTCTCTGACGAGTTGGGCTGAGCTCCCAAGACCAGCCCCACCAAGGAGGCCAGAGGAACAGAGGGAAGTTCATCTCTACTCCAAGGTTATACATCTAGGATTTCTGAAAACAGGCCTTGGGGTCTTCAGAGAAGCCACATGGGGGTCTGTGGAGAGTGACATGGAACAAAAGAAAAAATATCAGTGGAGCTGAAAACAGACCCACCTGGAGTCAGACCCCAGCTTTGCTCTGTGACCTTAACCTCTCTGAGACTTGGTTTTCTCATCTGTAAAATGGGGTTATCATCAACAGATGAGGTACCCAATACCTGACACATAGTAGGTGCTCAACAAATGTTGTGGCCGTTATGACTGTGACTCATTTTTTTTTTTGTCCACCAACTCCCCCCCATCCACCTGAGCCCCAGATCATGATTAACATCTTTCCAGAGCTACAGGGGGGCACCCACACCAGAAAGGACCCTGGCTCTGGCTGCCGAAGAATGCTTCTCTCACATGGTCCCTCCCAAAGGTTCAATGCCTAGGAGCTTGGTCAGAAAGGGCTCCCACCTGTATCCGAACCCCCCGTCAGCATCCATGCCCCAAGCAGTGCCCCTGGCTCACACTGTGGCTGGCTCATCAGCCCAGTCTCCAAGGGCAGCCGTCCTTGCCAGCCTCCGCTGAGCCCACCCTCTGCTGAAAGCCTGGAGCCTTACCCCGTCAGCTCCCTGCCTCACAGCTCCTGGGGGTAGAGGCAGAAAGCCGGAGTGAGGAACCCTATGCATAGCTCACTGTCCCGATCACCCAGGCTGCAAGCACTTACTGAGCACCTATTATA
Source organism: Rhinolophus sinicus (assembly GCF_036562045.2). Taxonomy (NCBI): domain Eukaryota; kingdom Metazoa; phylum Chordata; class Mammalia; order Chiroptera; family Rhinolophidae; genus Rhinolophus; species Rhinolophus sinicus. The sequence continues at coordinate 1,224,198 of NC_133764.1, forward strand.
TGCAAAGCACTGTGCCAACCACGATGAGAAAGAAATGAAGGGGCATGGCCCCACCATCCCATGAGCCCACCAGTCCAGCACAAACATAACGGGCGTTATTGATGCAGCCCAGCCCATTAGTTACAAACACAGGCTTTGAAGTTGTACAGACCTGCATTCAAGGCCCAATTCTGCTACTTCCCAGCTGAGGGACTTTGGGTACACTACATCACCCCTACTAGCCTCAATGTCTCCATCTGCAGAATGAGATAGTACCAGAATCCACCTGATGGGTGCTGACAAGCTACCAAGTACTGAGCTTCCTGCAGAGCCTGGCACATAGGCTGCTCGACCCATGTAGGCCTCATTCTTTGCCTTGACCGGGCAAGGGCAGAGCCCTGAGGCATGCCAGTAGAGACCTCCCTCCAGGTTTCCACCACCTCATTAATCAGGGAGGACTGTCTGCCCGGCTGTGATGCCACCTGACGCCCCTGGCAGCCTGCCCGTTCACCTCCATCTTGTCTGCAAGGACATCTGCGGACGGAGATGGAGTGTGCCCAGTTCTGGCTGAAGGCCAGGCATGCTGGGACCCCAACAAACCAGAAGAGGCCCACCCAGCAGGCCCCAGTGCCATAAGCTCACACAGGTTATTGCCAACCCCCCAACTGTGCGCACAATCAACCCACAGTCAACATCTGAGGGCTGGACGGGTGGGGAGGAAACACTGAGGCTAGGCTGCGCCCTAAGGAGAGGAGGGTGGCACAGGCCTGCGTCCCATCAGAGGGCCTGAATTTGGCCCTCTTGGAAATAGCTGCTGAAGGGTGTTGGGTGTTAAAGGGACCTCTGCCCACCTCTCCAGCTTCATGCCTCACCACCCTCTAGTGAGCTCCAGCTTTTTGTGGTTCTCCCTTACTGTATCAGGCAATGCTGTGCCGCAGGCCTTTGCTCCAGTGTCCCCTACCTGGAATGCTGTTCCCAGCCCCTCTGATTAGTTCGTGCTTACCTTTCTTCCAGGCCAAGCTCAGAAGCCTCTGCCAACCTTCCCAATCTAGACTCAAAGACAGTCCTCTGCTGACTCTGAATTGGTCCTTTTTACATCAGAGAACAAGTCTTCCTTTCTGAGGCCACCTCGCCCAGACAGGATTCCTTGGAGGGCAGAGCCCCAATCTGACGCCCTCTGTGCTCCAGCATTTCCTAACTCAGGGTAGGGCCAGGGCCAGTGGTCTCTAGGTGAACACTGCGTTTTGCTTTACCATTCGATCTCTGCGATGGCACAGAGAGACCATACAGGAGCGCACTCAGTACAGACCAGAGGGCAAGAGGGACTGCAGGGGGCACACAGGAGTGGAGAAGGGAGGGGACTGCGAAGGGGGCCATCTTAGAGAAACCCCATCACAGGGTCACCTACTGCCTCTTCCCTTTAACTTTCCCTGTGCACAAAAGGGGGGGAGGGGGAGACTGAGGGAGAGAGAAGGGGATGCAGGTCTCCTGGCCTGAGGCCCCACCCAGTGGCTGACCTGGTGGGGGTGGGGAGGAGCACAGGCAGGTCCCACAGAGAACACCTTAATTCTCAAGGCTTCCCTGAGGCCCCACCATTGCCTACAGCTCCCAGGGTCCCCAGTCTGGGTAGAGGGCTCAGGGCAGCATTGCAGCCCCCAACCCCTGTGCCATCCCCAGCTGGAACCCAGAGAGGGGGCAGTCAGACCAGCCTGTCCTCAAGGAATTGTGGTTTTAAGGGGGCAGGACACACCCAGACACCGCTTACCCTGGGCTGCTCCGCCCTCCAACAGAGGCTCACTTTGGAGGGGATGGATTTCAAGGGTGAGAGAGGGAGAGGGGCCTTTGTTCCCCGCAACAGGAACAGCTTCTGAAAGGCAAGGGAGGTAAGGCAGAGGCAGAGAGAGAATTCGGGGGCCTCTGAGAGGTCACATGGGAAGTCCTCCAAGGCGCCTGGGACATACTGAGCAACCACCACGAGTACTGCTGGGGCAGAGCAGGGTGGCACCTGGTCAGCGGGCAGCAGCAGGTCCTGAAGGGCCTTGAATGCCACGCCAGACTGGCCAGCGCCGGGAGGCAGGCGGGCAGGGGCCGCAGTGCGACTGAACCCCGCCGCCAGCAGAGCAGGTCTCCACTGAGGGAGGCGATAAATTAAAGAAACAACCCTACTCCCACTCAGCGCGGCGCTCCGGGGATGAGCAGGGCTGGGTCGCGGCCGGGAGGGAGGCTCAGCCCGCCAAGGCCCCGCCGCCCCTTGCGCCCCGCCAGGCGCCGTTTTCCAGGTAATTAAGGCCGTGGGGCGGGCGCACAGCTGCTCCCGTGTCCGGCCCCGCCTGCGGCCCGGGCAGGTGCAATTAAATCCGCGCGTTCGCCGCCGTTAAGCATTAATGCAGCTCATTAGCATAAGAACGAGAAGACGCTTGGTTGGCGGCAGCCCTGAGGGGCAGCGGGCGAGCGCCTGAGGGGCGGCTGCCCGAGCCGGGCCCGGGTCTCTAGCTCGCGCCACAGGCCCGCTGGGGCAGGCCTGCCTGGGAGGGGTGTGTGGGCCTGGACCCGACCTCGGGGGCCCTAACCAGGTCCCAAGAATAGGTCTTTGGAGGGCGAGGGAGGAGGTCCAACGGAGCTGGAAGTGCCACGTGACTCACACAGAGTCCCCCAACAAGGGAGCTCAAACCAGGTCTCAGCCTGCAAATGGTTCTCATTCAACATACCAGGAGTAGCAGCCAACACTTAAGCCAGTGTTAAGCACTTAAAAATTCTCTCTTAGTGATCCCCCAGCAGGTCCTGGAGCTAGTGGGTACTTACTATTGCTATTCCCATTTCCAGAGGCTGAAACTGAGGCTCGGAGAGGGATTTAGAGTTACCTGAGGCCTCCTGGCTGGTGGAAAGCCCAGGGGAGAATTTGAACCTGGGCACCCTCGCTCCTGAGGCTGGGCTCATAACCACACTGCGTATTGGCTGGGAGGGATGCATTCCTATTCCCTGGTGGGGGGGGTGGGGTGCTGTGGCTAGGTGGTGGCTGTGCCAACCCTCTGCGACCCATCAGACTGTAGCCAGTGCCACCAATCAAAGCCCTGAGGGAAGCAGGCTGTAATAATCCAAATGAGCTGTAAACTGAAAATTGGGGTGAAATCACCCAAAGACTGCTCACTACCAACTCATTTTATTTTTGTCCCTCCCAAACACTGGGTGGGCCTTCAAAATGGTTCTGTGGGCAGGACAGGGCAGGAGGACAATAGTTTGCCACCTCGGCCTAACACATAGCACAGTGCCTGGCAATTAATAGCTGTTCAAGAAACACTTGTCCAGCACGTGAACAAATGAGTGCATAAATAAATGCCTTCCTCTAGCGTCGTGGGGGAACAGGGACTTTTCTCATTTCATCTCTTCCAGGCATCCTTTGGCCCAGAGGGTAGCTCTGTGAGAGCAAAAGGGCTAAGATGAAATGGCAGGTGGAGCCTGAGGCAGGAGCTGTGCTGTGCTGTGGCTCCCGGCATCCCCTGGGGCAGTGCCTAAGGCATTCCAAAGTCAAGGTTGTTGCTGGCAGATGTCTTGAGGGCCCTGGCAGGGAGGGCAAAGAGCACTGGAAGAGGAGACACAGGCTGCCTGAGTTCCACTCAGAGATGAAGCTAGAAGGAAACTTCCAGCCCCTGAGGAGCCCAGAGAAGGTGGGCAGGGGCCTGGGGCCACACAGCAAGAATCTGAGTCTCCTGACTCATTCAAGTCCTAGCTGAGCCTTTCGGGTGCCCGAGAGCACCCCTCAGCCGCGAGAAGCTCTGCATGTGTTCTGCGTGCCTCTGTCTTGGCTTGTGATAAACATGTATTCTCATACAGGAGCGTGTAATGACACAAATAACTTGATTATTTGATTAACTGTCTTTCGCCCCTTGGCCAAACCTCCCCAAGGGCAGGGATTATGAACACCAGATCATGGCTGATGTCAGTCCTGGCACACAGTAGGCCTGCAAACATATCTGTCCACTAGATGAAGTATTATTACTACAGTTACAGTGCTAAAGAAAAACGAGTGCTGGTATGGGCGTGCCTGTGTCCCGGAGTCCTCCGGCACCACCGACCCCCGCTCGGCTGGCTCAGAGGCCTGCATGGGCTTTTGCCCCAACAGTTGAGCTGGCTGGAGGGCAGCAAAGGCAGGAGAAGGGCTCGGCCCCACTCTTCCCAGCCTGACCCTGAGACTGGCCCACCCCCTCAGCTGCTGGCTGGCCTGCAAAGGTATCTGTCCCAGGGGGGCCCTAGGCAGCCTCATTAGGAAAGTAGTGACAGGCCCATTAGCTGCTAAGGTGGGGGTGGGGGAGCTGAGGGCTGTCAAAAGGTTGAGGAAAACCAAATGCCTGCCACTAGGCCCCATCTGGGCCAGGGGCTGCAGCTGGGGAAGGGTCAGAGACAACGCCCCAAGTGCAGAGTCGCTCCCAGAGCTAGGACTTGCTCCTGGGACTCCAGGCACAGAGCAGGGATCTCCCCATCCTTCCTCGCTCTTGCTGCCTGCCTCCTGGCTGGATTCAACTTGCTGAGTGATCCTCGGCAAACCCCTGCCTCCTCTGTGTCTTGGTTATTCCAGTCCTGATGCTCTGGGTGAGAAGAGCACAGGGACCTGGGAACACAAGAGGAAACTGAGGCCCAGGGAGGGGCTCCCCCAAAGCAGAGTAATGGAGCACGAGCTGTGCTCTGCCTTAGGGTCCTGGCTTGGGCACTAACAGGCTGTATGCCCTCTGGACCTCAGTTTCTCCATCTGTGAAATGTGGGCCTGGACCACTTTGACCCCGGAGTTCCCTCTGGTCTCTGGGCCACAGGGCAGAGAAGGCCCAGTTCTGCTGGAAGAGGGTCAGGGATTGTCAGTGTCCCTTCAGGTCCCAAAGCCAGTCCTTCCTAGAGCCTGAAGCCCAGAGCCACACAGCAGAACAGAACAGCTTTGCCTGACATCGAGTTCCTCCCAGTGCCCAAAGCCGGGGGGAAAGCAGATGCCGGGCAACCCAGCCAATGGCCACTGCCTCTGACACTGATACAGAACAGGGATAAGTCCTATACCACACTCCACATGCACACAGGAACAGGCCTCATACCACAGGACATACGGACGACCACACAGGCTGACACTCAGACAGGTACTGGACCCCCAGCGTTGTGGATACCACCACACATACGAGCACCCAAGACATGCTCACACAAACCCACCCCCTCAGCTCATTTCCCCTCTACACACACACATGTCCCAGTCACACAGACACCCCCACTATACGCACATTTCACACACACAGGCACATACTCACGAATCCAACACAGACAGACTTACGTGTGCCTGAATGCAGCAACCGTGCAACCCTGGCTCTGGGCACTGGGAGGAACCATGTGTGTCCAGTAACACATACCTGAGATGTGTGTGTTACTGGACACCACCCCTTCCATGTACAGACCCCCCCAGTCACAAAAACGGACACAGACACACGCTGTGCACACACAGGCCAGAAGCCCGGAACACACACAGACACACACCCATCTTGCCATTCTACAGGGAAGGCAGCACCCAGTCCAGAAGAGCAAACCCAGATAAATAAATCACGTTGAGAGCATCAATCTCAGCCCCAACCTAGCTGCCTCCTTGCTACAGGTAAAACGAAACGGGTCTTAAATATTTTATAAATGAATAAACCTGTTAAGAGAATATAATTTACAGGGCCGTTGGCTGTAGGCTCACAACATCCCTCCGCATCTTTTCATTTCGGAGAGCAGACGGTGGTGGTGGCAGGTGATGGCCAGTGGGGCATTATTCCCAGGGAAAGGGGCATTCTGTGATTTTTCCATCCACTAAATTCAGCTGCTACTCAGCTGAACAGGGCCCTGCATTCTCGTCTCTTCGGCTCCCCTATCCCCCCACCAGGCCTTGGATGCCTTTTAAATGCCAATCCATCCCTGGCAACTGTGATTTTTCCAAGGCCTGTTTCACGCAGGGCTTGGATGTGTTAGACTCAAACTGTTCAGGAATGGGGGAGAAGGCCTGGCAGCAGGGATGGGCGAGAGCTGGGCCTCGGGGGCAGCTGGGCGGGCCACATGCCCCCAGGGAGAGGCTGAGGAGCCCAGGGCAGCAGCAACTGGCTCCTAGGACAGAGAGGGAGAAGATGGGTCACAGGACTAAGAAGGGGTCTTTGAGTCTGGGCACGGCTGGGCAGAGGACCCAGATGAGGCTGATGTCTGAGACCTCCCTCCCTGCAGCCTTGCCTATCTGGGGTGGCTTAGAGCCCCTTGATGCTGGAGTCTGAATCTCAACTGGGCCCGTAAGTCTTCAATGTCCCTGTCCAGGCCGGGTGGCCTCCTTGGCCCCAGCAAGCAGGCTCCCTGGTCCAAGCTGCTTATCAAAGTTAGTGGCAATGGTGAAGGGCTCCTGGTGTCCGCAGATGCGGAGAGGATAAACAAAGTCAAAGTGACCATCCAGTCTGGCTTTTTCCCAAAGCTCTCTCAAGAATGTGGTTCTAGTCCTCTCAAGACTCCCACAGACTCAGGAAAAAGGAGCATGTTATACAACATTAAGTGAGAAAAGCAGGATATCAAATGGTATATAAAGGAGGAGTGATGGCATACTTAAAAAACACCAACCAAACCCCCCATGAATGGGAAGGGGGTGGGGAGAGGGGAAGAAAAGTCAAATATGGCGACCTTTGGAGACTGAGAGTATGGGTGAATTGTTTTTCTTTTAATTTGTCATATTTTCCAAGTCTATAATAAGCCTGTCCTCCTTTTATAGTGAGAAAAAAAAAGCTATTAAAACCACCAAGTGCCTTACAAAACTAAATATAGCATGACTCCATATTTTATATTTATTATATTTATCATGTTTATTGTATGTCTACAGAAAAATGTTGACAATGGTTATGTCCTAAGAGTGGAATCACAGGAAATTTGTACTTGTTTTATTTTTAGGTTTTTCTAAAATCAACATATTAATAATCTGGTAATATTTTTAAAATGCTTAGAGCTGGGAAATTCTTTTTGATTTCAAGCCCGAGTCCCTCCTGCTGCAACTGAAGCCCCTTCTCACTGTCCTCGTGCGTGTGCCCTGGGTGAGGCTTGAGAGAGGCCGAAGGAGAGCTGCCTAACAGGCACATGACCTCCCTTCCCTTCCAAGACCCAGAGGCTGATATTCAATTTAGCTGCCTGCCCAGTCCAGGTAGAAACGGACAGAGGTCAGCTGAGCAGGTGCCGCTGAAGAGCCTGGGGAAAGAATGTGACTCTGGAGTCGCCCGTTGGGGACTAATGGCATCAGAAAGGGGGTGGGGTGGAGGCGGGGCTGAGCTGGCAGCAAAGTTCCCGAAGAGGCTGCCCCCAGGGCAGGCGGGCACCCGAACTCAGGAGATAGGAATGTGCCTCCCGGCCAGACAGTCCAACCGGTGGCTGCCAACCAGAGGCCGGTGCTCCGGCTCCGGTGCTGCAGGGGCCGGCTGGGCGGCAGGGTCCGGGCCCGGACATGGACATGGTGTGTGATGGAGATGCCGTCCCCGCAGCCACAGCCTCCTTTCCCCGGCTCTGGGGCTGGGGTAGGCACGCCTGGCCCGTGGGCAGCCCCGGGGAAGGGCCGACTGGAGCCCTAGAGGCGGCAGCTCCGGGGCAGTGTGGGCCGGAGGCCGCCCCCACTTTCAGCGGCCCCCCGACGGCGGGAGTGAGGTGGCGTGCAGCCTCCCCGTTACCCTGGCCGTCTTTCCGCGGCCCCTGGCGTGGGGCTGCCGGGCTCCGCGAGCAGAGCGCGCACCCAGGCCGCCCGCCCAGGACCCCAGCGCCGGAAGAGCCGCGGGCCGCAGCGCGGGCCTGGGAGCCGCCGCCCACAGCCCTGGGTTCCGGGAAAGACCCTGGTGCGGCGAAGGGGCGGGGCCTCGGCAGCCCGGTCCGCAGCCCCGCGGAGCACGCCGGGACGGGCCGCTGCCATGGCGACGGGTGCGCCGCGCCCCGCCCCGCCCCTCTCGGCGTCGCGGGCGGGCCTACCGGCCGGGGCTTGTCTGATCCAACAGCGCGGAGGAGGCCCCGGCGTGACCAAGATGGTGGGCGCCGCGGGCGGGGAGCGGAGGGGCGGGCAGGAAGCTCCGGAGCTCGCCCTCTCACCGCTCCCTCTCGAGGTCGGGGAGCGGAGCGGAAATGGCCCCGGAGGCCGCAATCGAGCTGCCTGCGCGTCTGGCCTGACAGTTATCCTGCCTCAGCAGGGCTGCCCTCGCTCGAGCCAGAATTTGACACCCCCCAAGATGGCTCCTCACCCCCTCTGCAAGAAGGCCCTGCCTTCCCGGCTCTGTCCCTGCCCCGACCCCGTGCGCCTCCACCCTCAGTGCAGTGAGGACGTTTTGTTCCCAGGCCCAGGGGCCTGAGCTGCCAGGCTCTGCGCACCTACATCTCAGGTGTGTGTGACTGGACGGCGTGGACCTGTTTCCCCCTCAGGATGGCTGCCATCAGAGCCCCAGCGCTGAGCAGCCATCCCTGCCTTTCCAGGAGGCACAGCTAAGCTGGCAGCTCCCCTGCAGACCCTGATCCCCTTGCCCTGTGTCCTCCCCGCAACAATGGGGACAAGGGTAGGATGGGAGCTCACACTGCTGGGCTAGATGACAATCTTCCCGAGTCCTTGACGCGAGTGACTGCCCAGGGGCGGTGGGCAAACAAGCCCAGATCTGTCAGGGAGTGAAGTGGCAGAGCTGGGACTCAGCCAGGCTGTGACTCCAGACGCCTGTCCACATAGGGTGGCACTCCCTACTCGCGGGCGGCGCAGCCTGGGCTGCTCCAGCTGCTTATCTCAGGCCCAGAGCAATGGCCGGGCCTCCCTCCCCTCCCCCTCCCCACTACCACGGGCCTGGCTTCCCTTCTGAGCCGCCAATCTGCAGCCACACAAAGCCCTGTTTGTTTGCTTTCTCTGCTGTTCCCTCTGGATCCGATGTCTTTCTCTGCTACCTGCCGGCCTGGCTTCCTCTCCAAGCTGCCTTCCCCGCCAGCTGGAGGGAAGGAGGGAGCAGCCATTCCAGCAAGCCCTGACTCTCAGCCGCCCCATCCTTCTATCATTCCTCGAATCCACCTCCCCAGTGCAAGGGATGCCCAGCCAAGGTGGCATGACCAGAATGGCTCTGCAGTCCCCCCACTTTCTCTCAGAATGTAGGGTGCCAGCTGGGTGGAGCCAGAGAGATGCTTTAGCCAGGGGCTGGGGCAGGGGGAGGGGAGCCAGAGAGGCCCAGCCAACCTCCCCTCTCCTGTTGTGAGCACGGCTTGTTTTGTTTGTCCATTAGGAAGGCTGCCCCTGACTTCCCAGCAACCCACTGGCTGCCAGGAGATAAGGAAATGAATGGGACCAGGATGGCTGAATTGAAGGAGGCGGAGGGATGCCCTGGTTTCATGGCCCTCACCCACCCCTCACTCTTTATGGGGGTTCCTAGGTATCCCAGGCTCTGGGATGAGGGCTTACAGGCTGCATTGGGGGGTACCCTGTCAGTGCCCACCCCAGCAGATCTCTCTCTGCAGTGTCTTGGGAAGCCCTATCAGCCTGAGGTGAAACAGGGCTTTCACAGGCAAAGAAAAATAAACACCCGCATTCCACACCACCTTCTCTACCTGCAGAGGGGGGTTGCCCTCTCCCTGTTCAAATAAAGAAACCCAATACTGATACTGCACAAAGATACCACAATCTCACCAGCTCCCTCTACCCAGAGCACTTTTACCGTGTGCCCTACCACATTGGGTGGCCTGGGGCAGGTCCTAACCTCCCTCACCCTCCCTGGGCCTCCCTCTTCCCCTTCCAGTCCCCTTCGGTACAGAGTTTAACCCTTACAGCAACTTTAGGATAAAAGAATGATTATGCCCACTTGACAACTGACAGGAGGCTCCAAGAGAGAAAGCCACAGAGACTAAAACTGCTTCAGTCAGAATTCAAGCTCACTTCTGATTCCAAGCTCCAGAAATTTAAAGTCAGTGATTATCTGCTGAATGGATGAGTGACCCCATGAGGAGGTGAGTGAGCAGCAGGCAGGATTTGGCTTTTAAGCCCAGCAGATGTGGTCTCCAATCTCAGCTCTGCCACTTGATTGCTGTGTGACCTCAAGCAGGTCACTTAACCTCTCTGAGGTTCAGTTTCCTTGACAATCTGTATAGGGCAGTCAATAAGGCTTAGAGAGGACCACTCAATGCCCAGCATAATAGCAGGCACTCATTAAATGATAGCTTTTCTCCATGATCCCTTTCAGCATCCGAAGACAGGCATTCACTTATTAGAGGAACCAGGCCTCTCCCACTTCCTTTCCCCCATCGGGCCCTGCTGCCAGGCATCCCCCAGTCACCATCTCTGGCCCTCTGGAATGCTCAGGCTGAGGTCAAGGGCTGCCAATCTGAGTTCCCCAAGCTCCGCTCCCACCCAGGAGACCAGAGCCTCTATGTTTAATTAGCCAGGGCGGGGCCCCAGAGGACAATGTCACCCCAAGGGAAGAAAGCCAGCTCCATCCACATCCTGCCGGACTCAAGAAGAGAAAGCCACTCAATTAAGTCTGATTTGGCAAAACGTCTGTTTTTAGTTCTATTTAGGGCCACAGTGGGGATTTTCTGTGCTTGTCTCAAAGGTATCCTAAACTGGATTCCTTCCCACCTCCCCCACCCCTATCTGTGTTTGAAATGAAAATATTGTTCTTCCTCTTCTCTCTCCTGCCTCTCCACCTATCAGAGGGATGCAATGGAGAGAAAGGGCAGGGGCTGGGCCCCCACAAGGAGGGCAGCACTCTGTCCCACCCACCAGGCCTCTGCAGCCCCCTCAGCTCAGTGCCCCAGAACACAGCATGCTTGGGAGTTGTAGTTCCCTCAAAGAAGGCAAAGGTGAGAGGACCTTTATCTTCTCCCCGCCTCTAGAAGCTCCTGAGGCTGGCTCATTTTCTGCTCTCCTCAGACACACCAGGTGTCTGCCCTTCCCACAATACACCTTTTAACTTCCTGCCTCCGAGCCTTTGCTTGGCTGTGCCCTCCGCCTGGTAAGACCTAGCCCATGGCCTCCCCTCCATGAAGTAGAAAGCCTCTTCCCGCACTTCGCACCTTATCTCCTTAGCTGGCAACATAATTACAATTAAATCCACATATATGCAATTATTTCTTTAATGTTTGCTCACCTACCAGACTGTAAGTTTCAAAAGGGCAGGGGTGGCATCCACTTGGTCACTACCATTTCTCCAGGGCAAGGTTTCTCAACACCCCCAGAACTGTTGGCATTTTGGGCCAGACAACTTGTTGTGGAGGCTGTCCTGTGCATCATAGGCGTCAGCAGTACCCCTGGCCTCCACCTACTAGATGCCAACACTTCCCCAGTTGAGACAACCAAAACGTCTCCAGACATGGTCCAAATGTCCCCTGAGGATTTTGTCCCTCGGGACTTTTGGACCACGAGAACCACTGCTCTAAGGCCTGACCCAGTGTCCCCTACCCCAAATGAATGAATGCATGGCTCTTCCCCGTCCTCCCCCAGCGATTTTTACTTTACCTATTGGCTTATTATAATCATGTATATATTTCATTTTCTCTATCAGACCAGAAGCTTCCAGAAGACAGACCCATGTGACCTCAGCTATATATGTGTGCTGATTGCACATAACTATTTGCTGAAAGAATAACTATCAAAGCATCGGAGAGCACAGCACTAAAACCCAGTGTGGTTCCCCTTCCCTACTCTGCCCTCGATTACTGTGTGACTTTGCCATAGTAGCTAAACTTCTCTGGGCCTCAGTGTCTTTCCAGTCCTTGTAGTAATTCTTTGTCCTATGGGGTTGGTGAAGGTTTACAACTTCACATCTCTAAGGAGGTGTAGCCCCAAGAAGAAATCTTTTAGGTGATTTTTAATTTACATTTACATTTTCTGAGTATTATTATTACTCATAGGCAACATTTATTAAGCACTTTGCTATGTGCCAAGTACAGCTAAGTGCATCATCTCATTTAATCCTCTTATAAACAAAAGTATGAAGTAGGTACTATTATTTCTACTATTCGATCAATGAAGAAATAGAGGCTCAGAGAGATGGAGGGACCTGCCTAAAGACACCCAGACATGGTCTGGTGGCGTCTGGCAGTTGAGGATGTTAATAAAAAAAAAAAAAAAAAAAACAGCTTCAATACTTGATACTAAAAATCTTAAAGTCTGAAGCCTGCTTGATGCCAGGCAGTTAGACCTTTCTGGGTGAGTAAGGCCCTCGCAGGACCTCCCCACTGTCAGGCCTGACCCTCACCCACTGAGTTCCCATTACAGAGAACGGGCTCAGGTCCCCATGGAAAGGTCCGACAAGGCCAGGAAGCAGCTAGGAGTGCTGATTCAAGAAGTTGGCCTGCCTGGGCAGGCGCTTGGCTTGGAGCGCTGCCACCCCCTTCCCAGGTGTCATCCCTCTTAGGAAAGCCCTGGCTGGGACTGACCTCCCTCAGCACCAAGCTGGTCTGTGAGATTCTTCAAGGCAGGAACAAAAATAATGTTGGGGAAGGAACCATTCTCTAGCACTTTCCACGTAGCAGGCACTGTTTAAATATTTCATCTGCATTAACTCACTAATTCTCCCGACAACCCTAATGAGGTAGGTGCTATCATTTCCCCCATTTTACAGATGAGGAAACTGAGTAAAAGAAATAAGTAGCTTGCCCAGGTTAGTGAGGGGCAGAGCCGGGATCTGAACCCAGGCAGTTGAACTACAAAACGCACGTGCCTGTTCACTATGCTGTATTAGAAGTGCATCACACTGATGGCTGTGTTCCCAGCACCCTGCTGTGCAATGTGATTTATGAATGAATGAGTGAACAAATGAATGACTGTGGTAATACTGCCGCCAAAGTCCTAAGTTCTTGGATGCTTTCTCCGGGTACATGCACACCGCTGGGGCAAAGCCCCCTTTGGAAACAGAAACTGGCCAGAAAACTATAATTCTTACTTGCCCCACTGTGGAACAAAGACCCAATCAGTCCATCTGCCTCAACCTGGGCGGAAAAGAAACCTTGCTTTCGCCAGTGTTACCTCAGGAAAGATTGAGAGGCAACCTGGCGTGAAGGGGAAAGGAGGAAGAACAGCGGTCTCCTCCTCATACAAAGTCCTTTAGCAATAAGAGTAACAGCCACATATGCTAAGCATAACTAGGAGGGGCCTGTGATTATGCCCATTTTAAAGTGGGGAAATGGAGCTTCAGAGAGGACAGCAGGTACCTGGATTTGAACCCAGGCTGGCCTAACCCCAGAGCCTGTGTTTATGACCCCAAGCTCAGGGCCTCCATGCTTTCCATGCCAACAGCATCGTCACATTTAATGCTTACAGCACTTAATGTTCTCATGTTGACAGGAGAGGAAACTGATGCTCGGGGAGGGAAGTGACTTGCCTTAAGCAGCAGCTGGAACTAAACCTCTTCCTGATTCCAAATCCAGTGTCTCTCCCACCATCCTGCCCTGTGGATCGGTGCCATCGCCCAGGAGGGAGCTGCCCTGGAGTCTGCCCATCCTCCCTGGAGACACCCAGCCTGGGGCCTGTCCACACTCTGAGCAAGCCCCCTGCCCCTGTCCTGTCAGCCCTCTCTACTGCGTCCCCTATTTTCTCAGCCCAAGCAGTTGACCCTTCTCAATTTACAGGTGAGACTGAGGCCCAAGAGGAGAGGGGAGATGCCCCCAACTAGCCCGGGCTCTACACCCTTACAATCGGCTCCCCATCCACACACACACACACACATGGCCCTGCTGCGTCTGTCCCTCCCCCACAGGACTCACCCCTGCCCCCCTCCACAGCATCCTGGGTGCTTTCTCTCCTGAGCCTGATCACTTTGTGCAAAAACTAGATGTTGCGTGTCTGCCTGGCCCAGACACACTGGAAGGGCCTGGAAGGCCAGACCACAAGCACGCTCACCTCTGGGGCCAGAGTGCGCCCAGGGCTGAGGGAGAAAACACTGAGGGAATTTTTGCTGAATGGAGGGACGGTTGGACGAATGAATGAGTGCCCAGTGTCACGGGAACGCTAGTGCTCTTGGACATTTCTTTCCCAATTCTAAGCGTACTACTCAGCAACAAGGACATTTCCCTCCCTCTTTCTCATGTCTTTCTCATCCCCTCCCTGTCTCCCTCTCTCCCCGTCTCCCTTTCCTCCCTCTGCCTTCTTTTCCCTCTTTTCCCACCTCATCTCCTTCTCCCCACCCCCAACCTGTCTCTCTATAGCCACCACACACTTCACAAGAACCAACAGAACAAAACCTCTCCTTTGCCAGCTAAGCCCCAGTCTGCTTCTAGCCCGTGGCCCCCCCTCCCGCTCCCCTCCCTGGTGTCACATTCCAGTCTCAGCTCCCCAGTGGCCCACCCAGGCACAGGGCACAGCTCTGGCTCCACCATCTCCTCAATCCCAGGGGAAACAGGATAAGCCAGTTTCTCCTCAGCCCGCCACAGGGAGCAGCCTGGGGGGCCAGACCCCTGCTCTGGCCTCCCTTGTTTCCTCTTAAGTCAGACAGAACAGTCCCCTGAGCAGCAGACCCCGCATGCTGCTGCTAAGGCTCACAGGGCCCACAGACGCGATTCGGGCTCTCACCTGCCCACCTCACCTGGCCCTTACTGTCAGGGAGCACTTCTGAGCGTCTTCATGTCTCAGGCCTCGCCCTTGGCACTGGGGCTGGGAAGCTGGGGTGGGGTGGGGGGTCGGGGGTGCTTTCAGGCCTAGATGCTCCAGCTTCATGGGGAGGACAGACACTAACAGAATTACTGATAATTCCGTGATAAACACTGTGCCGTGGGTACAGACAAAGGGAGATGACTCATCCTGCCTGGGAAAGCAGAGCAGGGGGAGACGGGACGTCTGTGTTGGTCTTGGGAGGCAGGGAAGAAGGGGAAAGGCATCCTAGGTGGAAGGAACAGGCCAAGCAAATGCACAGAGGCAGGGATATCCATGGCTGACCCTGGGAAGCAGGGCTGCGCTATGGCAGGAGGGCAAAGGGGTTGAAGGGGGCAGGGCACACGCAGGATGCCAGAAAGGGCGGCTGCAGCACGGGAAGGACTAGGGCGGGCGGCACCTTTATCCTGAAGGCAGCCTAAGCCCTTGGAAGTTTCTGCTGTGGTTGAGAAAGGTCGGTCTGGTGGTGTGGCTCGCTCGGAGGGGACAGGATGGAGGTGAGGAGGCCCCAGCAACAGCCCAGCTTCTTCCGCTACCATTCCTTCTGATCCAACGCCACCCTTCTTGGCCATGGTAGACAGGCCACGTCCATTTCAGCCTCCAAAGACATGCCGGTGTGTTCTCTCTGCCAGGAACGCCCCTCTCATTCTTACCTACCTGTGCTGGAAGCCCCTGGTGCAAGCCCCCTCTTAAATGAAGCCCCCACCTCCACAAAGGCCCAACTCTGGCCAAGACTGGGCACTCTTGCCCCTGAATCCTAAAGCTCAGGTTGTCTGTTCCACCCATCTTGGAACTGAATCACACAGCATCTCCCTCTGCTTTTCTTCACTTGGGCAAGTCTTACCAAAGATGCTGCCCCCTGTGTTTTCCCTCATCATCCCCAATAACACCTGACCGGTGCTTTCACAGGGGGAACTGTTTCCTGCCTGTGCCCTGGCACAAGCTCCCACGACAATGCTGGTCCCCTCGGGTATTATCTGGGTCTCATTCACTTACTGGGCTGTTACCTCTTGGAGGCAGCTGCGTTAAGCACAGGACTTCAAAAACAGTGGGTCCCTGGAAAATATTTGCTCCCTTGGGACCAGTGAGCCCAGGGGCCTCTCTCACAGAAACTGCCCAGTGCACACTGCTGTGCACACGCCTCCACCTCCTCCCTCCCTGCAGAGCTACACATCGGAGGGGCGGAGAAATATCCATGCCACAGCCACAGGCAGCTATTAAAAGCAACGAGGTGCATACATGGGCTGCCATGGAAACAGAACAGTAATAATAATAATGACAGTGGTGGCAACTGGCATTTCTAGGGACAAGTAGGGTTCCATATATGTTTACATGGATTAACTTATTAAATCTTCACTACAGTCCTGTGAAGCTGGGACAGTTATTATTCCCATTGTACAGATAGGGACACTGAGGCACAGAGAGGTAAATGACTCATTCAGTGAGTGGTGGAACCAGAAGTCAACCCTCAGCCTTGTCCTGAAGCACCTTCACCCTGTGACCTCGCAGGTACAAATGGAAAAGGAAGTTGAAGAACAAGAGCCCGAGGTATGTCCTCATTTTGGAAAAAAGAAAACTAAGTATTTTTATGATCGATGCACATGTAAGTGAGAAGCAAAATGTCTGGGAGGATTCTGTTAACCGAGGTTACTTGTGAAGAGGGTGGAGAGTGCAAAGGGCACTTTTAACTCTACATACTTCTGGGTTTTCTGCATTTTTCACAATGAGAAAAATCCATGTGTTACATGAGTAATTAAAAAAAAAGACAATTTGTTAGGGCCTCTTAATGTTTGTTGAATGCACAGAAGCCACATTCATTTTCTAGGCCTGTTTTTTCAAACTCTGGATATGACCTATTAGTGGATTATGAAATCAATTTTGTGAGCTGCAACCAGCAATTTAAAAAAAAAAATCAAATAGACTAGAACAGAAAATATCAGATCAACTCACAAAGTAGAAGAAAGAGTTATTTCAATAAACTTTTATTTCAGTTATATACAGTTGGGAGTGAGTGGAACTGTGACCTAAAATGTATTTCTTACCACAGGTCACCATCAAGAGTTTGAAAGCCATTGATCCGGACTTGGAAGTTGAACGAGGAATAAGACAAGGGCCCTGCCTGCAAGAGCACCTTGGTCCAGGGAGAGAGAAAGATGGCTTTGGACAGGGTTGAGTTCCCTCTGTTTAGAAAGCCAGAGGGGTGCCTGGGTGTTGGGAAAGGTTCTATTTAGCCCACTCCACAGCTGGTTTCTGGGGCCTGGATCACTCGTTGATACACTCTCCTTCCCTCCAAGGCTTTTGCCTGTGAGAGCCTTTGCCAGAATTTTGGGGTTGAGCCTCCGCCGGAACAGAATGTCTATGTCTATTCCTCTGTGTCACCCAAAAGGCCACTTCTTCTTGCTCCTAAGAATTGCCTCCTGGATACTCCTGGGACCCGTACACCCCCTTGTGTCAAGGGAGAGGGGTGGAAAACTAGAAGGTTCCTTTCCAGCTTCCAGATGGAGAGGGCCATGTCCTAGGGAAGCCTCTGGAAACGCAGTTGTGTGCTCAGTTGGAAGAGGCCTCCACTCAGTCTGCACAGAGGGCCACCCCCACCTAGGCTGAGCCTGACCCCAGGCAGAGTCAGGTCCGTATGCAGGATGGGGTGGGGGGAGAGAAGCAAGCCCCCAGCTTGGGGCTCCTCTGGCACTGGTGCCTCCACATCACAGCTCCCCTAACCCGCCCGGCGCCCCCCACCCCACCCAGGGCAGCAGACAACTAAAAAAAAGATAAAATAAAAAGAAGTAGTTTCCCTGCTCTGACGTCAGCGCAAGGTCTTAACAGCCCAGCAGCGGCATGAAACTGGATTGCAACCAGATGTAATGCCCTTGAATCCTCAACACACTGCTGCGTTGGAAGACAAATAAGGCAGGGGGCGGACACTTTGGGTGGGAGGGAAGCGTGCGGTCCCGCGTGGGTCTTTGAATCAGAGCCTGCCGAAACCACTGGGCAGGCGCTAGGGAGGGAGTGTTTCGAGCCGGGAAGCTCTGAGCTCGGGTCCGCCATTCAGGCGCGCTGCCTCCCCTCCCCCAGCCGCCCCCCCACCCCGATAGCGCATTGTTACACTGGGTTTATCGATTCAGAGTCCAAACCCCAGCGCTCCCTCCACCCAGGGCTCCCAAGAGGAGCGCACCACTCCCGTCCCTGGCGTGGATTTGAGGACCAAGAGCCCCAAGAAGGAAACCCCTCACTGAGAAAACGGACGCCCCAGGAAGCTGGGGCCTCAACGGCGTCAGGCCTAGCTGATGTTTCGCTTCCCCTCCGCCCCTCCTCCGCGGCCCCCGACGCGACCAAAGCTCCAAATGTCACCCCCGTGTCCTGCCACTCCCTCACCCCTGCCACACTCAACGACGACGCCTGGCGCTCAGCCCCCAAGTCCGTCTCCTCGGTCTCCTGCCTCCAAGGCGCAGGGTCCATGAACTGGCCGGCGCGTCACTGTCCGGGGACACGGGGGTCGCATGTCCGGCGCCCCCGACCGTAATGTCACCCTCCGTAGGGCCCGCGCGCCCTGGGCCTGCGTCGGAGCTCCCCGGGCCTCTGGGGCCGCTTCCTGCCAGGTCGCGGGGCCTGCACACAGGCCCGGGAACCGCGGCACGCACGAGGGGACCTAGTTGAGTCGCTTTGCGCCCCATCTCCCCACGCAGGCCCTCCCTGCCCCTCGCGGCCCTGGCTCCCACGCCATGGCCCACGCCAGGCCCCAAGTCCCACATGGAGACGTCGGCTCCCCGCCCCCCAACCACCCAACGCACTCACAAAGCTTTGCTCTCAGCGCCAGGCGAATGCCCATGTCCCCACCCCACGCTCGGCAAACACTCCGCGCTCCGGCGCGCGCAGAGCCCCCGGCCACGCTCGATCCGCGCTTCTGGCGCCCCCACGCCACGAACCGACCCCAGCCAGGCACACAAATCTTCCGGAAGACCCTCTTCCGCGGCGCAGGGCGCCCCCACCCTGCAGCTCCCCAGACGGCCATCTGATGACCTCGCGCACCCCCCACGCCACACAAAGCAATGGCCCCGCGGACCCCTACTTGCCGACCCAACGCGCGCTCGCCCCGGAACCCGCCTCCATTCCTCACCCGGCCTGGAATCCCGACGCCTCGCGCCCCCCCACCCCACCTCCCCGACCCGCGCCCTGGCACTCGCTGCTCACCTCGCCGCTCACTCGGGGGCTCTGTGTCTGGTGCTGTGACTTCGCGGCCTGGAGGCCCCGTAGGCCATTGGGGGTCAGGGCGCCGCGGCCCGACCGGCCAGCAGCCAGGCAGGAAGGAAGGTGGGCCGCGGCAGCCCCCTCCTCGCGCTGGCGCTCGGGCCGCGGGCAGGGCGGCCTGCTCGGCTCGCCTCTAGCCCTCGCCGCCGCCTCGCTCTCCAACTCGCTTCACCCAGCCCAGCCACCGGCGGGGGCGGCGCCCCGAGGCGCGGAGTCGGCGGCGCTGGGACCGTGCCCTGGCCGCGCACCCGGCCGGGTCTGCCTGGTGTCCGCTGGTGCCGCGGGTAAACGCGATCCCTTCGGCACAGGAAGAGCGAGCGGGCGGGCGACGCGCGGGGGGAGAAGGAGAGCGAGAGCAGGAGGAAAAAAGTTCCCGGGCGGCCTGGCTGCGCTCGCTCGCGGCCCCGGGCGCCAGGTGGGCCGTGAGCGCCCCGACAGCACCCTCTGGCGGTCCGCGCGCCCCACAGCGCGTCCCCCCGCCCGCCCGGCAGCCTTGGGGGAGGGAAACTTGGCGGTGGGGTCCCGGTGGAGCCCTCAAGGATTCTCACGCTCCGCCTCGGGTTTGGGAAAGCCGCGGGACGAGGGTTGGGGTGACCGCTGGTACCTCGGTCAGAGGATTTGGACCGGCATCCTGCTCTCAGATGCTTCCAGTCTCTGGAGGGTCTGGTAGCTAGGCCGGGCTCCCACCCTCACCCCGCCGTTAGTCCTCACTCACTGTGACCTTCTTTTGAAACATTTCGGCTTCTAAACTCAACAGGCCAGACATAAATGTCTTCACTTACTGGGCACCTGGCCCCTTGCTAAGCGCTGGGGAATCAACAGAAATAAGTGGTTCCTGCTGTCTTGGAGTTGGTGCCCTGGTGGCAAGAGACAGACAGCAAACAAATGCTTACATATGAAAAGAAGATAATTGCAGGGAGTGATAGTTCTAGGAATAAGATAGTGAAGTGACAGGGTAGCAGCTACTTAGCTGGGAGTGTGAGAAGGAGGCCTATTGGAGCAGAGAACTGAATAGCAGGAAGGAACGTGCTGTGGGCAGAGCATCCCTGGTAGCGGGAAGAGCAAGTGCAAAGGCCCTGAGGCAGGAAAGAGGTTGGTGCACAATGAGCAAGGTGCACAAGTAGCAAGGGCACGCTGAAGGCAAAGCCATGATATACTGGAGGACCAGGGTCTTCAGGGTCCCCAGGGCCTGGGAAGGAATTTCGATGCAGTTCTAGTGCTGCTATGGGAAGAAAGCCACTGACAGATTTTAAGCCAAGAAATGTTGGATGAATGAGTGAATGAATGAAACTGTTATCTTACAGAGTCCCTGACAACTGCCACTCCAAAGTTTCTACTCACCACAGCTCAGGCAAAAAGCCTGCAGCTACCTGCCTGGGAAGCCTCCCACCCTCACTGAACCTCTGGGGTCTGTTGGTCCTGTGTAGGGGGAGGGGGGTCAGACTTCCCAGGTGATTCAGGAGTTCCTATATCAAACCTCAGTTTCCTCATCTGTAAAATAAGGCACCAGAGTTGGTAGGTACCGTGCACTTATATCTTGGTAGGTACCAGATGACTGTACCCCTTTCTATACATTGTCTCATTTGATCCTGTAGCCCCTCGGTAAGCAGGCTCATGAGGAAACTGAGGTGCAGAGTGGTGAAGTCACCAATCTTGGTTCTCAGGCTAAAGGGACAGAGCCCTTCCTACCAAATTCAGCCACGCATCTCCCAGGGTGAACAATATGAGCAAGACAGAAGACGGTTCGAGATGCGACCTGTTGTGTTTTCATCTTGCTTTAAGCACAGGTTCTGGGAGAGACAGACTTGGTTTCTAAATTTGGCTCCTTTTTGCCCAGCTGGGTGGCTTTGGGCAAACCATGTAACTTGCTGAGGCTCAGTTTCGCTATCTGTAAAATGGGAAAGTAATAATTCTTATTTCCTGGGGTTACTGACAAGATTAAATGAGGTAGGGTGTGTGAAGCATTTAGCCCAGAGCCTGGCATGCAACGAATGCTGTTAGCATTTTAGGTCAAATGCTAGATGCGTGCAAATGGTCCCTCTCATCCGTCCAAGTTGAAACTGAGGTTTGATACAGGAACTCACTAGTCCCCAAGTCACCCGGGAGCTTTGATGCCTAGCTCCTAGCATGGTCCTGTCTCCTGCCCTACCTGCCTTAACCTGCTCCTGGGGAGAACCGAGGCGGAGGCCCAGCACCAGGAACGTCGGTGGGTGGCAAGAGAAGGAAGCCCCCATAGAGGAAGGAGACCTGTGAGGTCCAAATACCAGTGACTGCCATTTCTGAGCACCTATTGTGCGTCAGGTGCCTTCCATGTAGTAGTTTTCCAGGGCTGCTGTAATAATTGACCACAAATCTAGTGACTTAAAATAAGACAAATGAACTCTTTACAGTCTGGAGATCAGAAGTCCAAAATCAGTCTCACCTGGGCTAAGGTCAAGGTGTTGGCAGGGCTGGCTCCTTCTAGAGGTTCTAGGGGGAGAATCTGTGCCTTGCCTTTTGTTGGTTCTGGAGGCCACTTGCATTTTGTGGCTCGCGATGCCTTGTTGACTTCCAGAAGCTACAAACGACAAGAAAACGATTGTTTTTGTTGTCACATCTCTTTTGACCATCTTGGCTCCTCTCATAGAAACCTTGTGGTTATGTTGGGGCCACATGGATAATCCAGGATAATCTGCCCATCCCTCAATCGCATCTGCAAGGATTCCCCCCTCCTTTTGCCATACAAGGGAATATTCACAGGTGCCAGGGCGTGCGACCTGGATAGCTTTGTGAGCCATTATTAAGCCCCACACTCCATGCATTCTCTGAATGCTCCTTCATCATAACTTATTTTACAGACAAGAGAATCCAGGCTCAGAGAGGTGAAGTCACTGTCCAAGGTCACACAGCAGGTGAGTTTATTCACCTATTCCATGCCTACTTATTGAGTGCCCACTGTGGGTCAGACATCAGGTTAGACTCTGGGTTACTATGTAAAAGTTACCTATGAAAGAAGCTGTGAAGCATAGGCACGAAGTATAATGGCCTGGTTCTGTCGAGGAATTCGGAGAAGGCTTCCTGGAGGAAGTGGCCTGTGACCTAAGCTCTGAATAGTGATTTTCCCCTGACTAAAGCAGGCAAGCTTATGAGCAAGAGCCACCCTGTCTGTGGATTTAAGCATCCTGAGATGGCTCTGAGTGGTGCTGGCTGGGAGAGCATGGGGTTTCTCAGGGGAGAACCAGGAACTGACCAGTGGTCACTGCCAGCAGAGCCAGCATCCAGCAGATACTGCTGAGAACCTGCTTGTCATCCTTACCCAGATGCAGGTAAGAGGGCAAAGAGGGCATTGGCCCGCTGTGCAACACACATGCCCAGTAAACACAGTGTTGGTACAGAGGTCTCAAACTTGCAGCTTGGAGGTGGAATCCAGGCTGCTGGGTTTAAAATAACAAAGTGTTGGAAACCTTTGGAGTTGAAATACCTTGAAGGAATCTAAATTCATGGGGCCCTACCACTACCTATTGCTCTATTCCCACATTTAAATCACCCAACTGACCATCAAAGGCATTTGAATTTCGGATATTCTTCCCCTCCCCAGGAGTCTTAAGACTCAGTTTTGCATCTGTGTGGCCTTGAGCCCTCTCAAAGGCCAAAATGATCCAATGACTCCTGCCTAGGGAGAAAGAGAGACCCCTGTGGATTGGAAGACTGGGAAAAGGGAGGGATCTATCCCAAGATTGAGTCCTGTACCCTCCGGGAATAGGCGTATCATTGGCTCACTCAATGCAACACAAGGGAGCATTTCCCCAAGCTGTCCACCTCATTAGGTAGACATCCCCATTTCAATAATAACCCCTTTACTCATGCCGGGAAACTAAGGCACAGGGGTGAAGGACCTAGAGCAGGGAAGTGCAGCGTGGGGTTCAGGTGTGTCCGAGTGCTCACCTGCGTGCTCAGCCTGAGCTCATCCCGGCTACCGTTCTGCCTCCCTGAGGATAAAGGTCCCGGGGTTCCTACACAACATCTTCTGAGCCCAGCAGAGTGTGGACTGTGCAGCAGGCCTCCCATTAGCGAGTACACAGCCAGCATTTATTGAACACTTACTATGTGTCAGACCCTATGCATTTGGGTCTGTGAGGTAGAGACTCTTATCTATTTGCAGAGGAGAAAATTAGGGGCCCAGAGAAGGGGGGTCATGTTTAGTCAGTACCCAGAGGAGCGAGATGGAAAAGCAGAGGGGACCGCTTTTCCTAGCTCTGCCCCGTGGCAACAGCGTGGCCGTGGGCAGCTCCATGCCTACTCTGAGCTTTGTGTGGGGACAG
Source organism: Rhinolophus sinicus (assembly GCF_036562045.2). Lineage (NCBI taxonomy): Eukaryota > Metazoa > Chordata > Mammalia > Chiroptera > Rhinolophidae > Rhinolophus > Rhinolophus sinicus. The sequence continues at coordinate 1,247,340 of NC_133764.1, forward strand.
AGCCAGGAGTGCAGTTTCCAGGCTCTCAGCCTCATGTGGAAAGGTGCTGGCTCAGGTAGTAAATGGCCATCAGCTGTGATTGGATGGCCATCAGCTGTGGCTAGTTGGCCGTCAGCTGTAACCAGTGAGCCATTGGCCACAGATATAACTGCCGTGGCTACGCTAGCAGAAAAATGGGGGCTAGCAAGGGCGGATTGTAGATTGCGGATTGCAGAGAGGCGGATGCGGCCAGCGAGGATATAGTGGTGTGACTCCCTTATCTATGGCTCCGTGGCCGTTCCTTTTTGGCCTCACCATATCCTGTATTCTTATGTGGGGAGCGGGACCAGAGACCCTGCAGGCCTCCCGCACGACACCCTGCCTGACACCCTGCATGACATTTGCATTTCTACAGGGGGAGCGGAGGTTGCCCACCTCACAGGCTCATAATGATGAATTAAAACCCTTCAGTGCTTAGGAGCTCTGTGGCTGAGGCTGCTCTCCCTCGCCAGGCTTCTGTGAATTGGGCCCCTACCCAGAAGGTGAATGGGAACGAGCCATTTCTCACAAAGGTCTTGCCGGTGCTCAGAGCCCTGCTGCAAAAAGGCTGGCCAGGGAAAAGGGGTGGAGCAGCCCATTCAGTGTGGGGGTCAGTGATGGGCGGGGCAGAGCAGTGAGAAGCCCTTGGGCTTCCTGCAAGTCCTCTGGTTTCCAGCAGAGAAAAGGTGATCTAATATGCCCTGCTTAGCTCCAGGCAAGTTTGAGCATGGGAGGGTCAGGGGGCTTCTGTCCAGTGCCAGGAGTGCCCCTTCAGGGGTCCCAGACCAGCTGGCTCAGGCCCAGCCAGCCATCACAGGCTCCTCCATTCACTCATTCACTCATTCATTCATTCACTCATTCACTCATTCATTCATTCACTACCCAGTCATTGAGCCAAGCCCTGTCCCAGACTCCATCTCAGGACTAAGAGCACACAGTACCCCATCCACACAGTACCCATGGGCCTGGGGAGCCAGACAGAGATTGGACCCAGTCTGGAGGCTTCATTACCCCAAGAAAAAGACCACTTTGACAACAGATATTCTTGCAACTGGGAATCAACATTTCTTAGTAATTGGAGAAAAAAATGTTTAATTGGAATTGTCTTTTTAAAAAAAGTTATAGCTATGAAAATACCTGTATTTTATGTTCCATGCAACAAAATTTAGGATAATGTGCTAATTCTTAGATTAATTTGCTAATACTTAGAATGCAAAAAAGTTCATTTGAGGAGGCATGTTTTTTTTGCACAGAATTGCCCGATGGTCTTTACTAGGCTCTTCTCAGCAGTAACTACTCAGAGGCTTCACACGCATGCACCCCTGTGTTTTTCGGGCCACTGGGTGCTATGACATTCAAATGGCTTTCTTCTGAAGCACTATGTCATAATTTTGCACTATTTAGACGGGGCCGACCCAACCAGACAGAGCCTCCATTTGCCAGCCACTGGGCCAAACCTCAGGATTTCTCCAACACCACTCTCATCAACTTCATGAAATTCTAAAACTGGCAAGATTTGAAGATTTCCTTTACCATCAACTTGCATAAGTGAACCTGCCAGGGACCCCCACCTCAGGACAAGCTGGATCAGACCCGTAGTAACTGCGTCTGGAGTTATATTAGGGAGGTATGAGATTCCACCTGGCTTCGGCCAGTATGGATCTTTATTACAGAACCTTGCCCTACCCAATACACCTGGTTTTCTGGTGCTAATAACACGTGGAAGGAATCTGGGGAACAGTCCTTCCCACTTTCAGCCCTTGTGGTTCAGCCTGGGCTCATCCTACCTCTGAAATGGTCATGTGACTCAGGCTTAGCCAACAAAGTACCCCATTTGCCTGGCCACCGTGATCCCTTCAGGGCTGACCACATGGTCCAGGCTTGCTGACAGTTTTGCTGGAAGCACTGAGCTTTGCTGGAGCCTCTAGGGGTTGTTAAACCGACCAGGTGTGGGCCTGGGAATCAGGCAGTACGGAAAGGCCGTGTAGAGGCACACATAGACATCATCTGGGCACCTGGCTCCAGCTACCCCTGAACTTAAGAAACCCCTGGATTCTCAGTGACACAAATTAGTAAATTCACCTATTTGCATAAACCAGTTTGAGTTGGTTTTCTGTCCCTTGTCTCAAAGAGAACCCAGGTTGCTTTACCTGGAGAATTAAAATTAGGGTGGGGAGAGCAGGAATAAGACCACTGTCTTCCCAGATCTGAAGGGCTGCCCTGGTCTTGTGCAGTAACTAACAGATTGTGTGGTTCCAGTGGGTTAAAGGTCCTGGAGCAGGATTTTGACTCTTTATGCAGAAAAACTTTCCCACAATGAGAACTGTTTAAGGAGAGCTATGCGCCACCTTGAAAGAGAGAGTAAACTTCTTATCTCTGGGGCTATGCGAACAAAAACAGGCTGTGACGAAGGGGACTCAGGCTGGCTTGGAGAGCAAGCCTGTAATTGAGTGTTTATGACTTCATACCTCAGACCAGTTTTAGCGGAGAGCTGGGGAACACCAGTCACTCAATTTGTAATTGTAAACTATTCAAGATTTTCAAGAAGGTACAAAAAATAATTCACCATTGTCAGCTCAAGAAGTAAACCCTCACCAGTATAATGGAGTGCCTGACCCCAGACCTCTCCCCGCCCGCCCTGTCCCCTTGCTGGGCTTTAAGCTTTTACTACCTGCGCACCATTCTCAGGCATGTGCAGTCCACACGTCTTTCTTCGACAGGTGAGAATTGCCGCACTTTCAGACCCTACAGATTTTTTCGTTATTACCAGTGGTGAAAATAAAAACACTCGGCTACGAATAAAACACGTATTTTCTTTCTTTCATTTTTTAATAATAGAAAAGTATTATAAAAGCAGTCCCTGAACAGTTTTTCATCTTGTTTCTATAAAAGCAACCCCTCCGCTTCGCCTCCCCTCCCCACCTCCAGTGCCCCAGCCTCCTCTGCCTTTCCTGTTCAGGTTTCTGAGCCTGGTCTCCCCCTCTGCACCATGCAGAGAATCACAATTTCAGAGCTGTGAGGACTGAGGCTGAGATAAGGCAGTTTGCACATTCCCTGGCATGTAGTAAGTACTCAATTATAGGACTAGTTGTTATTATTCTGCTCCTTCGGGGAATTGCCCCACCACACAACCCCTCCTCCCTCTGCTTCCACACCTTGTCTGTGAAATTCCATCAGTTTTACCGTTTACTCTGATCACAGTCTGTGTAACTGGTCTCCTTGCCTTCAGTCTCAAACCCTCCCCCCCCACTACACACACACACACACACACACACACACACACATGCGCACATCCACCCACCTTTCAGGGGCCCAAGCAATTGTTTCTTGCCTGGCTTGCCACCCCCCCCACCCCCCCCACGACACGCACCCAAGGCTGGCCTAGCTCATACAAAGCTTCCCTGCTTCATCTCTGCCGAGTGACTTGCAGACCCCTCAATTGTCCCATCCCTTACTCTGAACATCCCCACATGCTGCTCCCTCTGCCTGAGACACCCTTCCACTTTTGCTCTGTCTGGCTGCTCCCTCCACACCCTTCTAGGCTCAGCTCAACAGTGGGCTGAGGATGCTATCCCAGACCTCCTCGGGTCAAAAATCTGGCCCTCACTCCCTCGGCTGTGCACTCGGGCACCACTATCCTGTGACATTCTATGTGATCACTATTCTTTACAAGTCTCTCTTGCTCCGGGTGGCGAGTTTTTCTTCCTTCCTTCCTTCCTTCCTTCCTTCCTTCCTTCCTTCCTTCCTTCCTTCTTTCCTTCCTCTTTCTTTCTTTCTTTCCTTCCTTTCTTTTTTTTTGCGAGTTTTTTGAGATCAAGAGTGCTGTCCTCTTCAGAGTTTGACAGATAGTTTTTGCATAACAATTTTTAAAAACAGTACCATTTACTTCTCTAAGCTCTTTGCACCTATCAACTCATTTAAGCCTCACGAGAACCCAGGAAGGGAAGAACTCAATCAGCCCATTTTACAGACAAGGAGGCGAGGCCCAGGGAGCGTGTATATATTTCCTGTGACTGCTATAACAAATTACTGCTAACCTAGCGGCTTAAAACAACACATTTTTATTCTCTTATGTTTCTAGAGGTCAGGAATTCAAACTCAGTTTCACTGGGCTAAAGCCAGGGAGCCGGCAGGGCTGGTCCCATCTGGAGGCTCCGGGGAGAATCTGAATCGTTGCCTTTTCCCGATTCCAGGGGCCGCCTACATCCCTTGGCTCATGGCCCCTTCCTCACATCACTGCAGCCTCTTGCTTCTGTCATTGCATCTGCCTCTCTTCTGTGTCCAATCCCCCTTTGCTTCTCTCTCGTAAGGACACTTGCCATTACATTTGGGGCCCACCAGGGTAAGCCAGGAGAGTCTCCCCATCTCATGATCTGACCTTAAGCACATCAGCAAAGTCCCTTTTGCCAACTAAGCTCACATGCATAGGTTCTGAGGATTGGGACATGGGGATCTTCGGGTGCCACTGTTCAGCTGACACAACTATCCGGATGGTAGAGCTGAGACACCGACCCAGGAGGTCTGGTTCCACAGCTCAGTGCTTCCTGTCCAGGAGGTTTGTCGACTGGTTGAGTGCCTGGAGCAAAGTGTTCCAGGCAAAAGGAAGAAGGTGGCCTGGCCTGTGGGCAGGGAGGAAAGTCCACACAGCTCTGTGGGAGGAGGGCACAGGTTACTTGGACCTTGGTGACGCGTCTCTGTCCACCACCCATCACGCTAGAGGTGGTGGCCAGAGAACCTCGAATAGGGTGGGCACACTGTGCCTCCCACCTCCTCCCATCCCCACGCTCCCTAGTGGCCAGCAGGGTCTGGACAATGGTCCTTCCCGAATGTGCCAGGCAGTGAGCCAAACTGTTCCCATCTCTCACTTAGTCTTTACGACCGTAATCCCTCATGTACACATTCTCTGGATGTACAGAGTGAGGCTATTGACCGCAGCCGAGCCCTGTGCTCCATACTTCACAGATTCACGCTCACGGAGCATTCCCAGCTGCGCTGTAGAGAAGACTGTTACCCTCTGACTGTCAAGGGGAAACTGAGCTTAACATCCAGTGAACAGTCCTGGGATACTGAGGACGTGCTGGGTGCGGGGGACAAGGCTGAGCTGGGCTCCAGAGCTATGGGTTGGCGTGGAAGTTGAGGGCCAGCAAGGCTGTGTCCAGCAGCAGACAGCAAGGGTGGGAGGGAATGCTGCTGCTGGGCTATGGGACAGGAGCAAGCGGAGCATAGGGACAGGCTGGGTGGATGTGGAGCGAGTGGGTGTGGGCAACGGCGGTGGGGGGAACAGGAGGTGGGGAGGGAGGGGGAGGGAGTCAGGGAGGTCCAGGAGTGTTGCCATGGTAACGGGAGCCTGCTCTGCTCTGAGGCTGAGCTGCCCCTGGGGAAGGAGATAAAATGTTTTCTATTGATCTCTGTCGGGAAAGTCATTGATGATAAGCTCCTTCAGCGAGAGAAGGTTGGAGGGCTCAGCTGGTGGGAATGTGCATGGCGGCTGCACACGCCTGTGTGCTCTGTACCCAGGGTGCCCGCGGGGGCTGGGCTTAGGTTGGGAGGTGACTGCCCCAGCCAGGGAGGGGCTGGGCAGGGAGCCACATGGGCAGGCTTTGGCCTCCTGCCTCAGACTTTTCTGCTCAGTGGGGCAGTTACACCTGGGCTGCCCCCCTCACCACTGGGGCAGTGAGGGGGTGGGAGGAGAGCGGTTGGGATCAGCTGCGTGTTGGAGATTGTGACGCTGTTCTCTGCACCTGGGGGTTTGTCCGCAGGAGGCTTGTCCTTTCTCTTCCAGGGACGGTGAGATTAGCCACCTGGGACATCGGCAGCCACGGGAGGGTGGGGAAGGGCTTGACAACTTTGGGTGGGGACACATATGCCTCATTGGACAAGGGCAGCTTCAGCCCAGGGCCCATGTGCGTGCGTGAGTGGGTGCCTGTGTGCAGCTGTGCATGTGTGCCCCCGGCCCCAGGTCCCACTGTCCCCTGTGTACACATGTACGTGGGTCACCTGTCCCTGTCAGTCTCCGTGAGTGTCCACCTGTGTCTTCATCTATGTGCTTCCTTCACGCCACAGGTATTAGAGCTTGCAACGTGCTGGGCTGGGCAGGGCTGCAAAGGTGACCAAAGCAGGCACAAGTCTTCCTTCTCAGGGAACCGACATCTGGGGGTGGAGAGAGACAGACAAAACAGATAAGCACATATACAGGGTATGGGAGGTGCTGTCGTGGGGAAGTGTGACAGGGGAGAGGAGAGCAGGGCTGCGGCTTCTTAGTGACGTGAGGAAGTCGTGGAGCGCTCGAGAACAGGGGCTTGACGAGGGAACAGCTAGTGCAGGAGTGTGCCCAGACGGTGAGGAAGCACGTGGGGCTGCGATGGGTGCACTGGGCAGAAAGGGTCAGGAGGGCCTTGGGTGTCTACAGCCAGACCTGGGGCTCTGACTCTGAGTGAAGGGGAGCATGGGGAGGGACATGCCCCCCCCCCCGTCCCCGGGTGCTGTGAAGAGAACAAACATGGGCAGGGTCAAAACAGAAGGCTAGTAAGGCGGCCACTGTATGAGGCCAGGTGAGGTACGAAAAGTTTCCAATCCCAAATATACTTGGAAGTAACATTAACAGGACTTGCTGATGTGGGGTGAGGAAGAGAGGAGCCCAGAACACTCCAGGGTCTTGGGCCTGAGCAACTGGCAACACGCTTGCCTGAGGCAAGCAGCACATGGCTCTGTGTGTGTGTCTGTCATTCCCAGGCCCAGGTATAGGACGGCAGGTTTGTGTGTCTGCACACATGAATGTGGCATGTGTATCTTTGTGTGTGCCCTCAGAGTGCAAGGCCAGGGTCTCTGGTCTGCAGGCTGGAGCCCTCCCCTTTCTCGCAGTGCCCAGCTCCCAGCCATTCGCTCCCTGGGGCTTCCTGGGGCCTCCTGCTGTCCCAGGTGCCAAGCGGATCCCTGCTTGTCTCATGCCAGCTGCCCTTCAGGCCCCGAGGGCTGGAAGCAGGCAAAAGAGAGAGGAAAAGAAGGAAGAAAGGGCAGTGACAGGCCTTTGGGAAACATTGATGGGTTGGATATGGGCACTTTAAAACTAACACCTCCCTGGTGACCACCTGTTGTTGAGGTTCATTCTGGAACCCCTGAGAGGAGGAACCTGTCCAACAGCAGAACTATTGACCTGCATGCCCCATTTTCCCTCCTTCCAGAAGTCAGAAAGAATCCCAACTGTTCATTTAGCTCTTCGTTTCTCCACTTCCCCAAATCCTTCCATCCTCTGAGACCAGTTCAAACCTTGGCTTTACTGGTGAGCACTTCAGACAGCCAGAGGGGCCCACTTCTGCCACCTGTTGCTGTGTGATCTGGGGCAAGTCACTTTACCTCTCTGAGCAGACACTTCCTCCCTCTGTAAACTTGCAGCTGGTAGCACCTGTTCTGTGGGGATGTTCAGCTGTTCTCTGCGAGCCTCAGTTTCCTAGTCTTCAAGTGGGGCGATGGGAAGGTGAAATGAGGCGCTGTCTGTGCAGGCCGCCACTGGGCGCCTGGGCCATGGTACACCTTTCCCCACTGTCATTCCTTTCTCCTCCCTGGGAACCCAGCCTCATCTCCGCATTCTGCTTGTCTGAGAGTCCTTCTCCCATTCTGGGGAGGGCTCACTAGGCCATGATCACAGGCCCAGGAGACGCACAACATCCGTATCGAACTGGATGCCCAAGGTCTTTCTCTATACACAGCCCTACTCCATCACCCAGCTAGTCAGAGCCAGGTCTGGCTTTAGGAGCGGGCTGCAGAGTGCTGGGGGCTCCAGCTCAGATCCCACGTGACTCACTGGCAGGCTGAAAATGGCCCCCAGAAGATATCTGCTCCTGGAACTTGTGAATGTCCCTCATATGGCAAAATGCAGTCTTTGCAAGCGTGATTGAGTTCAGGATCTTTAGATGGGGAGAGTGTCATGGATTGTCCAGGTGGGGCCTACATGCCATCCCAAGTGTGATTTGGCACACACAGGGGAGGCCCTGTGACCTCAGAGACAGAGCGGGAGTCATGCAGCCCTGCGCCACAGCAGGCCACGGCCAGCAGCAGCTGGACCAGGCAGGGACGGCTTCTCCCCTGGAGCCTCTGGCAGGAATGCTGCCCCGCTGGCACCTTCATTTCAGCCCAGTGATACTCATTTTGGACTTCTGGCCTCCAGAGCTGTGAGGGAATAAATGTCCATTGTTTCAAGCCACCAAATTTGTGGCAATTTGTTACAGTGGCCACAGGAAATGAATATACTTACATTTTAGGATCCTTCAGCTACTTCCCTGCCCCCCCCCTCCACCCACTGCTCACCTAGAGCTGGGATGTGAGGGACCCTCCTGCCAGCAGGGTCCCTGGGGATAGTGGGCAATGAAGCAAGTAGAGGGGAGGAAAGTGGCCGGGGACCAGGGGCTGGGGCCGGAGCATGTTGGAGTTCTCTGAGCTGCTGCAGCCTCTGCACAGACCAGGGCTCCCCGGGGATGCCAGGAGTGGTGGCTGAGCTGAACTGCCCTGGCCTGCTTCTGTCTAGTCTTCCCACAGCATCCCTGTGGGTCAAAGAGGAGCTGAAATCTTCCCTGGAGAAAGCCTCAGGGTCGTTTCAGACCTCAGACCTGAGGGCACACACAGGAAGTCAGTACCTGCTGAAGTGAGCTGGGAGCTAGGACGAGAAGGCCCACAGTGCAGGAGGCAGCTGCCTGTGTGTCTCCACACCCCTGTGTGTGTGTGTGTGTGTGTGGGGGGGTGGTTGGTGCAGGTACATGTGGTCGGTGTGGGATTATAGATGGTGGCATTCCCATGCTGGTGGGGAGCAAGTGTGTATGCACCGGCATAGGTCCCACTGAAAACCCAGGAGGGCCAGAAACAGCCTGCTTCCTATTTTCTTAAACCAACTTAAATCCTATTCTAAGTACACATCCTGCTGGCTGGTGGGAAATTGGATCTCAGCCAAAGGGCCCCCTTTCCCCTCCGAGTGATGAAAAGATCCTGGGGCACCTTGGAGTCTGGCAGGGCTGTGGGTCAAGACAGGTGATCACCTCTTCCCAGCTGGGACAAGACCAGAAAACCTCTCTTGAAAAAGAAAAGCAAGGGGTTGGCCTATCTGGAATTGGAGTGTGGGGTAGGGGCAGGTGAAAAAGAGAACAAAACCAAAATGAATAGCTGGTATTCATCTCGAACCCTAGAGTTCTGCTGCTCAATGTAGGCGTCATTAGCCACATGTGGCTATTTGAATTCCAAATTAAAATGAAATAAAAGTGTTTTAATGTAGTTCCTCAGCCACATTTCAAGTTTTCAACAGCCATGTGTGGAACATCACAGAAGTTCTACCACTGACACGAGTGCTACACTTTTGAGTGGAGTAATCTGCTCATTTTACAGGTGGGACCAGACATAGAGACTGACTTGCCCAGGGCCATTCAGAGCAGCTGGAGCCTTCAGTTCCACAAGGCAGTGGCTGTGTCTGGCTCAGTTGCCATAGTAACCCCAGGGCTGCCTGCCAGAGTGGGCGCTGGCACTGGTGGCTCGTGAGTGAGGCACCTGTGCCATTCTCTGCCTCCTTGGGGGAAAACAGTACTGCCCTCCTTCACAGGTGGAGCCTCCCGGGTTAGGCTTGTCAAGGGGCTGTATAGGCTCCAGCCCTGCCTTGGGCTCAATACCTCACTTCTATGCGACTCAGTCTCCTCATTCATGAGACGGAGATTATAGCAGCCTCAAAGGGCTACAGCGTGATTTCTGAGTTACTTTGGAGCTATGGGGTCCACCCCAGTCCAGGTAAAACTGATCTGAGAATAAAGTGAACACAGAGGAAAGGGAAGCCCAGAGAAAGTTTCTTGATGATATCTGAGAGCTGGATCTAGCTCTTCCTGAAGGTGGTTATTCTGTGATATGTTCCCCAATAATTTTGTCATTTGCAACTCAAAGACTAATGTGAGGCCATGTCATCCATCCCCTTTCCCCCTGATACCCTGATGATCCTTCTCTATAGCAGCTCTGATAGTCTCTGCTTGAATGCCACTCGTGATGGGGACCTCACTACCTCATAAGTGAGCTTCACAAGCACAGAAGCAATGCTGGCACTAGTGAGATCTGATAATTGATTGCACAGAGAGGCAAGATGAGGGGATGGCCAGGCTGTCCTGAAGAAGCCCTCCTGGTTCAGATACAGCACAGAGCAGTGGAAAGAAGACCCTTTGTGGTCCAGCAGAACTAGGCTCAAATTTAAGCCCTGCTGGTGGCTTGCTGCATGACCCTGAGCAATGACTGACTCTTTCTGAGTCTCAGCTTTACCAACTGCAAAACAGGTTCCCTGGCAGCACCCATCTGGTGAGGACTTTGTAAGGATTAGGGGAGAAAATGTGTGTAAGTGCTGGGTGCACGCCCACACCTGACAAGCAGGGGATGCTCAAGAGTGGGAGCCATGTCCCGTATGTGGATGATGACAGTACATGTTCCCCACGTCTTAACGGGTCTGCTCGGTGCCTATGAGGGGAGGGCACTGGGGGTCTGTGAGGGGACCTGGGCTGCTCCTGCTCTGGGAAGCATCCTCCACAGCTGTGGTGCACACCCCAGTGCAAATCCTTCCCCGGCTGCTGTGCACAGCCTGAGATGTGGAAACTGTCTGTTGTCATGGTGATGGAGGCCCATTGGAGTCCCGGCCTGTCAGTCACACAGGCCTGCTGCTGTGGGTGCATTGGGATGTGGGTATGGGATGCAGGGTGTGCATGGGTTGTGCAAGGAATTCCTGAGTGTGCAAGGCTGTGGGCCTATCTCTGGGTGTGTGAACAGAATTCCTGCATGTGTGAGGCTGAGTGTGTCCGTGTAGGCAGCATTTGCATTCTGTTTGGTCTGTGTGTTTGTCAGGAGTGTGTATAAGGTGACAATGACGCTGGCCCTGAGGCAGGTGTGGAGGAAGGTGCCTCAGGGAGAAGGCTGCAGGCTCAGGTGTCCATTGCTTTGACCATGTGGCCCTAGGTGGGTCACTGCACCTTTCTGATCGTCAGTTCCCTCATCTGTAAACACAGCAGGTTGCAAAAGGCAATCCCGCTCGCTTTTCCTGTAGTCTTCCTATGAGACCCGTGGCAGCAAAGGTATCCATTCAGCACACATTTCCCGAGGGCTGAGTGTGTGCCAGGCCCTGGGGATACAGCATGACCTAAGTTCCTTCCTCGGGCATCTTCATTCTAGTGGGAGATGGACAACATGCAAGTAAGCAAATAAAAGCACAGCAATGCCAGGTATGTGATGTGAAAAAGAGCAACAAGATGAGGGCACTGAGCAATGGAAGTGAATACTGAACATGCAGTGGTTAGGGGGGTGACCTCTGAGCAGAGGCCTGAAAGAAGGAGAGACGTCATGGGAAGAGCATTGGAAGCAGAGGGAATGTCAAGTGCAAAGGTCCTGAGGCAGGGCCAAAGTTTGGGCGTCTATGGGACAATGAGAAGGCTGTCAGGTAACAAGTGGTGATGGGAAAGAGAAGGGGGTGGGGAAGAAAGACTAGAGCTGTCCACAGGTGCCAGGCAGGGGGTGATGAGAAAGGGAAGGGGTTTAATTAAGGTCAAGGAAGCCTGGACAGCTGTTCACATTGGAAAGACCCAATGAGCCTGGGGGCTGGTGTGGAAGATACACGAGGGACCCGAGAGGTGAGTGACAAACGGTGTTGGTGGCAGCCCACGCCCCTCCCCTCTTGTTCTGTGTGGTTCTGCTGTGGTCCTCCTTGTACGCTATTTGGCAAAGCAAACCTGGAACTCTCACAACTTGATGATAAGAAGACAAAACTCAATCAAAACGAACAAAAGATCTGAATAGACACTTCTCCAAAGAAGATGTACAGAAGGTCAGTAAACACAGAAAAGATGCCCAATGTCATTAGTCATCAGGGAGAAGCAAGTCAAAATCACCCGAGAGACCACTGCACCCCACTAGGATGGCTGCAGTGTAAAAAGTGGGTAACATCAAATACCGGTGAGGACACAGACAGCAGGGGTTCATACATTGCTGTGAGAATGAAAAATGGTGCAGTCACTTTGGAAAAGCTGTCTGGCAGCTTCTTATACAGTTAAATATACTCTTACCGTAAGACCCAGTCTTCCTACTCCTAGGTGTTTCCCCAAAAGAAATGAAACGTATGTCCACACATGCTCGTGGCAGCTGTATTCATAGTTGCCACCAACTGGAAACAACCCAAACGTTCCTCAACTGATGAAAGGATAAGCAAAACACAATACGTCCACACAATGAAATATTATTCAGCAATAAAAAGGAATGAACTAGTGGTATACGCAGAAACATCAATCTCAAATGCATTATACTGAGTGAAGAGGCTGATGGGACATTCTGGGAGTGTCAAAATTATAGGGGCAAAAAAAACTGGTCAGTGGTTGTCAGGGACGGAGAGACGATTTTTTAGAGCTATCTGAGAGTCACAGCAAAACTGAGTGGAAAGAACAGATTTCCCATCACCCTCCCCCCGCCTCCCCCAGCACTAACAAATGGGGGAGGATGCCGTGTATGTTACTGTTCATGCTACTGTTGCACATTCTGTGGGTTTGGACAATGTATAATGACACGTATCCATCCTTGTGGTCTCATACAGAGGGTTTTTACTGCCCTAAAAACTCTCTGTGCTCTGCCTGTTCATCCCTCTCTCCCCTCAAAACCCCGGCAACCACTGATCTTTTTACTGTCTCCATAGTTTTGCCTTTTCCAGAATGTCACGTGGGTGGACTCATTCAGTATGCAGCCTTTTGAGATTGGCTTCTTGCAGTTCAGTTAGCAACACGTATTTAAGTTTCCTCCATGTGTTTTCATGGCTTGATAACTCATTTCTTTTTAGTGCTGAATCATATTGCAGTGTCTGCATGTTCCCGTTTACTTACCCATCACCTACTGAAGGACGTCTTGGTTGCTTCCACATTTTGGCGATTATGAACAAAGCTGCTGTACACATCCACGTGCAGGTTTTGTGTGGACATAAGTTTTCGGCTTATTTGGGTAAATACCAAGGAGCGTGATTACTGGCTTATATGTTAAGATTACGTTTAGTTTTGTAAGAAACTGCCTGTTTTAATCAGTTAGGGCTGCCATAACAAAATACCACCACAGACCGGTGGCTTAAACAACAGACATTTATTTTTCACAGTTCTGGAAGCACAACTTCACGCTATGACGTAGCAGAGGGAGAGAGGGGAGATGTTGGGGGGGGGGAGACAAGGGGAAAGATGGGGAGAGAGAGAAGGGGCAGAGATGTGAATGGGGGGAGAGAGGGCGAGCGAGCGAGCGAGCTCTGGTGTCTCTTCTTATAAGACTATGAACCTGGGCCAGCCCGGTGGCTCAGGCGGTTGGAGCTTCGTGCTCCTAACTCCGAAGGCTGCTAGTTCGATTCCCACATGGGCCAGTGGGCTCTCAACCACAAGGTTGCCTGTTTGATTCCTCGAGTCCTGCAAGGGACGGTGGGCAGTGCCCCTTGCAACTAAGATTGAACACAGCACCTTGAGCTGAGCTGCCTCCTGGATGGCTCAGTTGGTTGGAGCACATCCTCTCAACCACAAGGTTGCCAGTTCAATTCCCTCAAGGGATGGTGGGCTGCGCCCCCTGCAACTAGCAACGGCAACTGGACCTGGAGCTGAGCTGCACCCTCCACAACTAAGACTGAAAGGACAACCACTTGAAGCTGAATGGCACCCTCCACAACTAAGATTGAAAGGACAACAACTTGACTAGGAAAAAAGTCCTGGAAGTACACACTGTTCCCCAATAAAGACCTGTTCCCCTTCCCCAATAAAATCTTTAAAAAAAAAAAAAAGAATATAAACCTATCAGATCAGGACCCCACACTTAAGACCTTGTTTAACCTTAATTATCTCCATAAAGGTCCTCTCTCCAAATAGAGTCACATTGGGGGTTGAGGCTTCAACATGAATTTGGGGGGAACACAGATATCCAATCCGTAACACCGCCAAACTGGTTTCCAGAGTGACTGTACCATTTTGCTTTCCCAAGTGATGACTGAGAGTTCCTCCTCTCCAGCGTTTGGTGTCGTCAGTGCCTTGGGTTTAGCCTGCTAATGGGTGGGCAGTGGGAGCTCACTGCTGTTTTAGTTTGCAATTCCCTAATAATGCACGATGCCGAGCATCTTTTCATATGCTTATTTTCCATCTGTATATCTTTGGTGAGGTGTCTGTGCAGATCTTTTGTCTATTTTTTAATCAGGTCATTTTCTTATTATTGAGTTTTAAGAGTTCTTTGCATTCTTTGATAATAGTCCTTTATCAGATATTTCTGTTGCAAATATTTTCTCCCAACCTGTGGCTTGTCTTCTCAGTCTCTCGACAGTGTCTTTTGTAGAGCAGAAGTTTTAAATTTTAATGAAGTCCAACTTATCTATTCTTTCTCTGATGGATTGTGCCTTTGGTGCTATATCTAAAAAGTGACCAATCAACCTTTGTTCTTTTAAGGCTTTTCTAAGCTAAGAGATTTGGGGGCTGCTTTCTACCACAGCATAACCTTGCCTGTCCTGACTAATGTAGCAGATTCTCTTGGCCTGTGTAATCAGGCCCCAGTACTGACTGTCTGAGAAAGCTGCTAACTCTGCTGCAGTACAAACAGTGGGAGTCAGGAATTCCCCCTGTAGCTGGATCTGGATGCTGTTGCCACCATAGCAACCTCTTAACACTCACAAAGCTGGTGTCTGGGGAGGCTCTGCAAGCGCCTTTCCAGCAGGAGGAGCCCCTTATTTTCTTCTTCCGGTCTCCCCGGCCAGTCCAACGAAAGGCCAGCGCCCGTTTCCCGTACAGAACCTAATTGCAGGGGATCCAGTAATATGATTTCAGCTTTCCAGCCTCACCCTCCAGGGAGGCATAGGAGAAGGAGGTGGGATAGGTGCTGAGGGCCCCTCAACCACGGTCAATGCAATGGGGGTGGAAGAAGGGGCATGACTGCCGAACAAGAAGAGGCAGAGAATGCGGCTGGGGAAGACTGGCAGGGGGCTCAGAGTGGCAGAGGGGCAAAAG
Organism: Rhinolophus sinicus; assembly: GCF_036562045.2. NCBI lineage: Eukaryota > Metazoa > Chordata > Mammalia > Chiroptera > Rhinolophidae > Rhinolophus > Rhinolophus sinicus. Next base: position 1,262,357 of record NC_133764.1, read on the forward strand.
GAAACCGGTACTGAGGGTCAAGGTGAATGCTGGTACTGGACGGGAAGAAAAGTTGGGGGATGGGGCAAGAGAAAGGGGGAGATACATTATAGTTTGATCCTGCTGTAGTGGGTTGAATAGTGTTTCCCAAAATTCATGTCCACCTGGCCCCTCAGTATATGACCTTATTTGGACATAGGGTCTTTCCAGCCATAATTAAGGATCTCGAGGTAAAATCACTTTGGATTGAGTGTGAGCCCTAAATCCAATGCCTGGTGTCCTTATAAAAAGAGGAGAGGACAGAGACACATGGAAGAAGGCCATGTAAACACAGGCAGAAATTGGAGGGATTGTCCCCAGGCCAAGAAATGCCAACAGCCTCCAGGAGTTGAAAGAGGCAATAAGGTATCCTGCCCTAGAGTCTCGGGGGTTGGGAGGAGGGGAATGCAGCCCTCCCAGAACCTTGACTTCGGACGTCTGTCCTCTAGAACTGTGAAAGAGTATGTATCTGTTGTCTTAAGCCACCCAGTTACAGAAACACAGGAAACGAATATACTGGCCCAGCAACTGCTTCCTTACCCGAGTCTGGTGTAATGGGAGATCATGCTAGAGAGGGGCAGGAAGTCTTGGGGGACAAAGAAGGATGTGGAGGGCACCCCGGGGGACGTTGTGTGGTTCATCAGAGCCCAAGAGTGTCTTGTTAGCCCCTGGGGCAGAGAGATCTAACAAAGCCAGGATCTCAGAACCCTTGGTGGGGGCAACTGGTTTTGAGTGTGGGGCTGGGCCATCTTGCTGCTGGTGGCAGGAGGGCAGCTGGAAGGAGAGGCAGAGGCTGTTCTCTGGGCCTCCAGCATTGGCCCCTCCCTGGGACTCTACCTCTCAGCACCTGTTAGCTTTTCTCTACTTGCTGTGTGTTGGCAGACAAGTCACAGCCCCCTCAGGCTGCTGGGAGGACCCAGTAAGATGAGGCCAGACAGGCCGTTAGAAATCTTCAGGGCATGGCAAGGCCAAAAGACTGTGGGCACCATCATTCTTGGGGGAGGGCTGGGGAACACAGCTGGGTCAGTGACTCAGGTGAGCAGGGACCACCTGCCGCATGTCAGAATTCAGGGGAAACAGGAATTCATCCAGAACCCTGACTTCCAAGACCTGGGAATTCTTGTAAGAGAGCAGAACATTCCCTTTCCCTGTCCCAATTGAGAGTTAAGTAGGGTGACCATTTTTTAAAATTAATTAATGATTCAAGTTTATTGGGGTGACAATGGTTAGTAAAGTTACATAGATTTCAGGTGTACAATTCTGTATTACATCATCTATATATCACACTGTGTGTTCACCACCCAGAGTCAGTTCTCCTTCCATCACCATATATTTGACCCCTTTCACCCTCATCTACCACCCTCCTCCCCCCCTTACCCTCTGGTAACCACTAAACTATTGTCTGTGTCTATGAGTTTTTGTTTTTGTTTTTGTTTTTTTAGATTTTATTGGGGAAGGGGAACAGGACTTTATTCCGGAACAGTCTGTACTTCCAGGACTTTTTTTTCCAAGTCAAGTTGTTGTCCTTTCAATCTTAGTTGTGGAGGGTGCCGTTCAGCTTCAAGTTGTCGAACTGGCAACCTGTTGAGAGGACACGCTCCAACCAACTGAGCCATCTCGGAGCTCAGCGGCAGCTCAGCTCAAGGTGCCCGTGTTCAATTTTAGTTGCAGGGGGCGCTGCCTACCATCCGTTGTGGGAGTCGAGGAATTGAACCGGCAACCTTGTGGTTGAGAGCCCACTGGCCCATGTGGGAATCGAACCGGCAGCCTTCAGAGTTAAGAGCATGGAGCTCTAACGGCCTGAACCACCGGGCCAGCCCTCTATGAGTTTTTGTTTCTTCATTTGTTTGTCTTGTTCCTTTGTTGCTTTCAGTTTTACATACTACATATCAGTGAAATCATATGGTTCTTGGCTTTTTCTGACTTATTTCGCTTAGCATTATAATCTCAAATTCCATCCAGGTTGTCTTAAATGGTACTATTTCATCTTTTCTTATGGCAGAATAGTATTCCATTGTGTATATATACCACATCTTCTTTATCCAATCATCTATCAAAGGACACTTTTTTATCAGCTTAGATTTTCTTCTTTTTTTCTTTTTTATATTTTTTTTATTAGTTTCAGGTGCACAAGACAAAGTAATACTTAGATGTTTATCATTTATATCCCTCACACTGTGTGAACCTCACTCCCCCATCCACTACCCCTCTGACATCGCACAGAGCCATTACATTTCCACTGTCTCTATTCCTAATGCTGTACTCCGCTTCTTGTAAGTATATACATACATATATATATATATATATATATATATATATATATATATATATATATATATATATATATATATAATTATAGTTGGCATTCATTATTGTTCAGCTTCAGCTTCAGGTGTACAGTGCAGTGATCTATCGAAGGACACTTTTGTTTCCATGTCTTGGCCACCGTATATAAAACTGCTATGAACACTGGAGCACATAAATCTTTATGGATAAATGTTTTCAGAATTTTTTGATAGATACCCAGGACAGGGATTGCTGAGTCATATGGTAATTCTATTCTTAATTTTTTGAGGAACCTCCACGCTGCCTTCCATAGCGGCTGCACCAGTCTGCATTCCCACCAACAGTGTATGAGGGTTCCTTTGTCTCCACAGCCTCTCCAACACTTGTTACTGTTTGTCTTGTTGATGATAGCCATTCTGACTGGGGTGAGGTGATATCTCATTGTGGTTTTTATTTGCATTTCTCTGATGATTAGTGATGTTGAACATTTTTTCATGTGTCTACTGGCCGTTTGTATGTCCTCTTTGAAGAAATGTGTATTCAGGTCCTTTGCCCATTTTTTAACTGGATTGTTTGTTTTATGTTGTTAAGTTGTATGAGTTCCTCATATATTTTGGATATTAGCCCTTTATCGGAGGCGTTGTTTGTAAAAATCTTCTCCCATTCAGTTGGTTGCTTCTTTATTTTATTGATGCTTTCTTTTGCTATGCAGAAGCTTTTAAGTTTGATATAGTCCCATTCATTTATTTTAGCTTTAGCTTCCCTTGCCTTTGAAACCAAGGTCCATAAGTTTAGTACCTATGTTTTCTTCTATGCAGTTTGTTGTTTCACATCTATGTTTAGGTCTTTGATCCATTTTGAGTTAATTTTGGTACACAGTGACAGATAGCAGTCCAGTTTCATTCTTTTGCACATGGCTTTCAAATTCTCCCAGCACCATTTATTGAAGAGGCTGTCTTCTCTCCATTGTATGTTTTTGGCTCCTTTGTCAAAAATTATCTGTCCATATTTATGCGGGTTTATTTCTGGGTTCTCAATTCTATTTCATTGGTCTGTGTGTCTGTTTTTCTGTCAATGCCATGCTGTTTAGATTATTGTTTCCCTATAGTAGAAGCTGAAGTCAGGGAGTGTGATACCTCCAGCATTATTCTTTTTTCTTAGGATTGGATTGGCTATTCGAGGTCTATTGTGGTTCCATACAAATCTGATGTTTTTTTGTTCTATTTCTTTTAAAAATGCCATTGGGATTTTGATGGGGATTGTATTAAATCTGTATACTGCTTTGGGTAATATGGCCATTTTAACTATGTTGATTCTTAAAATCCATGAGCACGGAATGTCTTTCCATTTCTCTGTGTCTTCTTCAATTTCTTTTTAAAATGTCTCATAGTTTTCAGTGTATATGTCCTTCACATCCTTGGTTAAGTTTATTCCTAGGTATTTTATTCTTTTTGTTGCAATTGGAAAAAAAAATTATTTCTTTCTGTGAGATTTCATTATTAGTATGTAAGAATGCAATGGATTTTTGTATGTTGATTTTGTAGTCGGCAAATTTACTATATTTGTTTGTGATTTCTAATAGCTTCTTGGTGGAGTCTTTAGGGTTTTCTATATATAGCATCATGTCATCTGCAAAGAGTGACAATTTAACTTCTTCATTCCCAATTTGGATGCCTTTTATTTCTTTCTCTTGCCTGATTGCTCTGGCAAGGACTTCCAACACTATGTTGAAGAGCAGAGGTGACAGGGGACAGCCCTGTCGTGTTCCTGAACGTAGAGCAAAGGTCTTCAGTTTTTCACCGTTATGATATTAGCTGAGGGTTTGTCACATATGGCCTTTCTTATGTTAAGGTATTTTTCTATCTTATGATTATTTTTTAATCATAAATGGATGTTGTATCTTGTCAATTTCTGCTTCTATTGATATAATCATATGATTTTTGTTCTTTTTTTGTTAATTTCTTATTGGGGCATACTAGGGAAGAGGGCCCATCAGCTCCAAGTCGTTGTCCTTCAATCTAGTTGTGGAGGGCGCAGCTCAGCTCCAAGTCCCGTCACCGTTGTCAATCTTAGTTGCAGGGGGCGCAGCCCACCATCCCATGTAGGAATTGAACCGGCAACCTTGCTGTTGAGAGCTCGCGCTCCAACAAACTGAGCCATCTGGCTGCCCCACCAGAAGCTCAGCAGCAGCTCGTTATGTTCAACCTAGTTGTGGAGGGCGCAGCTCACTGGCCCACGTGGGAATCCAACCGGCAACCCTGTTGTTCAGAGTTCACTGTCCAACCAACTGAGCCATCCAGCTGCCCCTGCTTTTTGTCCTTTATTTTGTTTATGTGGTGCATCACATTGATCAATTTGTGTATATTGAACCATCCTTGTGTCCCTGGGATGAACCCCACTTGGTAGAGTAGAGTAGGGTGACCATTTAATTCAGGGATCAGCAAACTCTGGCCCATATCCAAATTCAACCTGCTACTTGTTTTTTGAATACAGTTTTATTGGCACTAGCCACGCCCACTCATTTACATACCATCTATGGCGGCCTTAGTGCCTTGATGGTGAGTCCAGCAGTCACAGCAGGCTCCGTGTAGCCAGAGCCTGAAATATTTGTGCTCTGGCTTTTTACAGAAGTGTGCCAACCCCTGGTATAATGACCATCCAGGTGGGGACACTCCTGAAGTGAAAGGAGGTTGGGACATTGAGTATAAACTGGGCCGTCCCAGGAAGGACAAGGTGTGTGGTTGCTCTGGGCACTTTGGCCTCCATCTCTCCATCAGTGACATTTGTGGCTCTGGTTGTCAGCACTGAGCTAGGCATGGCAGCTAGCACCACGTGGCAAAGGCACCACGGGGACCACCAGGCCTGTTTGGGCTGGAACAGAGGCCTGGGGATCTGGAAGGCAGCCACATCTGGGGAGAGCCCCAGGGAGGAAGGGGAAGATGAGACAGAGCCCACTGTCATCTGTGCGCTTGAGTAAGCAGGGCCTGGATCCAGGCCTTGGTGAGGCAGGGGTCCTGGGGCTATGGTGTCTGTGATGTCTATCGCAGCCCCCTTGGTGCCATGTTCAGTCCTTCAAGGTCTACCAACTCTAGCTGCAAACAGGTCACTAACCTGTCACTGTCTCCCACCCCACGACTATCACCATTTGGTCTGGCTGCCTTTCTGCCTGGTGCACAGCTTGGGTCACCTTTGAGTTACTCTTTATCTCTCCCAATATGGATTCCCTGTTTCCTCTGTCCATGAGTTCTTCTTTCTTGGTTTTCTTTCTTATTTTGGTAGAGCACATCTTCTACCCTTCCTAAGAAAGAGTATGTGGGAATTAAATTTATTGAGACTTTTCATGTCTGAAAATACCTTTAATGTATCTTCCTACTTGGTTTTTAGTTTGGCTGGGTATAAAATTGAAGGTTGGAAGTTTATCTTCAACTACTTCAAGGGCACTGTTTCATTGCTCTCTGGCTTCCAGTGTTGTTGAGAAGTCTAAAGTCAGTCCGATTTCTGATCCTTTTTGTGAGGTCCCCCACCTCCCTTTTCTTCTCTTTGAAAGTTGTAGGAGCTTCTCTTAGTCCCTAATCTGCACCATGATGTGCTGTGGTGTGATTCTATTTTCATCCATTGTCTGGGTTCCTGGCAAGCCCTTTTGATCTGCAGTCTTTTAATCTTTCAGTTCTGCGACACTTTATTAAATTGTGTTATTGATGATTTTTTTCTCTCCATTTTTTTCTGTTTTCACTTTCTGGAATTCCTGCAGCTTGGATGTTACCCTCCTGTGTGGATATACTACATTTTCTTATCTTTTCTATTTCCATCTCATTATCTCACTGCTCTTAGAGATTTCAATTTTATTTTCTAACCCTTACGTTGAGGTTTTGATTTCTGTAAGTACAAGGTCAGACAATTAAGTTCACGAACTCATCCTAGAAAAAGTACTACATCCCTCATTGCTGGATATCACTATGGTCACCTTCCAAGTACTCCCCTTGGGAAGCTATACACCGACGCTAGCACCTAGTCCACTTTTCAAAGCAGTTTTGGAACTCTTTTTCTGGAATGGCCATCAGAGCTGTCATCGTATTACCCCTTGATGTCCTGACTGCCATCAAAATGTCTTCCTTTCAATATTTCCTTTATCTTTGGGTAAAGAAAGAAGTCATTCGGGAGGGTGTTCCAATACAATTATTTGTTTACTGGCTAAAAACTCCCTCACAGACAGTACTGTGTGAATGGGTGCATTGTCGTGATACAAGAGCCATGAATTGTTAGTGAAAAGTTCAGGTTGTCTAACTTTTTCACGTACCTTTGCAGCACTTCCAAATAGTAAACTTGGTTAACTGTTTGTCCAGTTGGTACAAATTCATAATGAATAAAGAAGGTTAGCAACATCATTGTAACAAGTTCATGAACTTAATTGTCAGACCTTGTATGTATGTGTGTGTATAGACACACACACACATACACAGAGGGTGCCAAAAAAATGTATACACATTTTAAGAAAGGAAAAAACTGTATTAAAGTTGTAATAATATATACTGATAACAAAATATGAATGCAAGTCATGTGTATACATTTTTTGGCACCCCCGATATATATGTCAATAAATATAACATGTAATATGTTATATAATATACATTACAAATATGTTACATCAATAATATAATGTATATTAATATAATATATCGATGTAGATATAATTTTCATGGGCTCTTTTCTGTTCTGTGAATATTCTTTTTTATTGTATCCTATTCTTTTTTTTAAATTGAGGAATATTGGGAAACAGTGTGTTTCTCCAGGGCCCATCAGCTCCAAGTCATTGTCCTTCAATCTAGTTGTGGAGGGCGCAGCTCAGCTCCACATCCAGACTGCCGTTTTCAATCTTTAGTTGCAGGGGGCACAGCCAGCAACCTTGTTGTTGAGAGCTCACGCTCTAACCAACTGAGCCATCTGGCCGCCCAATTGCATCCTATTCTTGCTTTATCGTTGTAGTTCTCTTATCTCTCTGAAGATATTAATGAGGTTTTTACTGATTTTTGAAGTTTTCTTCTTCCTGTAGAGTCTCTGTTTTTTCTAAATTGCTTTTTCATGTTTGTTGATTTTGGTCTCTTTCTTTCTCCTCAGAGGCTTTCTCCAGATTTCAAATGACATCTGAAATCTTTGAGAATATTGCTGAATCACCTGTTGCATTAGTTTGCTACAACTGTCATTAAAAAGTACCACAAACTGGGAGGCTTACACAACAGAAATTAATTGCCTCACAGTTCTGGAGGCTGGAAGTCTTAGACCAGGGCTTGGCAGGGTTGGTTCCTTCTGAGGCCTCTCTCCTTGGATGGTCATCTTCTCCCTGTGTCTTCACATGGTCTTCCCTCTGCACATGTGTGTGTCCTAATCTCCTTTTATAAGAACACCAGTCAGATTGGATTAGAATAGTCTCTAACCACTTCATTTTACCTTAATCACCCTTTAATGATCTTACCTCCAAATGCAGTCACATGCTGAACTACTGGGTGTTAGGACTTCAACATATGGATTTGGGGGCACAGCTCAGCCCATGACACCTCCCTGCTCCTGAACCCCCATCGCTCTAGCTCCTTTACCACCACTTCATGGAAACAGCTCTCCCAAAGTCACCACCCATCCTCTTGTCTGTCCACTGCAGAGAGGCTGTCTGCCCTCGTCTGGCTGGGCCTTTCACAGCATGTGACCCTATGGCTCGTTTGATGTGCCCTGAACTTCCACCCTCCCTTCACGTTTTGTCTCCTTCTCTCCAACTTGCCTCCTACATGTCTGCCTGCTCTGTCCTTGGGCCCGGGCTTCTCACGCTGAGCTTGTCCCTCACGTGGGAATCCCCACGGCCCTTTCGTCTCTCCCTTTAGCTCTGCCAGGGCTGTGGTGTCCAGTGATCTCCTGCACCAGGGTGACACTGGGCAGGTGGGTGGGATACTGAGTAAAAAGTCAGATTGCCAGGCCTCATCTGAAGCTGTCTAAGCCAGAGATGTGAGGTGGAGCCCAGGAATCTTCCTAAATTATTCTCTTGCATGCTACCAAGTAGCCAGCATTTCCTTAGCAATCACCAGGCACCCATCTAAGCACCCTGCAAATACGAACTCACTAAATCCTCCTCGCAACCCTATGAGCTAGGAACTATGACTGCTTCCACCTTACAAATGGGGAAGGAGGCTCAGAGAGATTAAGTAACTCCCCCAAGGGCATATAGCTCATAAATGGCAATGCTCAGATTTGAGCCCAGACCATCTGGTTTCAGAGCCCAGCAGTCAAACCACCCCTATAGGTTGTCACCATGATTCCAGAGGCACTGTCCCAGGTACTCTCTCATCCATCTAGAGGCTTTTTTCTCTAGGCGGGCTCTCTCAGGTCTCTGTCACCTGCCCAGACCTTCCCTCTAGGCTGTCAACACACGTGTGCAGGTGCCTAAGGGCTGTCCCCACCTGGCTCTTAGGTACCTCCAAGCTAACAAATTCTGGACCTACTCTGCCTCTTCCTCCCAGAGGGCTGCTGCCCAGTGCTTTCTGCTCTTGGAGCCCTCAGCTACTGAATCACCCACCTTAAAACCTGGCTGGCAGCCCGAGTCCTTTCTCTCCCTCACCCCCACCTCTGCTGTGCTGGCTCTGGCCTTTGTCAGCCTCACCTCTTCTGCCTAGCCCTGCTGCCCCACCCCTCCCCAGACTCACTTTCTCTTCACCCTCACAGCCCTGGAACCTTTGCCAGCCTCCAAACCCAGCCGCTCCCCTGCTTAGGAGCCATCTCGACTGCCCATTGGCATCAAACTAAATTTTAAATCCCTTTCCTGGCTCTCAGGACCACACACATGCCAGTCTTCTCTCTTGCCAACTGCTGTAGGTAGTTTGCAGTTCCTGGAAGACAGCATGAAGCTTCGGGTCTCAAGGCCTTTCATTTTGCTGTTTCCACTGCCACGTTTGCCTTTTCTGTTTTTCTTTTTTAAAAAAATTAAAAATTGAGATAAAATTCAACCTACTGAATTAAAAATTGAGATAAGCATTAAACTTATTCAAACCATTTAAAAGTGTACCAAGTGGTTTTTAGTACATTCACAATGTTGTGCAACCACTGCTATCTAGATCCAGAACATTTCATCACCCCAAAAAGACAGCCTGTACCTCTTCATTCCCCCTTCCCTCCATGTCCTGGCAACCTCTAACCCACTTTATGTCCCTCTGGATTTGCCTTTTCCAGACATTTCATATCAATAAAAGCATACAGTATGTCACCTTTTTGTGTCTGCTTCTTTTGCTTAGGAGAACATTTTTAAGGTTTATCCACATTGTGGTGCGTGTCAGTGCTCTATTCCTCTTAATGGCCGAACAACAGTCCACTATATGGATTAACATTTCGTGCATCCATTCATCCGTCAGTGGGCACTGGGCTGTTTCCACCTTTTGGTGAGTGTGAATATTGCCGTTATGCACACTCGTGCACAAGTGTTTGTGTGAACATACGAGTACACTTGCAGTTCTCTGGAGTATATACCTAGGAATAGAATTGCTGAGTCATCTGGTAAAGCTACGATTCAGGCACTGGTGTGTGGTGGGGGGAGTGGGAGTGGGGGTTTCTTCCTCTGGTCTTGAGCTCAGAGACGTGGGTCTGTGGCCTGGCTCCATGGGGTCAGGATGTGTCACTCCTACCTCCAGGCATGGCTTTCTCACCTGGGCGGGTCCAAACACCTGCCTATGGCACGTTCTGTAGGTGCCTGTATTCGCTTCCTAGGCCTGCCGTGACAAGGGCCACAAGCACACACTCGGTGGATTAAATGACAGAAACATGTCTTACGGTTGTGGAGGCCGGAAGTCCAAATCAGGGTGTTGGCAGGGCTGGTTCCTTCTGAGGGCTGCGAGGGGAGGGTCTGCTCCAGGCCTCTGTTCTTGGCTTGCAGATGACTGTATTCTCCCTGTGCCTTTTTACATTGTCTGCCCTCTGTGTGTGTCTGTCTCTGTGTCCCCGTTTCGCCGATTTGTAAGGATAACAGTGACACTGGGTCAGGGCCCACCCTAATGGTCTCATTATGACTTAATGAAATTACAATTAATGACTTATTTTGATCACCTCTGAAAAGACCCTGTCTCCAAATAAGATCACATTCTGAAGTGATGGGGGTTAGGACTTCAACGTATGAATTTTGGGGGACACAATTTAACCCATAATAAACTCCCTAATTAACCACTTGTCCCCAGATCCTTGCCTCAGGGTCTGCTTCTTGGGGAAACCACTGGAGCCCTGCTTCACTCCCAGTCTTGGTGAGGATCAGGTGAGCAAACACAGGGTTTATGGACCAGCTTCAGTCGGCTGGCTCCTGTGCCCAAGGCCCTGGGTCCTGGACTCAGCACCCAACACAGCAGACAAAATCCCCGACCTTATGGAGCTCATGGTCCGAGATGGAGACGGACTGTAAACACGCAATGAAATTTCAGATAGCAGGGGTCTGTGAAAAATATTAAGCAGGGAGATGGCAGAGGGTGTGTCGAAAAAGCCTGAGGTGGTCAGGGAGGGCCTCCCTGGGAAGGTGACATCTGAGAAGATTTCAGCCATGGCTGGTGTTGGACAAAGAGCATGCCAGTAAAAGGAAACAAAATGGTGGTGTTCCTGCCCTTCACTTCCTGCCCCCGAGCCACAAGCACTTAAACCAAGGGGAACAACCTTGGGGAGAAGAGCCAAACTCAGGTCCCAGGAGCAATGAGGGAGGAAGCTGAGCTTGGGGGAGAAAAAGCACTGCTTCTTTTGAACTTCTGAGGGGCTGTCGGAGAGGAAAGGGGTTAGAAGAGCTCCTTATGGAGATTGGAAGAGGAGCACAGAGTGGATGTTACAAGGAGAGACGTGAAAGAACTTTGCAAAGAAGCCATTCAGAGAGTGAGCTCCCCATCCCTGGAAGTATTCAAGCCCATCTCTTGGCAGAATACTGTGGAGGGAACTCAAGTATTACATTGGATGCTTGGACACCCAGAAAAGTCCGGGTTCACTGTTAGAAGCTCGCAGTCTGGACCAGCCCTCTGATTTTTCAGCTGTGGTAAGAGGGATACTCCTGTCCCGCATATGAATTCAAGAGAACAACTCTGCCTTTGTCCTTGAATCTCATGGACACTTGGGACCATTTCCCAAGGTGCATGTCGTACCTGTAGTGTCCCTATCTTCCACCAGGTGACACTGTTCGCCTGGTGTTGGGGCAAAATTGAAATGTCTTACACATTTTTAAAAAGCATCAGGCCACAAAAAGAACACAGTAGTCAGTAGTCATAGGGATGTAGGGAATAGCATGAGGAATATCGTCAATACAATTATAATAACTGTATGGTGTCAGATGGGTATTAGACTTATTGGGTGATAGATGGGAGGGGGATTTGGAGGCAAGATGAAAAAGGTGACGGGAGTAAGAAGTACAAACTGATAGTTACAACACAGCCCTGGGGGTGTAAAGTAAAGCATAGGGAATATAGTCAATGATATGGTGGTAACTATGTATAGTGCCAGGTGGGTCATTTCTAAATTATGTAAATGTCTAACCATTATGTATACACCTGAAATTGATATAAAATAATATTGAATGTCAACTGTAATTGAACATTTTAAAAAGGGGGGAAAGGTACAGGGAAATAAGTGGTCCAAATGTCCAGGTATAAAACAAACAAGTCGTGGGGATGTAATGTACAGCGTGGGGAATATAGTCAACAACACTGTGATAGTGTGACAGTGTCAGATGGCTGCTGCGCTTATGGTGCTCACTTCTTAAAGTATACAAGTGTTGAATAACTATGGTATATACACCTAAAACTAATATAATATTGTATGTCAGCTAACAAAAAGATGGCCAGATGAAGCATAGCCGGAGTGTGGAAAACCCTTGCAGAGCAGCAGCCATGAGCTCAGACGTGAGTGGGCATTGTGTGGCCTTCTGAGCAGACCGGAAGGCCAGCCTCAGCCCTGCCACCTACTGGCTGTGTGACATTGAGCGTGTCGTCCCTCAGAACCTCGGTTTCCTCCCTCCATAAATCAGGAACTGGTCCTGTCTTGTAATTCTGCTGAGAGGATTAGAATTGATCCACAGTGCCTGGAGCATAGCAGGTTGTCAATGACAGACGGCAGCCCTCGGACACATGTGAGATCTGCTCAGTGGGAGGGAATCCTCGCTACAGCACTTCCAAGTTCACCAGAGCCAAGTTCTCAACATCTGAATGGCTGTGGCCCCTCTCTTACCTGAGTCCCTTACTCCCACGGTGGGACCTTCCATTCCCTCGGGAGGTCCCGGCAGATCTCCCAGGCCAGCCACGCTCCTGCAAAGCCAGGTTCTTCCTTTCAGCAGCTGAATCCGCCCGGGCAGTCGCCTGCCCCGGCTCCATAGGAAGTCGGCCTTTGGGGAAAAAATGGTGCTCCTTTCCTCTCATGGTTTGCTTCTCTTATTTGTTTTGTTGATAAAATAAATAGAGGTGCTTATATTCCTCCAAAGTGTTTACTGTACGTAGACTGCAAAGCCTTCCGTAGTTGCATCCCAGTAGTAAACTCTGTTAGGAGTTGGGTGTGGACTCCCTCAGGAATTATTTCTAAGCAAGTACTTAAGCTCATGTTTATATAAAGATTACCATTACTTTTGAAAAGTGAAAACATACTGGTGCATTCATTCACACATTCACTCAGCTGGGCACCGCTAGCCTTCAGGTACAGTGAAAAACAAGGCACTTAAATTCTTGCCCTCCAGGAGCTTACGTTCTGGTGGGGAATGAGATACGATAAATAGCTACTAACATGTGATGCCAGCTGGTAAAGCAGAATAAGAGGTTTGAGAGTGTATTTGTTCCTGCTGTAACACGTTGCCACAAACAACAGAAATTTCTCCTCTCCCAGCTCTGCACGCCAGAAGACTGAACTTATTATTGTTGGGCCAAAATCAAAGTACTGGCAGGGCAGCACTCCCTCTGGGGGCTGTAGGGGAGAATCCATTCCAGGAGACACCCAGCCCAGCTTCTGGTGGCTGCGGCCTTCCTCGGCTCCAGCTGCAAGGCCAGCATCTCCACATCTCCCTCTGTTCCCTCTCACAAGGTTGCATGTGACTGCCCTTAGGGCCCACCCCGAAAATCCAGGACAATCCCCCCATCTCACAATCCGTTACTTAGTCCCCTCCCCCTCTTTTTTTGCCATAAAAGAACATTCACAGGTTCCAGGGATTAGGACATGTGACATCTGTGGGGTCCGTTTTCCAGCTGGCCATGGGAAGTGTCCGGGAGGGTGAGGTGCTGTTTCAGTTCTAAGATGAGAAGCAGAGGCCCGAATGCCTCTCACAGGCCTCAGCCTGACGTGCGGTGGGTCAGCACAATTGACCAGCTCGTTGTTCAATCAATAAGCGAGTGAACAGGCTGCTGACAGGTCTGTCTCCGAGAACATAGACTCTGCCACAACTAGTGACTGAATACTGGCTAACGTCCCCCACAGCAAGGACTGGCCGTGGCTTGTATTGTCCTGGCAGAAGCTAAGTGTGAATGGGACCATCCCAGCTCAGGCAGACACTGGTGTGTGCCCACGGCTGCTCCCCACGGCTCTCGGCACCCCCAGCATGAATCCTACAAGGTTACCAGTGCATGAGGGTGTGGTGGCCAGGGCGAGAAAGGGACCCTGATGCTGGCAGGGCCTGGCTTCTGTCCTCGCTGCGTGGCACAGTGAAGCCCTTTCCCTTCTCGTCACTGAGTGCTGACTACTTCCCAGCCAGGGTCTCAATGGCTCCATGAGGGAGCCGTTCTCTCTCTGGTCTGCGACCCGGCCTCCCTGCAGCCCTGATGCTTCACTGGGCCCACTGCTCCACAAGGCTGCCTGCTTTCTGGGTGCGGGCAGGGGCTGGCGTGGGGCCATGCTGGGACGTGCACAGCAGGGGCAGCCGGACCAGGCCAGCCTCTGTCCGGTGACTCCTGGCCCTTTTCCCCCGAGTCTGGTGCTAAAAGGCCTCCAGGATTGGACCTCAGCAGTTCTGCGTTTAAGATGCATTTCCCTGCCACCCTCCAGCCCGGCCTGGCAGGTCTGGGCTCCTGGGACAACAGCTGACTCCCGCCGGGGTTTTCCAGGGAATCATACCAACCAGGCTTATTGCTAATAAGTAACATTCCCTGAGCACTTCCCCTGGGCCTGTGGCGTCCCAGGCACTTTGCCTGATTCCCTCATTACGCCCTCATAGCTGCTCTACCTGGCATGAGCTCATCTTCAAGGGGCAGAAATACTGAGAGGTTCGATAACCCACCATGGTCACTTGCCAGGAAGCATCAGAGTCAGGAATTGGGCTGGGCCTGCCTGGGTTCAGAGCTGTCTGCACGCTGTGCATGCCCCAGCTACCCCTCACATTCTCTGGGGCTGTCAGCCAGTGAGAGGGGCAGGCTCAGGAGCGGGGTTCACGACGTTGGGGAGCAGTCCTGGGAGTGGAGGGCTGGGGGCCTGTGTTGGCTGGTCCCAGTGCCAACAGGCTTGGTCAGCCCTCCCTTCATTGGCTCTTCCCTTCCCTGCCTCACTTTCCCCCAGTGCTCCTGGGAGGCCGGCGGTTTCTTCCCTGGCGTCCTTGTCTTAGGTCTGCTTCTGAGGGGACTCGGCCTGAGACACCACCGCAGGCCAGATGCAGTGCTGGCCATTCGCACATGTGGTCTCATTTACTCAACGGCCCCTTCCTAATCGGCTGCCCGAGCTGGCTTGCTGGGGGTCCATCCCAGGGGCTACAGGACGTAGGGCGGGGCCTCAACGACCTTCAGACCTAACTGGGCAGCTTGTGCTGTCCCCTGGCTGCTCAGACAGGTCTTGGGCTGGATTTCCCAGGATGTATGTGCTCAGCATGACAAGTGCTCTGAGTGGGCTGGGCTGGGGTGTACAGTGACCGAGGCCCTTCCGGAGGGCCAGGCCTGGCGGGGCGAGGCACCCCAGGGCACTGAGGGGAGAGGGAGCCACCAGCTGTGCCAGCCTGGGAGCCCGTGGCCCACTCTCTTCCCAGAAGTGGTTCTACTTGTCATTATCTGGCAGCCAAGGCATCCCTGCCTGTTCTGAGGGGCCCGTGTCCCCCACCCCAGAGGCCCCTCTCAAGGGCCCCCTGAAACCCACTGTGCCTCTCCCTGCCAAACAATACTCCGGCATTCTGACAGCACTGGCCTCTTGGCTCAGCTGGCGTAGCGCTGAAAAATGCTGTCCTTGGGGCACCCCCTGCCTGCTCAGCCACTCCTGGCAAAGCTGCAAGGCCAGACCCCTCTGGTGTGGCGCCTACCCTCTTCCACTGTGCAAGCTGCCCGCCTGTGTGACCCTGGCAGTCAGAGCTCCTGGAGGATGGGGGGTGGGCTGCAGAGAGGGAGAGCCAACACCACCCACTGGGGAAACCACTGGCTCTGTGGGTGTGGGGTTGTTATTTTAAGTGATGCAAGGAGAAACGCTGCATAGTTAGACACTTCTTTTTATATGTATGTATTAGAAAAAATATGTATCTAACATCAAACGTGATTGCATGGATGTTATTGCTTAAGAGGAGGCCACATTTTAGGAAGTGAATCAAATGAAAGAAAAATATTAAATGACTGATAGCATGGGACCATTTTCTACGTAGTAGGATGGAAACAACTAAGACATCTGATGATGCCACGTGTGGGCAGGGATGCCAAGCCACGGGGACGCTCATTCTCCCAGGAGAGTGCAAACTGGTGCAGCCACCAGGGAGACCCCTTGGCCTTACTCAGCGAAGTTGAAGACGTGCATTTCTGCTTCTAGGTATGGGCTCCAGAGCATCTCATGTGCTCACGAATCACTTGGGGAATCTTGTTAGAAGACAGATTCAGCCTCAGGAGGTCCGGGCGCGCCCAGAGAGCCCACCTTTCTGAGCAGCCTGTAGACTATGCACGTACTCTCTAGTGCTCTCAGCAGCACAGCTAGAAACAACCCAAACGGCACTGTCAGAGGGGTGGATACAGGTGGGGCCTGTACCTGCCCTAGGACCTCTAATGAGTCAGAGCAGAGCCAGGATTTGGGCCAGGCCTCCCACCCCAGGCCTGGGAACTTCACAGAGCCCCAGGTGGAGGTGAGAAAGGTGGGAAGCTTGTAGCCCTGTTAGCCAAGCTCCAGCTAACATTTGAATATAGAACATCCCAGTTCCCAGTTAGAGAGAACACTGGGTGCTGGCTGGGTGCTGGCTGGGTGCTGGCTGGGTGCTGGCTGGGTCCTGGCTGGGTGCTGGCTGGGTCCTGGCTGGGTGCTGGCTGGGTGCTGGCTGGGAGCTGGCTGGGTCCTGGCTGTGTCCTGGCTGTGTCCTGGCTGGGGGCTGGCTGGGTGCTGGCTGGGTCCTGGCTGGGTCCTGGCTGGGTGCTGGCTGGGTCCTAGCTGGGTGCTGGCTGGGGGCTGGCTGGGGGCTGGCTGGGTCCTGGCTGGGAGCTGGCTGGGTCCTGGCTGGGTCCTGGCTGGGTGCTGGCTGGGTGCTGGCTGGGTCCTGGTTGGGGGCTGGCTGGGTCCTGGCTGGGTCCTGGTTGGGAGCTGGCTGGGTCCTGGCTGGGAGCTGGCTGGGTGCTGGCTGGGGGCTGGCTGGGTGCTGGCTGGGGGCTGGCGGGGGGCTGGCTGGGGGCTGGCTGGCTCCTAGCCGGGGCTGGCTGGGTCCTGGCTGGGTCCTGGTTGGGAGCTGGCTGGGTCCTGGCTGGGAGCTGGCTGGGTGCTGGCTGGGGGCTGGCTGGGTGCTGGCTGGGGACTGGCTGGGGGCTGGCTGGGGGCTGGCTGGGTCCTAGCTGGGGGCTGGCTGGGTCCTGGCTGGATGCTGGTTGGGGGCTGGCTAGGGGCTGGCTGGGTCCTGGCTGGGGGCTGGCTGGGGGCTGGCTGGGGGCTGGCTGGATGCTGGCTGGGGGCTGGCTAGGGGCTGGCTGGGTCCTGGCTGGGGGCTGGCTGGGGGCTGGCTGGGGGCTGGCTGCGAGGTCTCCCAGGCCCCAGCCGACATGCTAGGGTTCCTCCTTGAGAAACTGTGGTTAGAATCCCAGCTCTGCTGGGTGTCCTTGCGCAAGCTGCAGGACATCTGAGTCTGTGTTCTTGTCTATAGAACGGGGATAATAGTACCTCCTAACCCAGAGGGACTGAACCATGACAGTCCTCAGCCAGGACCCCTGTCCCTCTCAGCCACCCTGCTCTGCAGTGGGGCCTCCACTTCTTCATTGCCCAAGTCTGGGGGGCAGTAAGGTGGCAAGGGTGGGCCTCCACCCTGAAAGCCCCCTCCAGCCTCTGCAATTTTGAGGCCCTACTGTCTGAGGACTGTTGGGTCCATGAGGAGTGAGTAACTCATGGAAATGACTCCCAGAGCCTGCTCACCCCAGAAAGTAGACGCCGCTGAGCTCTGGGCTAGGCCTTGGTGCAGGTAGGCAGGTCAGTGGTCATTGAGCAGCCTGGCCCTCTCCCTGCCTCCTAACTCTGCCTTCCCTCTGTGTCTGGCCTCAGTCTGGTGTTTGGCTCTCTCTCTCTGTCTCTCTCTCTCTCTCTCCATGCATGCAAAGGAGAGACCACTGGATTTGCTGACCTCCCGCCTCCCATCCTGACACTGTTCCTCTCTCACTGTCTCGCACCACTCTGGGTTCCTCCGTATTCCTCAGAGAATCTTTGTTCCTGCTCCAGGGCTTTGCACCTGCTCTTTCCGCCGGTTGGACATTTCTGCCCGACATCTTTGCAAAGCTGGTTTTCTTGTCTGCTGTCACCTCCTTAGACAGGCCTTCCCTGCCACCCTACCCAACGTTGCCATCTAGTCCCTTTCCAGCACATCAGTGCTCATTGCTCTCGACGTGGTTTTGACTGAGTGAGAGCAGCTTCACATGTGGACCTGAGTTCCTCGTCCATGGTGAATGCCCAGCACTGGGCACAAAGTTGGTGCTCAAACAATGTGTGTGGAAAGAAGAGAGGACTGAGTGAGAGAGAGTGAGAGTTAGAGAGAGGACGGTTACACATTGAGTGGGGAGAGAATGGAGAGAAGGCTGCCTACCTGCATACCCAAGAAATATGGAAAAGCAGGGGCAGCGGAGTGTGCGGCCCATGCCTCCTGCAGGGAGAATGTCAGACCAAAGCTCTGGAACTACTCACAGATGCTCAGGAAGGCAAGGGGCAGCTGTTTCATCACTTGGCCCATCTTGGAGCCAGGGCTGAGCCTGGGCATTGGGCCAGAGAGGCCAGAGGGAATCACGGTGGCCAGGTCTCAGCTTCAGGGCTGGAGCTGGCTGCATGGGGGCAGGACTGTGGCAGTCTGCAGGAAAAGACCCCAGGCTGAAGTGGGGCTGAGGCTCCCCTTTCTCTGGCCTCAATTTCAATATCCGTGAAATAGTCCTTCCTGGGCTATAAAAAAGATCTCCTGGTGTGATTTCTTAGAGGCAATTTGCGCCTTGGTGCCATTATATATATATACATGGAGAGAGAGATGCATGCAAAGGAGACACCACTAGGTTTGACTACGTAAACATGAAGGATGTCTGCTTCGTGAGAGATACCACACGCAAAAATGAACAAGTGAGAGACGGGTAGAAAATACTTCCCTGGGCAACAATATATAAAAGACCATGTGCCTGGCTTGGTGGAGGTGGCGGATATTTGTGACAAGTTGGGGTGTCCTGGCCTCCCTATTTGTTTTGGGGGTGCCAGGCAGTTCCCACAGCCAGGGAAGGGGGGCAGAAACCAATAAGATTCTGTCCTCTTGAGTGACATTGGCCCCAGAACTTTCCCCTGCCCTCCTGGCTCCTTGGTGCCAAGCCAGGTCCAAACTTCAGACTGGCCAAGAAGAGCCTTCGCAGTTGGGGCTGGAGGGACCACTCAGAAGCTGCCTGCAACAACTGCCCCATTTTACTGTGCTTTCCATTTCTCTGGATTTTAGACCTTCTTAAAAAGGAAAACCTAAGAGTCGCCAAGACTTGCTGGCTTAGGATGGTTACTTAGAGAGACACTGTGAAACCTGGCTAGGATTGTGTGTGTGAACATGTGAGTGTGTGAGTGTGTATACGTGTCTCTCCTTGTCTCCTGAAGATCAGCCCCTAAGGTCAGCCAGAGATCATCCACATAGCCCTCTTTCCGGCCAGCAGCCCCAACAGGTCTGTCTCTTAGTTCCCGCTTTGCAGAGGAAGAAACTGAGGCTCAGGGAAGTGAAATGATTTGCCCAAAGTCCCACAGCCAGCCAGCGGTAGGACTGGGATTTGAACCCAAGTCTGGGGCTCTCCCAACCTGCACCGTGAAGCTGCTGGAGGGCAGGTTGTGTTTGTACAATGCCTGAGGGAGCTGTGCCCACCTCAGGTCCCTGATGTGCGGTGCACAGCCTGCATGGCCCAATGCAGCAGCCCTGGGAGGTTCTGTCCTCTGGCCCCAAGGCCAAGGGAGGCAGATGGCCCACCTGACCTGAGAGAAGTCAGGTGCTCCTTGCAAGAATAGGGAGGCCTCCCAGAGAATCTGGCAATATAGCACAACTCATCAGGGGCTGGGGTGTGTGAGCCAGCTGGGTGTACCTTGCAGTTGATACTTTCCTGGCCAAGCTTTTCTTCTTAGAAAGAAAACCCAGGATGTAGGGTGACTCCAGCAGCGATGTTTAAAAACCGGAGAGTTTATTTGACCTCTAGAAGCAGAGGAAACTGTCATGCTTCTCACAACATTTCCAGGGAGCCCCTTTACTTACAAACACAGCAGTTCCACAGTGACCATGACAAACAGGTATCACTGTGCAGGTCATGCCCTGCTCAACTCTAGGGAGGACGCCAGTCATGTCCAAGTCTGTGTAAATGCACCCCTGTTGGGTTGCACAATATCCAACCTGTGCAACTGTGCATGGTGGCCCTGAGCCCCCAGAAACATTCACTATGTAGACAGATGAGTGGGTCCCCTGAAGCTTTGAGTGGGCAGATGTACTTACTTTCTTGTTCATACACACTCCACTGAGCAGGAGAGATTGACCAGCTGTTCCCACAGAAAGGACCTGGAGGTGGACGGCCTGCCCCCATCCCGCCCCCAACTCTGCTGCTCACATGCCAGTGGGCCCAGGCTTGGCTTGAGCTAAAAGCTTCTGCGGCAGCCCTTCCCCTGCGCTTGGCTCTTCAATTCTTGAACGGACTTTTGAATCACCCACCGCGGTGGCGGCCTTGCCCTGTCCCAGTCCCCACCACCTCATGCTGCCATCAGTCGCTCAGGTCCCGGTCCTGGTGTCCTCCCTGACTCCTTATTCTTCCTCACCCATCACAGCCCAGGCACTGCAAGTCCTGGTGGCACTACCTTCAAGATACGCCTGGACGCTGCATTCTTACCACCCACCTCCTGCCTGTCCTAGCCACCAGCGTCCCTCCCCGATGCTGGCGCCAGCTTCCTCTGGCCTCCCTGCCTCAACCAGCCCCCACTGTGGACCTTCTCCCTGCAGTAGCCAGAGTGGCCTTTACAACACTAAATCAAAAGAAGCCACACAAGGCCACCTACTGTAGGTTCCGTGTAAGTGAAATGTCCACAGTGGGCAAATCCAGTGGGACAGAAAGCAGATAGCCGGTTACCAGGGTTTGGGGGTGAGTGGGGGTTGGAGAATGATTACTTCATGGGTTCGGGTTTCCATTGGGGTGATGAAATGTTCTGGAATGAAGTAGTGGTGATGGTTGCGTAACACAGTCAATGGATTAAGTACATTGTATACATGAATTTGTATACTTTTAAATGGTCACAATGGTGAATTTTATGTTATGTCTATTTTACCACAAGAAAAACAAACAAAATTAAATCAGATCACGTCTGATTAAAATCCTCCACTGGCTCCCCAAATGCCTTCATGACGATCCCAATTTCCTGAGTGGGGCCCACATACTCCAGCTTCCCCAGCGGGTTCTGTCTTCATCTCCCTTCCCAGGGCTGCTCCTCCCTTCGCCCCCCTTCTGGGGCTGCTTCCCCCCCCTTGAGAGTGCACCTCTGTCTCCCCCTGGAGAGAACCTCAACCTCCTAGCGCACAGGCCCCCTCTCCCACAGCCCATTCCTGGGCCCAGTTTTATTCTGGGCCTCACTACTTGAAATGATGATGTTTATTTATAATTTGACTTACCGATTCCCTTCCCGCTGCAGGGGCTTTCTCCGCCACCTTTGCTGCCCATTCCCGAGTGCCCGGGACACAGTGGGGGCCTTGCCTGCTGGATAAATAGAACGTGCCAGCTGAGAGGGCTCCTCCCGCAGATGCAGCTTCCAGCGGCTCAGTGTCCTGCAGCCGGTCACCCCTCATCCTCCTGGGGGCCTGCCGTTGCTGAGCCTGAGCATGGCCCGCCAGGACCCCGGCTTCCTCTCTGTCCTTCAGAAACCTTTCTCCTCTTGAAAGTTTCACTCCTTCGGTATAAGCAGTCTCGACGTCTGCCTCCCTGCTTTTTGCTTCTGAAGATCCTCTGGGTTCTGTGTCACTCCCTGTCTGTGGTTAGGCCCTGAAGCCCTTCCGATGTCTTCTGGGGAGAGGTTTTTCAGAGAACCAGAACCAGAACCAGACCTGGATCTGGCACACGCCACAGGCTGGAAGTTTGAGAATGGAATGACCACAGCTGACCACGAATGCCATGAGTTAGGATGGGTAACACTGGACTTATTCTGGAATGTTCTTTTGTGCACACCTGTGACGGTTCCTAGGTTGAAGGTCAAGAGCATCTGTACCTTGTCAGCTGCTGTGGCTGTCTCTATATGCCCTCAAGACTTTACCCAAAAGTCACCTTCTCAGCGTGGGGACCTGCCTCCTTGAAATCGCTTCCCACCCTGCCTCCTCCCTGCCTTATTTTTCTGCCATCTGATGCTCCCAATATTTTAACTATTCATCCCTTTAGTGTGTATCAGCCTTGAGAAGGCAGGGAGTTTGTGTCCCACAGCCGCGGACCTGGAGCTGTTCATTCAATCCCATCCGGAGGGCAGTCCTCCTCGGCCATCCTTCTCCAGGACCCTCCCCGGCCCCTTGACCACTCCTTGCTCTGGCTTCCTCCCTCCAGACCTCCCTAGTGGGGGCTGCCCACATGTAAAGCTGATTGCACCCACTCCCCAGCTTAACGCTGACAGGTGGCTTCTCAGCCCCCGCACCACCGACAATTGGGGTGGAGAATCCTTTACTGTAGGATGTTCAGCCTCCCTGTCCTCAACCCCGAGATGCCAGTGGCATCCATGGTTATGACAGCTGAAACTGTCTCCAGGTGTTGCCAACCATCCCCTGGGAGGCGTACTGTGCTGAAGTGGCACCTTCATAGTCTGGCCCCATCCCGACTATCCTCACCCAGGCAGAGCTGCTTTCAGGCTCTCACAGGACTCAGGTTTCCTCAGTCCCAACTGCCTCTGCACAGGCTGTTCCCTCCTCCCATAACGGCTTTCCGCCTTCCCCTTCCCAGCTTGTCTTACCAGTATCTCCCTGTCTGTGGCTGTCACCACCTCCAGAGACATCCCTGACCCCAGGCTAGATTAAGGGTCCTCCTCTGTCCTCTGACAGTTGTCCGGGGGGGTCCCCCATGAGAATGTTGAATTCACTGATGCATTTATGGACCCCAGCAGATAGTGGGGGAACCCTGGTGCCGGACACCCAGAAGAAGTCAGTGTGGGTTTGCTGAATGAGTCAGTGAATGAGTGAGACCATCAGCTCACATCCTCATCGATTTTTCTCTTACGGATAATTCCAAGCAAATACAAGTAAGAGGGAACCCTGGAAAGAAACCCAAGAAGACCCGTCATCCAGCTGCCAGTTATCAACCCTTGTTTCATCTCTATGTCTTCCCACCACCTCTCACTTACTACTTTGAAGCAAATCCCAGCTATGGCCCCCAGTGGATAGCGGGGGAACCCTGGTGCCAGATATCATTTCATCTGTAAATATTTCAATATTTATCTCTAAAAGACAAAGATTCTTTTTTTTTAATCAAAATAACTACACCACCATTGTAATACCTAAAAAAAAGTAACGACAATTCATTAAAATTATCAGAGAGCCCCCTGGGGAGCACGTTTCTCCAACTGGTGCCTGCAGTCGTGAGCACACACACGTTGTTTTGCTTATAGTTTATTTGAATCGGGGTCCAAATAAGACCCAGCATTGTAACCAGTTGATACTGGTAGGTGTTTTCAAATCTGTGGACTCCTTGTTTACCTCTCTTTGATCCACTGCAATGTTTTTGTTGGAGAAACCAGCTGTTGATCCCGTAGAGTCTCCCACAGTCTGGAATTTTTCCTGATTGCATGCCTGTGGTGGTGTTTCATATGTTCCCCTGTCTCCTGTACTTCCTGAAATTTGGTGGTGGGGTCAAGTGCTTGTACAGATTCAGGTTCAATTGTTTTTGGCGAGAATGGTTCAGAGGCAGTGCTGTATTCTTCCACCAGAGGCAAACAGTGTCTGGTTTTCCTGTCTGGGATGTTAGCTGCACCTGCCTTAATTCCTGGCCGTCTCCATCCTGGCGACCTTGTGCCTGCTTCAGCCTGCCCCTGGCTTGTTGCAGGACACTGCTTACCTGTGAGATGTTTCTTGGGGCTCTGGGGTGGGGTGAGGCTGGCTTCTCAAAGATTATGCTTGCTCTCCCCAGCATTGTGGGTGCCTGAGACTGGAGAGCACAGCGTGTGTTGTGGACCACAGAAGGCTCTGTAGCCTGGACTCTGTCTCCCAGAAGTCAGAGGTGAGGACTTTTCCTCCAGCCCTCAAAGTGGGGTGCTGGTTTGACAGATAAAGGTGAGAGAAGGGGTGCTGGGGGCAGGAGAAATGGCACCAGAATGTGGTGGACTCAGGAGGAACAGCCCTGCAAAAATTGACCTCCTTTCAGTTAAACTTGCAGGTATTGAGGCAACTCTGAAAACACATAGATTTGAAAAACGAATCTCCGCCTCCAAGGGTTTATCACAATCTATAGCATAGGGGCCTTAACCTCACCATCTAGTGTATTTTGTCTGGCTGGTGGTTGTGCTGTGGTTTTTGAAGGCAAATACCTGCGTGTTCTCACTGGATGTGGAGCCATATCAAGACACCGAAAGGCGTTTGAGTGTGAGCTCCCTGC
This sequence comes from Rhinolophus sinicus, assembly GCF_036562045.2. Taxonomy (NCBI): domain Eukaryota; kingdom Metazoa; phylum Chordata; class Mammalia; order Chiroptera; family Rhinolophidae; genus Rhinolophus; species Rhinolophus sinicus. Next base: position 1,286,647 of record NC_133764.1, read on the forward strand.
TGTGGCGGGAGAGTCCTCGAACGTAAGGCTGATCAAGCTGTGAGGCCAGAGAAGAGGTGAGTGCTCTGCTGGGCCCGCTCATCAGGCAGGGCCTCGCAGACAACCCTCCTGGGGACATGTGGCCCGTGGCACTGGGGCCAGCAATAGAGCTGTGCCCTCCAAGGAGGTCGGTCTTAACATATGGGAGTGGTTCGGAGACGTCAAAGGAAAGAGCAAGGCTACTGTGTGCGTGGGTAACGCCTACACAAAGGAACGGTGGTGGGTGGAACTAGCAAGTGAGGCTCCTAACAGCAATTACGGGGGTTCTGCTAATTGTCTTATCACAACCACCCTGTGGGGATGGAAGTGGCATCACCATTTCACATATGAGGAAACAGGCGTAGAGTGATCATGTGATTTGCTCTAGTCACGTCGTTCATAAGTAGTAGAGGCATAATTCAGAACCAGATCTGGGTGATTCTAAAGGTGATACTCATAAGACAGAAATTATAACTGGCAGTTAGTAAGAGATGTTTGACTGTTGTTCCTCAAACAAATTAGGAATTTATTTTCACATGAAAGATGACTGGAGGTCCGGTCTAGGGCTGGCATGGCTGTCGCGTCCAGCGCAACACAGGCAGTGAAGGTGTGAGGAGGGGCAGTTTGGGTTAAGTTTTTAAGAAAGAAACAGAGACTTAATGCAGTTAAATCTCTCTGAAGGCCAGGGGTCTCTCAGTCTCAGACGACTGGAGCCCAGAATATGGCCTGACTGGGGGGTTTTATTGAATAGGTATACAAATACAAGAGAAAGCAACATTGTTTCTTACACGTCTCTGAAACTCACACATCATAACAGAAAAATATTTATCTCAATCACCCTTTGTCAGTCAACAGCTGAAACACAAGGTCCCACAATGTCCTAATTAAGGTATGTACCTTCTCAGGGTCAGAAGGGTCAAGTCTCTTATTTTGTAAGTTCCGTTGAGCGAAGTGGAGAGAGCTGATCTGTATTGTTTTTGTAACTTCTCTCACAAACAGGTGCCAGGGAAAAGGCAGTGCCGGCAACAGCTTTTCCCAGGCAGGGGGAAGGGGAGGCAAGGTTCCTTCCCATATTTTTCTAAGGCAGCTCATTGGGGTTCCCACTCGGTTCCACCTGGCTTAGGTTGTATCTCACGTGAGATATCTTACCCGTCTTTGGCTGCAAACCATCTTTTGGGGACTAGACAGAGAGACATAAGGTGTAAACATAAGGATGGAACAAAGACCCAGAAAGGCACAGTCTCACAGACTCTTCTTTCCTTAAGGAAAGACACGGGGGGACAGTTGGCTAGGCTGTTGTGTGACTACACATGGCAGCTCTACAAAGTCATCAGAGACCCAGGATCCACCATCCTCCAATTAAGGCTTCCATCCTCAAAGTCACTTCATGGGCCAAGAGGGCTGCTGGAGCTCCAGCCATCTCATCTGTTTTATAGGCAAGAAGAAGGAGAAAGAAGAAGGAGCAAAAAGACTTCACTCTTGGTTTAGTTGCCTCTTTAAAAAGGGTCTATTAGTCGCACTCAAAGACTTCCAGCTTCCAGATCATTGGCCACCCCACCTACCAAGGAGGCTGAACAATGCAGTCCTTTCGTTGCACATGTTGCTGTGCAAAGAAAGACCAGAACTCTAGGGGTGAGAAAGAGGAGGATTATGTTACAGGGCCATGACGGGAGTAACTTGAGGCTTTGAAAGTCATTCAGTCACTCTCTTTTGGATTGCTATGCTGGAGGACACAGACTCAGAGCCACACCGTGGAGTGTGTGCTGCAACATTAGCTTTTATGGTCCCACCAGCCATCATTGGCTTTGCCTGTGGTCTCCTAAGGGCACCCACTGCACTGCCTGGTATGTGTATGACCTGCCAACTTTGCCAGTGGCTTGTGCTCATTGGCATCAGGCTGACTGGTCAGTGGTTTAGAGTGTGGGGGCTGATATTGGAGAGACCTGGCTTTGAGCCATCTTTTACTGATTGCATGACCACGGGCCAATGCATAGTTATTTGTGAATGTTTATCCCCTTGTCTATAAAATGGGCATCATAATACTTGTACACATTGAGGGCTTATTTTGTGCCAGCTCTGTTCTGAATATTTTATACACACTACTACATTGAGTTTTCCCAATGAGCCTATGTGGGAGGTACTACTATCATTCCCATTTTACAGGTGAAGAAACTGAGGCACAAGGAGTTTAAGTACAGCTAAGGAACGAAAAAGCTGGGAAAGAAATCTGATCTGGGGCTGGCCCGGTGGCTCAGGCCGTTAGAGCTCCATGCTCCTAACTCCAAGGGCTGCCAGTTCAATTCCCACATGGGCCAGTCCAGTGGGCTCTCAACCACAAGGTTGCCAGTTCAATTCCTCGACTCCCACAAGGGATGGTGGGCTGCGCCCCCTGCAACTAAGATTGAACACGGCACCTTGAGCTAAGCTGCTGCTGAGCTCTCAGATGGTTCAGTTGGTTGGAGCGCGTCCTCTCAACCACAAGGTTGCCAGTTCGATTCCTGACTCCCACAAGGGATGGTGGGCTGCGCCCCCTGCAACTAGAAAACAGCAACAGGACCTGGAGCTGAGCTGCGCCCTCCACAACTAAGATTGAAAGGACAACTTGAAGCTGAACGGCATCCTCCACAACTAAGATTGAAAGGACAACTTGACTTGGAAAAAAAGGCCTGGAAGTACACACTGTTCCCCAATAAAGTCCTGTTCCCCTTCCCCAATAAAATCTTTTAAAAAAAAGAAAGAAATCTGATCTGATCCCAGAGCTCACATTCTGGACACTACCTTAGGTATTACTTCTGTGAGCCTCAGTTTCACTATCTGTAGACTGGGGGTGGTTACAGTACTTCCTTGGGCTGACTTGAAGGTCCAATGAGACACTGATGCCTGTGATGTGCTCCGTTCAGTACCTGGTGCATAGAGGTGCTTGGCACATGTTGGCTGTTATGGCCCTGCTCCTAGTGTCCTCAATGCCTCCCTTTGTTTCCCACATTTGGCTAAATGTTGTCTACCTGGGAGCACGTCCTCCATCTTCTGGTTAGTTTCAGTTCCATTTCCTTGGAATTCTGGTTTCTATATGTGAGCCTCAGTGGTTATTTGCAGCTCACATGAGAAGACCAGAGCTCTGGGGAGATGTGCCATCTTCCCAGATGGGAGTAACTGGGAATGTTGTGTTTATTCTGCAGAAATGCCTTTTCTGGGAGATGACTCATGGACTCTCCTGCCATCTCCTGGAGACAGAGTCCAGCATTCCCAGAGTGACCGGGATGGTCTCTCGTGGGAGAGGCCATTTGGACTGGGTGTGGGGCTATGCTGAAGACTTCCTGAGAAGAAGCCTGGGGACAGAGCAGTGAGTGAGTGCGGGAAGGTAGGCAAAGCAGCCACAAACTTTCCTGCCATGTTACCTTCACAGAGCCTCAGGCCTGAGGAATACCACGCCTGACGGCCCGCTTGGGCCTAGGAGAAGGGGACTTCTTAGCAATAGCCCCGGAAATGAGGACTGGAAATGGAGGCAGACACCACTGGCCTACTTTCTAATACCTATTTGCTTTGTGCTAACAAAACATCGATTAGTGTTTGAATCAATATTCTAAGCTAGTCATGATGACCATATCGTTATCAAATTTCTCAGCCTCTCATGCTAGTCATGTGACCCAGTTCTGGCCATTCCATCCTCATGTGGAAATCTGCTGGGGCATTTCTGGGAAAGCTTTTGCTCTCCTGATGAGAAGACACAGGTGAAGTTAGTGTGGCCCTTGACCTTTGCCTCACCTTTGGCCTTTCTTGAACCCAAGTGTGGTGACTAGAGCTATGGCAGCCACCTTGTGACTCAGAGGCCAAAGCATGAGGATAAAAGGTCAATTATATTAGAAATGGTGGAGTCAGGGTCCCTAATGCTAGCTATTGCCTGCCTCTAGTTGTGGTATGTGAAAAAAAGAAACTCCTATCTATTTGTTTAGGCCTCTGCTGGTAGGATGTTGTGTTTTGCAGGTAAATGTGTTCCTAGCAACACAGACATGAAGGCAGAGATTGGTCCAGGCCAGTCAGAGACATTGCACGCTCATTGATGTTTACGAACAGCTCCTCAGCAATGTGCTGAGGCCTCTGCTGGGCCTTGGTGACACCCAGCAAATCAGGCCCAGACTCTTCCCTCACGGGGGTCACAGTCCACTAAAACAGATGACACAAATTGCGTAATGGACAGGAACTATTGCACAACTCTCAGAGAGCAAGAAATCCCTTTACTTTAAAAAATTGGATTAAACCCTACTTGAGGGACCATGTGCTAAGGGTGGCAAAAACTGTGAAAAAAGTGCAACGGGGGAAGGGTGGAATTGCTCAGGATGAACCGGGATCTCAGGGCTTGGTCAGCCCTGAAAAGTTGAAGGGGACCTTTGATGATCCTGCTGACGCAGTCTGGTTTTAGTTGAATAAGATTAGCTGTGATGACAAGTAAACCCCCACATCTCAGGGTGCAGCACCATGAAGATTTATTTCTTGTTCACGTCACAGTCTGATGTGGGTTAGAGGGCGCCAGGAAGCAGCTGAGGTCTGCTTTGCATAGTCATTCAAGGACCGAGGCCCCTTCCATCTTGTGGGGCTGCCTTTCTCTAGGTCTTCAGGGCCCTCTCATTCAGTGGGGCGATGGGGAGAGAGAAGGAAGGTCTTGCGGGCCAGGCTCGGAAGTGATAACATCACTCCTCTCACGTTCCATTGGCTGGAACTCCACCTATGGCCACACCTAACTTCAAGTGGGGGATGGCGATGGAGTCTCGTGTGCCCAGAAAGAGCGAGCATAGATATTGTGGACACCAGTTGGCCCTCAGAAGTGGTGGGGAACAAGCTCCCTTCCTCGTGTCCCCAGCTGCCCCTTTTTACAGACCAGCCAGCCAATGGCCGCAAAGCACCTGGAACTTCCCAACACAAAAACCTGAGCATGGGCCATCTCCAGGAAGTCCACCTGACCCAGGCATGCCCTCTTGCCCTGAAACACACACACACACACACACACACACACACACACACACACACACACCTGTATTTCCACCTTGAGTTACAGCAGGCTTTCTCAACCTCAGCACTATTATATTTGGGGCTGGATATTCTCGCTTGTGGGGCTGTCTTGCACATTGGAGGATGTGGAGCGCCATCCTGGCCTCTACCCACTAGATGTACATGGCTCCTCCCAGCTATGACAATAAAAAATGCCAACAGACATTGCCCAATATCCCTGGGGAGTGAGGGGCGGTGGTATGTGGCAAAATCATTCCTGGTTGAGAACACTGGATTAGCAGATGCCAGAACTTTAGATAGGAAAGTCTGCCTTCTCTTTGCGGAGGTCTGAGGCGCAGGGAGGGAGAGGCACTCATGGTTCCTGGTGTGTCTATGGCAGAAGAAAATAAAACCAAGTTGGCAATTCATTTCCCAGAAAATCATAGTTCAAATAATAGCGGGATGAGATCAACATTGTATGAGGTTTCTGCGGGGCAAGGGTATCTCAAAGGTAGGACCAATGGGTCAGCTCTGCCAGTGGGGGCTGTTGCTTCACGAAAGAAGAGACACTTCAACCAGGTCGTGAAGGCTGGAGGAGTTGGGGAGGCAGGGGTCTTCAGCGGGTTTGCAAAGACAGTGTGGTGCACTGTGGGAGCTGCAGGTGATTTGATGTGGCTGGAGTGTAAGCACTGAGTAGCCACCTCTTCCAGGAGTCCCCCTTCAAGCTGGGTTTGGTCCCCTCCTCTCCGTCCCCACTGTCCCCCTATAGGCCCATTGTGCCACTGATCACCTTGGAATGGCTTGCTTCACTTCAAAGCCTTGCCTTTTGTCCTGCTATATCCCAGTGCCTCACACGTAGTAGGTGCTCAGGCAATTGAATGAATGAATCCATAAATGCAGAAACTGATTCGTGTAGGATCTCCTATGCCAGCTTGAGTGGGTTGGATTCCATTCTGGGCAATGGGGAGCCATTGCATGGCTTTGAGCAGAGAAGTCACCTGCTGTTGGGTGGAGGAAGCTTTAGAAAGGGTGGAAGCGGGGAGACCAGTTGTTAGAATGGGGCGGTGGGAGCGGAGGAGGCCTGAGCCAAGCTATCTCAAAGCAACAGTTATAGGAGTTGATGAGGATTGGGCGTGGTGGGGAGGGGGGAGGAGTCAGGGTGCATGGGAAGGGGTGGGGGCTTGGTCTAGGGTCCTGAACGAGGGAGTGGAAGGGGCTGGGACAAGGTGCCTGAAGACCCCCAACGGGGAGGAGTCCGGCAGGTGGCAGGAATCTGAAGTCTGAAAGAGAAGTCTAACCCAGAAATGGAAAATAAGGAGTCATTCATGTGTAGTGACGGGAAAGAAAACCACGTAATGCTATTTTTAAGAAGCTGGCTGTAAAAAAAAAAAAAGACGAAGACGAGGAGGCTGTAGCTATTTCTGCCCACATATAAGGCAACAGCAGCACTGTACTTACAGAGCAGCTCTTGTCTGGAAAAATACTTTTAAGAGCCCTTGAATAGTTGAAAAGCCTTTGTTCTGCCTGGAAGCAACCTCACAGAGGAAGGAATGCTCTTTTTTCCCTGGAGAGGAGCGGTGGGGTTGGGTGCAAATGCTGGAGGGCTGGAGCAGGTCCACACAACAGGGGATTCCTTAGGGTGAAAAGGCTGACGGCCGTGAGAAACTGTCCAGCGTTCCATTTTAAATGGTCCCTGATGTGTAACTGCCCTTTATCTTAGAACTCAATAACAAGAAGGCAAGTAACCCAATTAAAAATAGGCAAAGGCTCTGAACAGACATTTCTCCAAAGCAGATATACAGACATCCAACAGCACAGCAAAACATGCTCAGTAGCAGCGCCACCCGGGAAATGTAAATCGAACCACAGTGAGATGCCACTCCACATTTATGAGAACGGCTAAACTCAAAGACAGAAAATACAAGTGTTGATGAGGGTGTGGAGAAATTGGAACCCTCGTGTCATTGCTGGTGGGAATATAAAACGGTGCAGCCACTGAGGAAAACAGTCCGTAAGTTCCTCAAAAGACTAAATACACAATTACCATATGACTCAGCAATGTCACTGCTGGAGAATACCCAGAGAAATGAAAGTGCGTCCATTAAAACAAAAGAAACCTGTACGTGAAATGTTCACAGCCATATTATTCACAATTGCCAAAAGATGGAAACAACCCAACTGTCCATCGACAGACGCATGCGTAAACAAAGTGTGGTGTGACCGTATAATGCAATACCCTTCAGTCACAAAAAGAAAGGAAGTACTGACACGTGCTACAGTGAGGATGAACCTTGAAAATATCATGTTAGGTGAAAGAAGACAGATGCAAAGGGTCACGTATTGTGTGCTTCTGTTTATATGAAGCACAAATCCATACAGACTGAATGTACATTAGTGGTTGCCAGGGGCTGGGGAAAAGGGTAGAGAGGGATAGCTAATGGGCGTGGGGTCCTATGTGGGCCGATGGAAACGTTCTGGAATTAGATCGTGATGATGGTCACACAACATTGTGAATATGCTAGGAACCACTGCACTGTATGCACTTTAAAATGGCTGTACTGATGAGTTTTATCTAAATACAAAAAAATTTTTTATGTATAGGGAAACTCTCTGTACTTTCTGCTCACACTTTCTGTTAACCTAAAAGTCCTCTCAGAGATAAAGTCTATTCATGAACAAAACATGAACTGCTCATGAGGAGTATGAAGTCTGTGGCCTTGGGTCCCTCGGTGCCACCTGCAGGCAGCTGGTGGTTTGGACTCCCACTGGTGCCCTCCTCAGCCCTCCAGGGGGCTCAGGGAGGTCAGGACATTCACCCAAGATCAGTCAGTGGGTAAGAGGCAGAGGTGGGAAGGGACCTCAGATGTGTCTGGCCCCAGTGTGGGCCAGAGAGGGGCATTGCTGTAGGCTGTGTTCCGGGGCAGCCTCTGGACAACAGCTCTGAGACTGGACACATACAGTCACTGTCCCAGAAACACAGGCGCATGTTTACACACACTGAAACATGGACGCACACTCCCCATACACAGATCCCACATACACCCACCCACTGGCAAACACGCTCACACCACACACACCCTCTCGCTGAAGCAGTCACAGCCAGTGTCTCTGTCTCTCTCTCTCACACACACACATACAGAAACAGACGTATATACACATACAGTGAAACACAGATACATACAATTCACACAGACAGACACACACAGAACTACAGACCCAGACACACTCACACTAGGGGCTGAGCTCCAGCCTGTAGCTAAAGGTGCTGGTTACCTAAGTCCTGGGAGGAAGGAGGGGCAGCCCGTGGGGGAGAGGCTCGGCTGGCTCAGAGTTTCCTTGGCACTTGGATCGGGCAGGGCATCCCACCAGGTGCTGGGCCATCAGGCAGCCTGCTCTAGATGCTGGCGGGCACCTGAGAATGGGTCAGGGGGATTGGGCAGCTCTGGGACCAGGGCCGGTGCTCCTGGGGCTACCCCCTTCACCTACGGCTAATTCTCTCCAATTCATTAACATTGGACTGTTGGAGTCTTTGAGAGTAGAGGGAGGCCAGGGCTCCTTATTGGGCCCTGCAGGTCACAGCCAATGGTACTAGTCATAGCAGTGATAATAGTAATGAATAAGGAACATTTACTAAATATTTTCTATGCACCAAGCACTGTGCTGAGAGCTTTATTCACCTACCCTCAGAACACGCCTGTAGGGCCAGTACTATTATTGTACCATTGTACAGATGGGGAAAGAAAGATCTGCAGAGGCCAAACAGCCTGCGCAAGCTGGGCCCAGATCCCAGGGTGTATCAGTCAGCTATCGCTGCAATGATGCTGCTAACAAACCACCCAAACTCGAGGGATTGGAGCAGCAAGTATTTATGCTCATGCGATGGGTCTGCAGGGTGACTGTAGGTGGGCCGGTGGGTCTGGGCTCGGCTAGGCGGCTCCGTTCCAGTCTGCAGGTCAGCTGGACAGGACTGAGTCCAGGTCTTCTCCGCTCGTAAGCTTTCTGGGGCCCAGGCTAAAGGGGCAGCCGTCACCAAGGCCATGCGCTCCTCCTGGGAGTTGCCGGAGCCCAAGAAGCCACAGCGAGCCCACAGGCACGTCTGAGGTCTCTGCCTTTCTCATGCCCATTCTCATTCCATTAGCCAAAGCCAGCCACGTAGTAGTCAAGCCCAAAGTCATTGGCACAGGGAGGTCTGCTCTGCCCACAGCGAGAGGGGAAGACTGAGGGTGAGTGTTTGCTGAGCAATAATAATCCACTCTCTCACTTAGGTTTAACTCAGAAACCCAAGGTCACAACCAATATGTGACATGCCAGCATTAGTGCATAGCAGTGAACAGGAAGGGACATAAGAGCCAGGCCCATTGGGACTGAGGTCCTGGCTCCTACACTTCCTGGCTGTTGCATAACCTTTCTGGGCCTCACTTTTCTCATCTGTAAAATGGATTGTTATGAGGTATAAATGGTGTAATGTATATCAAGTGCTTGGCACAAGGCCAGCACATAGAGAATCTTCAATACATAATAGCTATTATTGTTATCTATTTGTTCTCAACTGGGAATCACAACCCCCTCCTCAGAACCATCTGGAAACGTTTGTAGGGTGTTTCAGGTTAGGGATGTATTTCAAGGGTGAGGGCCAGGGATGCTTAACATTTGCAAAACCAGCTCACTCCACAAAGAACTGTCCCATTCAAATGCTGATTGCCCTTAACAAGAAAACTGAAAGGTTCTAACACTGGCATTTCCTGTTACAGATGGAGAAACTGAGGCCTGGGGAGGAGCAGAGGCTAGACCTGGAGGTGGCCCTGGGGTCTTCCAAAAATCCAGAGAGTCTTTGCTGCTGGGATGCTTGCTCGTCCGTGGGCGACTTTCCCCTGGGATCTGCAGCACCGGCTTCTGTCCTGCCCGGCTTCACAAGGCAGGCGGGGACGTCAGCATGAACAAGCAAGCACACGCTGACCAAGCAGCAGGGGCTGCTGGCCAGGGCCTGGGGTGGCAGCTCACCCCGCTGCTGGCCCGGACACATGAAACCTGGCTGTGTCTGAGCTGCCTTCCTGAGCTGGGCTATAAAACCCCAGGAGTTTTATGAATCAATCAGAACAACACGCCAGTGGGTGAAGACAGACCAGGTAATTCAGAGGAAAGAAGCAACTGAACTCCACTGCGTATCTGCCAGAGACCTGAGGCTCACAGCGAAGTCGGTTCATGCCCGGGGATGGGCGCCATGACGTCATGCGCTGATGACGCAGCAGCTTGGGTGATATTAAATCCTGAGACGCGCGGCCTGCAGGAATCGTGAGGCGGTATCAGACGAAACCCACCCAAGGGGAAGTCTGCAAAGTGCCTGGCCTGTCGTCTCCAGAGATGTCCGCGTTGTGAAAGCCAAAGGCAGACCAAGGAACAGTCCAGATCAAAGCCAGTTAAAGGGAACACATGATTCTGCGCTGGAGCCTGGATCTGAGAAAAACCACACCGGGAAGGCCGTTTCCAGCGGCCGGTGAAATCCCAACGTGGCCTGTGTGTTAGATATGCTCTTGTATTAGTGACGAACTTTCCGATTTTCATTGTGGTATTGAGGGCTCACAGGAGACAGTCGTTGTTTTTAGGAGATACCCACTGAAGTCTTTAGGGGGGAAGAGTCCGCAACTTACTCTCAAATGGTTCATAAAAAATAACTTCATATACGCAGATAAAGCAAAGGCTGGGAAATAATAATAGGTAAATCTATTTTTAAAAAAGATATATGGGTGTCTATTGTATAATCTTGCAATTTTGGGGTGGGTTGGAAATTTTTCAAAGTAAAAATTTGTTAATCGCTTAAATGTTACAATAGCCTGATTTATTTAATTAATAAGTTCAAGAGGTTGCTAAAAGTACGGCTCTTAGGTCTTTCTGAAAGAAGGCACAGGAGGTGCATTGGTAAATAGTGCAAATAAAACACTATTCTAATAATAAAAAAGAAAAGCACATGGGAAAATGTCCAACATCACAAATAATGGGGAAGAAAGCCAATTAAATAAGGTATAATTATTCAACTATTAATGTAAATATGTTTGAAACAATGATACTCTATGCCGGTGGGTATGCGGGGAAATGGGAACTTCATTCTTCTGCAAGGCACACAACCTTTAAAAAGCAGTTTGGCTGTCTGTATCCTCTGTACTTCTGGGGTCAATCCTGAGGAAATAATCCTAAACTACTCCACACATTAATCTGACCCATGTGACATAAGAAGAAGTGTCTTTGCTGAGGTCCCACCCCATGCTTAGCTCCAGTCATGATTGCTTCCAGCTCTCCTTCCCAGCCTGTGCATACCCCCTGCTGAGCAGTCTTCATGCTATTATAAGAGCTGCTTATACTCTTTGAGCTGTGGGGCAAGACCTGCTTGTAACTGTCCACTCGCACAGCCTTCTTAGTCCCTGTAGCACTCGGTGCTCCACGCCTGGAACCATGAAATGGGAAATGCCGTCTTCTCCTAGGGTCACTCACCCCTCCCCTGACCACTGTTGCTTGACTAGAATTGGTCACCTGACCTACTCTGGCCAGGTCTATCTCCCACACTCTCAGCCACCCTTTTTGGTCCATGAATGGACACCTGGCCCAGGTGGAACCAACAGGACCTTGTCTCCGGGGTTTGAACAAAAATGTATTGTTAGGCGATGTTTTCTAGCTTACTTATCCCACTGTGTGCCGCAGAACAAACTATGGGAACTCAATCGCTTAATATCGACTGAGATTTGCTTCATGCCTCAGCATCTGGTCGATTTAGGCAAATGTTCTGTGTGACCTTGAAAAGAATGTAGGTTCTGCAGTAGCTGGGAGGACAGTTCTGTGGAGATCAATGACGGAGCTGGTGCATCTTACTGTTCAAATCTGTAGACTTGTGGGGTTTTACTGACTTTCAGTTACCGAGATGAATATTTTAACTCCCACAGATACCTGTAAGGTCACAAACGTCTAACCTTCATTTAGATCTACCTGTCTTCGTCCCCTTCACCCCTTCTTGAGGTCCTGGGCTTCTGGCTGGGCTTCCCTTGCGGCCGGGGATGAATTTTCTCAGCCTTTGTTTGTCTGAACACATCTTTGCTTTGTCTCAGTTTCTGAGGGATAATTTCACCGGACTGAAATTCAGTACTGGCGCACAGAGAGCAGGGAGAACCGGAGAGGAGGCCGACCCAGGACCTCGGGCCATGGGAGGGTGAATGCTTTGCCTCTGACCTTACAGGAGCCGTCAGGCTTCTCAGAGAAGAGGAAACTTTAACTGGACCTCAAAGGGTTGATGTGAGGAAATGAAGCAGAGAGGGGGGCAGAAACATGATAAGATTTTTCTGCATGTGTGGTTTTTTTTGTTTGTTTTTTAGGAGGGCGCAGCTCACAGTGGCCCATGTGGGGATCGAACCAGCAACCTTGGTGTTACCAGCACCACACTCCGGCCACTCCAACATGATAGGTTTTGAGCACTGAATATTTGAGTAAGTGCTGGATCCTGCATTGGATCTTGTGCTGGGCTTTTTATGTCATGTCCTCCATCTTAGGGAGGCGGGACTGAGTGGTGTAAAAGGCTAGGCTTGGCTCTGAGCTGGCTGTCACTTGCTCAGCTGTGCAACTGGGGGCCAGTCCCTTCCACAGGAGTAAGTTCTCTGATCTGGAAAGCCAGAATAACATACCTTACCTCACAGGGCTGTGAGGAGGCTTAAAGGAAACTGTATTGAGCACAGAGCCTGCCGCATTATGAGCTCAAACATCCTAGCTATTGTTCTTGTGGCTGGTATTTTCTCTTCTACTGAGTCATAGAGGGTGAGTTGTTTGCCACAGGCCACACAGCCAAGAATTAGCGAGGGAATTATCTCATATAATTGATTTGATTTCCTTTTCACAGACCCATCCTCCTCCTCATTCCATAGATGGGATCACTGAGGCCCAGAGAAGTGCTGTGCTGAAGACCTCTCAAAATTTGGGAGTGGCAAAACTTTCATTCATTCATTCGTGCCTGCTTTGTACCAAGCAGGATCCAGGTGTCAGGAGAGAGTTGTGTATAAACAGATAAAAATCCCTACCTTCATGAAGCTCCCATTCTACGGGGGGAGACTGACAGTATACAAAATAAGTAAGTAAACTAAATAAATTTGTTAGATGGCAATTTGGGCTGTGGAGAGAAGTACAGTTGGGAAGGGGATGGAGAGTGTAGGGGAAAGTCGACATGTTCAATAGAATGGAAAGATGATGCTTGATCTGAAGGAGGTGAGAGAGGGAGCTGTGAGGACATGTGAGGGTACAGCATTCTAAGCAGAGGGCACAGCTTGTGCAAAGGCCCTGAGGTGAGGCTGTGCCTAAGGTGTTTCAGGAACAGCAAAGAGGCCGGGAGGAAGACAGAGGTTGTCTGCACTGTGGATGCTGAGGGGGCTGGAGGCTCTGCCAGCACCAACATCCCTGCTGGTGTTTCCTGGGCCTTGGACTACTGGATCCAGGGAAGTCCATTCCTGAGCCTTCTTCCCAGCAATAGGTCACTGGGGCTCCTTCCTAAGCCCCGGGCCAAAGGGAGGGTTGACCCGTCACAGCAGCGCTGCCCTGCCCCGGCTCCTACCCAGGCTCTTGCGGAACCTGCCACTCTCGGGTTCCCGGACCTTCCACAGTCGGGCCTGAATCTAGGAAGGGGGAGCTAGACAGCATGGCCACCCTCTTGGTTTTAAAGAACTGATGCAGGTGAGGCTGTCTGCAGAGCGGCTCTGGCTGCCTGTCCTGGCTCCTCACCCTGTGTTCTCCTGGGAACTTGGCAGGCCCCTGAGCCACCACCCGGCTATCCTGGGCCCTCGTGCTGGCCTGGTCCTAAACCCCAGAATGTCCGTGAGTGTCGTGAGTGTGATCCTAACAGCTGAGTCTCAATTATACAGAAAGAAAGGAGACAATTTATTGAGAACCCACTGTGTGCTGGGCACTTTTGTGCATATTATTCTAATCCCTATCACAGCCATGCTCAAGAGATATTGTTATACCTATTTTATGAGCAGAAAATACATTCAGAGTAGGGAAAGGTTTAGGTTTTACCCAAAGCCACCCAATAAGCAAATGTTGATTTTAGTAATAAGAGCCCATTTTAGCGATTGCTGGGAGCCAGGAAGCCAGCAGTGCCATTGGAGGGGGAGGGATAGTGAGACAGGTTAGTTAGTATGGTTGCTAGGCCGACAGGGGGCGTCCCTGGTGGAATAAACAAAAAGCAGCCATATCCTGCAACTCCAGGCCCTGGAATGTCTCCTTCACTCCAGGGCAGAGACATGGGAATACGCCTTAAGGTTAATAGATAATCTCAAATCCCTTCTGCTCCTTCCCACAAAGGAGCAGATCTGATAGATAGGAATGGGTTGGTTCCTTAATCCCTTCAGGATGAGCAAACAGGACAAACCTGATAGATGAATTCAATTAGAAGACTCCAGCCCCCTTCCCCAAGCAGGCAGGGGAAGGTATAAAAGTAAGAGCTTTTGCCTCAGTCACTGGGCACCCCCATTCAGGACCCCCTCCTGCTCGGGGGCTGTAACCTCTTCTCCTGCCTCTAATAAACTATCCTCTTTTTAAAACTTTTTGCCTCTCCCTGGTCCATGTGTCCATTCTTCGGCCTCACGAGACACGATCCCAGCCACACCCAGAAACTGCCGGCAGATCCAACATCACCTACATCAAGAGGAGGAGCAAGGAAATGCAGAAATGGTTTTTAGTTTTGATCTCCTTATACATAGCAAGGGTCAAACCCCTGGCCAGAGAGGTCATCTGGAGATGTTTGCCCTGGAGCTAACTGGGAGATGATAAATGGCTCCATATTTGAAGAGCTATCAGGAAGCAAAGAGAGATAACCCTGAGGGTTAGAAAGCAGCTCTATATGTTAGAGCTTCGGGAAGGGTGACTTTGAGTCTGCACCTTGAATGAACCTCGTCCAATAGTGCAGCAGGCTACCTCCAGAGGTGGTAAACCTCCCATCACTTGAGGCATGTAAGCAGAAGTGACTTTTCTATTTGCCAGAGACACAAAAAAGAATATTGTAGTGAGAGAGATTGGCCTGGATGATTTCCCTGCACGCCCTCAGACCTTGGAGTTTTTAAAGCATCAGGCAAAGACTATTGCCCCCAAAATACCTTCCACAGGAGGATTTTAAAAAAATTATTATTACTATTTTTAAGATTTTTTATCGTGGAAGAGGAACAGGACTTTTTTGGGGAACAGTGTGTACTTCCGGGACTTTTCCAAGTCAAGTTGTTGTCCTTTCAGTCTTAGTTGTGGAGGGCGCAGCTCAGCTCCAGGTCCAGTTGCCGTTGCTAGTTGCAGTGGGCACTGCCCACCATCCCTTGTGGGAGTCAATGAGTCAAACCAGCAACCTTGTGGTTGAAAGCCTGCGCTCTAACCAACTGAGTCATCTAGTACTGGTCCATGTGGGAATCAAACCGGCAGCCTTCTGCGTTAGGAGCATGGAACTCCAACCTCCTGAGCCACCGGGCCGCCCCTGCAGGAAGATTTTAATACGAATAATCCCAGTCAGATTTGAAGCTGTAGTCTTCTGTATGGCTTCTGTACGTCTGGGTGTTTCCTATTCACAGAGGGAGAGTTGCAGGGGGTGGGTTGGGGTAGAGGAGTGGATTCCCCTAGTTGCTTAGCTCTGGTGTGACCTCTGAGGTTTACCTTCTCTGTTCCCAGATACACCAAACACCCAACAACTCATTTTCCTGTTTTAATAAAACCACAGAAGCAGTCAGGTTGGTCAGCAGAAAGCTGAGGCTTCCGTGAAGTAGACATGAAATGGGGGGCAGAGGAATGCTCACTCGGAGCCCTCCCCACTGGCAGGATCCCCAGAATTGGCTCTGGTTCCAGCAGGCCCCGCCTGGGCACAGAGGAGGGCAGCTCTTGACCCTTGTAACTGTGCTCAGTAGACAAACCAGCCGTTAGCAGCTATTGTGTATCCAGTCTTAGTGGTCATTTAAGCACTTCCCACTGCACTGCGTGGACAGTTCCAGTCCCGTTTGGTATTTCCCTTTTACTTTTGAAAAACTGAAATGTGCCCACAGTCACAGAGCTAGTGCCTGCTCCAAAGTCAGGGTCCTTCTGGTCTCGTTGGTGGGCCTGCCCCATGCTAAAGATGTAGTGAAGGTTGGGCCCTCAGCACGGCGGGAACACCCAGTGGTGGCTCAGTAAATGCTCGAGACTGGTACGTGCTTAGTGCTGTGGCTGCTCGCGGGCGGATTGTGAGAGCATTCATGAGGCAGGCAGAAATACAGAAGGAAGATTTATTAAAGAGTAGGGTTGGCTGGGCAGTCTGCTGGAAACTACTGTGTAGTCTTTGTTTGTCTCAAGGTTTATATTTTCTAACCAGGATGTAAATTGCTTCAGCCTGTAGTGTAATTTTCTCTTGAGTTCAGTTTTGTCCGTTGGGATGGGGGAAGCAGTTAAACTGATTATCGCAACCTTTGCATATGCTATGTAGATTTAAGTTGGAGCCCAGAGTGGATCCCATACAGATGCAAAACCTCTTGCAAGTCACAGGGAAATAAACAGAACCATTGCAACTGGTCTGCATAGTAAATGTACAGCAAGCAGAGCCATCAAGGCCTGGCAGAAAGGAGGCAAAGAAAGCTTTCAAATAGTCCCAAGCTAAATTACACTTATTAAATTGAATTATATCAGAGATCCAAATCTCACAACAGAAGGTTTAGTGCCACCGTTAACAATCTCGTCTCATCACTTAGGGCCACGGGGTAGAGTAGTGAATTAGAAAACAGCCTGAATTAGGAAGCAACTGGCGTTGGGTAAGTCCTGCCCAGGCTCCCAGCTCTTCTTAGTGCAAAATATGGGAATCTCTTGAGTCTATTTCCCCATAAATGTAACACCTGGCTCTCTTGGGACCCAACCATCTAAAATCCCACCTACTTTTCTCAACTCCTTCCCGCCCACTCTCAACTTCTCGTCAGCTCACCAGTCTTTTCTGGATTCTTGAAGTGCAAGCAATTCCTCTTCCTCGTCTGCCCTGCCCCCACACTTTGCAAGTCTGGCACCTTCCCACCTGCCCAACCCTCCCAGAGGCCTCCCCGGAGCATTCTAAGGCACTATCCTTTGTTATCATCTGACCTAACCCCGTTTTTTCCATCATAGTACTGATCCAAGCTAGAATCCTTTATTCACGTTTTGTCTCACACTTCCGTTAAGAGACAGGGAGGGCCAGGACCTCGTGTTGACCTGTTCCGCAGCACAGCGCTGAGTTCAGCAAATACCGGGTGAGTGAATGAGTGGAAGGAACGAAGGAATTGGAGGAGCCTCTGGCTGGGACAAATATCGTGGAGGCCGCGTGGGCGAGCCCTAGGGTCCCGAGGAGTAGCCCAGGTTGCAGGACACTAGATGTGCTGGGTCTGCACAGTCTCTGGGCAAACAAATCCCAGAGGGGGCAGGATCCCCCCCAGTCGGCAGGGGGCTGCGCACGAAGCTACTTCTACCCACTACCCGGCAGCCTCGGGCCTCATCGCTGTCAGCCAAGGACAGGGACGCCAGGTCAGTTGGCGGGTCCGGTGCGGGAGCCGGGGACCAAAAAGGGCCAAACCGGAGGCCGAATACGAGCGGACACTGCGCGTGGCTGCCTCGAACTGGCAGTCACTGCAGCATACGACCCTGGGACTTGTAGTTCTCGGCTCGAAAGACCGTCACGAGCTCCAGGAAAGTGGCGCGTCGCGGAGACGGGGAACTACATTTCCCAGAAGGCCGGCAGAAGTAGGGGTCACCGGGAAAGCGCCCCGGCCGGCGGCGCTTCCCCAGCGCAATGGGGCCGGTTTTGGGGGTGAGTGGCTGCCGCGAGGCTCCCGCGTGGTCCCTCCAGTGGTGGTCCCTCGCTTGAGAGAATCTGGGGACCCGGGAGCCGAGCTAATGTGCAGCTCCCTGGCGGGGCCCGACTGCTGCGGCGGCCTCGACAATATTGACTTCAGGCAGGTAATGATCGCGCTGGGCCGCGTGGGTACAGGGAGAAGGATCCTGATGGTTTGCGGGCCTGCGGGCGCCGCCTCCAACGCCCGGTGGGCGGGCCCACCGTTACCAGGCAACGGGGGCGGGGCGTAGTGTGGGGGCGAGGTTACGTGTGGGAGGGCGTTAGCGTGTGTGTGTGTGTGTGTGTGTGTGTGTGTGTGTGTGTGTGTGTAAGAGAGACGGGCCGACAGGCTCAGATTGTTGGTGTATGTCATAGGAGTTCCTGAGGTTGTGTGTGTGTGTGTGTGTGTGTGTGTGTGTGGTGCGTGCGCGCGCGCGTGCGTGTGCGCGTGTGAACCTCTGGGATTGTGTGAGTCTCTGAGATTGTGTATGTGGGCCTCTGGGATTGCATGTCTCTGAGATTTTAGCCTCTGAGAGTGTGATACAGTTTTCGAGATTAGGAGCCCCTGAGATTGTGAGTGAGCCTTTGAGATTGTGTGGTCAGAGTTGCTCTGAGAGTGTGTCCTGGAGTCGAGGTGTGACTGTGTGTGACTGAGCATGTGTGAGTGACAGAGGCATGTGTGTTTGGGAGTGTGGCTGGTGGGGGCATGTGGATGTGTGGGAACAGGGGGGCCTCCTCCCGTCCCCCCGCAGGAGGCCAGCTCTGCAGCTGAGGCAAGGAAATAATTTGAACCCCCGCTCCTCCCTGGCTGGCCCTGAGCCAGCGGCAGGACGCACCTCCTTTCGGGTCTATGAGTGGACACGGTTTACAACCTGTAAAGCACAGCATTGTGCTGGCGTGGGATGGGTGGGCCCTGGTGTCTGAAGACCTGGCTGCTGAGGTGGCAGCCCCTTTGCAAAATCATAGGCCAGAGAGTTTGCCTTTTCATGACGTCCCTCCACAGGCTCCAAATTCCAATGGCTTTTCCTCTCTTCTGCATTCTTCCTTTTATCAAAGCTTCCGCTTAGATCCTTTTTTCACCTTTTTTGTCAATCATCTGCTCTCCATGGAGCCCATAAGATATGTCTCTGCCGGAAGCAGCCTTAAATCTAGTTCTTTCACTCCCTTTATCCATTCATGGATACAGCTGATCTCTACTGAGAACCTGGTGTTGGGGGACAGTTGACGTTCTCTCACTGAGCTTTCATTCTAGTGACCGAGACCACAAGCATGGAAACGTAGAAAATTCTCTGAAGGAGATAAAACTGGTCAATGTTTTAGAGATTAGCTGGTGCAGAGGTGGAATTGAAATCCTGAGACAGCCAGTTCCCTATCTGTGAGGCGATCTGAGACCTGAGCATAGGCCAGTGGGGCCAGATGCTGTCGGGCAGGGGCAGCAGGGAAGAGGCCTCCAGAGGAAGTATTGTTCAAGGCACAGGAGGAGGCTGGCACGTGGCCCCGAGGGACGAGTCCGGACAGTGGAAGTGGGTGGGTGGGAAGCAGAAGAGAGGAAGACTCTTGTTTTTTCAGTAAACTCTTCCTTAAGAATAACATACATTTAGATGAGTGACATATCATACGGGTACAGCTCAGGCATTTTCACAGAGTGAACATCCCCTGTAACGAGCACCCAGATCAAGGCAGACCATCACCTCTCTCAGGGAGCCAACTCTCAGGATGATGATTGTGTTCATGGAATCCTTAGAATCTTACATTGTAAATGGTGTAAATGGCCATTAGAGATCGCGGGACATACATGGTCAGTGGCAGGACTGCAATTCATGTTTTCTACTGCAGCAAATCTCAGATGAGAAGGGCACTTGAAATGCCAAAGAGGGGACCTTGCATTCCCTGGCTCGGGGTGGATGCTTCATGGAGTGACTCCGTGTAGAAGGGTGGCTTACCATTAACTTGAGGTGGGGAAGCCTTCCAGCCAGAGGGCAGAACGCACGGGGGCAGTGGGCTCAGTACAGGCCCAGCTGGAGGGTGAGGGTCCTATGTTCAGGACCTAGGAGCAGGAGGTGAGAATCCGCCATGCTCAGGGGAAGATTAATTGGGTGTGTGTGGGAAGATGTTTTCTGCTCGTTTTTCCTTCCCTCTAGAGCCTGCTGGGCCTGTGCAGTTGAGGAGAGCTGGGAGCATTTCAAGGGACAGGTCAGGGTGACCCTACTTGACTAACGTTTAGTTTTTTTCCACAGCTGCCTTACAGCTAAGCTTCTTGTTGCCAAGGGATTTTTCCTCAAAAAACAAAACAACACCATACATTATGTATTTGTTTTATGTGGTAGCTCTCCTCCCTCCTCAGTCAAAAACTGGTTTTAAAAGATGTCAATTCCTGGCCTGAGTGAGCTTCAAGCTTACTCTTTACCCCACGGGCATCTGAACAGCAGGGTCTCTGTGTGTTAGCCCATTGCTGTCCAATAGGAGTAGAATGTGTCACATTTATAATTTAAACTTCCCTAGTAGCCACATTGTAAAAAGGAGAGGGGCCGGCCTGGTGGCTCAGGCGGTTGGAGCTCCGTGCTCCTAATGCCGAAGGCTGCCGGTTCGATTCCCACATGGGCCAGTGGGCTCTCAACCACAAGTTTGCCAGTTCAATTCCTTGACTCCCGCAAGGGATGGTGGGCTGCGCCCCCAGCAACTAGCAATGGCAACTGTACCTGGAGCTGCACCCTCCACAACTAAGATTGAAAGGACAACAACTTGACTTGGGAAAAAGTCCTGGAAGTACACACTGTTCCCCAATAAAGTCCCGTTCCCCTTCCCCAATAATAAAATCTTAAAAAAAAAAAAAAGTAAGAAGAAATCAATGAGATTACTTTTAACATATTTGATATAACCCAGCATATCAAAAGTATTATTTTGTCACGTGGCACTGTAAGCGCTCAATAGCCACACGTGGCAAGTGGCTTCCACAGTGTGCCCAAAGTGCAGCTGTTGGGGATAATACCCGTAACCAGCCTTCTTCTGGGCCTGTTCCACCTGGTATGGAATCTTGTGTTTTTTTAAAAAGAGATTTTATTGGGTAAGGGGAACAGTGAGTTTTTCTAGGACTTTATTGGGGAACAGTGTGTTTCTCCAGGGCCCATCAGCTCCAAGTCATTGTCTTTCAATCTAGTTGTGGAGGGCGCAACTTAGCTCCAAGTTCAGTTGCCATTTTTTCAGTCTTTAGTTGCAGGGGGCATAGCCCACCATCCTATGTGGGAATTGAACCGGCAACCTTGTTGAGAGCCCACTCTCTAACCAACTGAACCATCTCACCATCCATTGGCAGTTCAGTTCAAGGTGCCGTGTTCAATCTTTGTTGCAGAGGGCTCAGCTCACTGGCCCATGTGGGAATCGAACTGGCAACCTTGTTGCTCAGAGCTCACCCTCTAATCAACTGAGCCATCTGGCCACCCCCTCTTGGTTTTGTTTTGAACTTAAAAAATCACCTGTTGGGGCTGGCCCGGTGGCTCAGGTGGTTAGAGCTCCGTGCTCCTAACTCCGAAGGCTGCCGGTTCGATTCCCACATGGGCCAGTGGGCTCTCAACCACAAGGTTGCCAGTTCAATTCCTTGAGTCCCGCAAGGGATGGTCGGCTGCGCCCCCTGCAACTAAGATTGAACACAGCACCTTGAGCTGAGCTGCCGCTGAGCTCCCGGATGGCTCAGTTGGTTGGAGCGCGTCCTCTCAACCACAAGGTTGCCGGTTCGACTCCCGCAAGGGATGGTGGGCTGTGCCCCCTGCAACTAGAAAACGGCAAAACTGGACCCGGAGCTGAGCTGCGCCCTCCACAACTAAGACTGAAAGGACAACAACTTGAAGCTGAACGGCACCCTCCACAACTAAGATTGAAAGGACAACAACTTGACTTGGAAAAAAGTCCTGAAGTACACACTGTTCCCCAATAAAGTCCTGTTCCCCTTGAAAAAAAAATACAATTTGCAAACTCCTCAAGAATAAAGAGTATGACTCATTAAAAAAAAAAAAATCCCCTGTTGGAGTGGCGTGTACCTTGAGCAAGGCTCTTCTTTGCCCTCCCTGCCCCCACGCCCGTGGGATCCAGAGCCTTGCCCCTCAGCTTGGCAGCAGCATGCAGCAAGCTGCCTCGTGGGTGGATGGGAGCAGGGACTGCCAACTTGCTGTCCACAGGCAGGAGCACCTCCAGGACTCAGCAGGTGGCTCCAGTGGGGCCCAGGGGTGCTGGCCTCTTGGCGAAGCCTGGTCGAGGTAGGTGTGTTTCGTGCCCAGCCAGGGCGCTTTTCAGTACGGACTCACCTGATCTTGTGTCACGTACTCACAAGAGGTGCAGTTCAGTTTCTTGATCTGTAAAACGGGGTCATCATAGGCTCTGACGAAGACCGAAATGAGATAAGGGTGCAGAGGAGCTTCAGCACTCGTAAAGTACATCCCGCTTGAGCGTGGTCTTCGGAGGGCAAAGCCCCTGTGTTCAGGAAGCTTTGAGGCCTTGCTGGGGGAAAGGCCTCTTTAGTCACACAGTCCCACGTTTGATATGAGGCCAAGAAAACCATTGGAGGCAAAACTCTGGTGGCAGATATGAGACGTCTTGACTGCCTTTCAGGGCAAGATGTTTGCCTGCTCTACAAAATTGTTTGTAAAAATCTGCTGGTGTTATCACTTTAGTTAGAATAAATATCAGGCCATTTTGTTGGATGGTTTATTTGCTAGAGTTCTCCAGGACATCATTTTTGTGTTCAGTATCGTTTGGATCAGAGTCAAGCCAGCAGAGTTGGGGCTTTCTTCTGCCTGAGCTTGGGCTAGTCACTTAAAAACTCACGGGACCTCAGTTTCTTCTGTTGAGATGAGCACATGGCTTGTGCTCATTCCTCTGTTGAGATGGTGAATTACATTGATGTTTTGGTTGTCAAACCAGCCCTGCATTCCTGGGGTGACCCCCACTCGATCCTGACGTGTTATCCTCTGTATATTTTGCTGGATTTGATTTACTGTTATTTTGTTGAGGATTTTGGTGGCTATGTTCATAAGGTATGTGGTTTGTAGTGTGTTTGTCTGGGTTCAGTATTACGGTAACGCTGGCCTCTTCCTGTGAGTTGGGAAGTGGCTCCTCCTCTCCTGTATTCTGGGACAGACTTTGTGGAGTTGGTGTTATTTCTTCCTTAAGTGTTAGTTAGAATTCACCCAATGAAACAGGGGCTGGAGCTTTCTTTTTTGGAAGGTTCTTAACCGAGTTCAATTCCTTTAATAGATGTAGGACTACATCTTCTTGAATGAATTGTGGTAGCTTGTGTCTTTCCTGGATCGGACCATTTCGTCTGAGTTGTTGACTTGTGGCTGTAAGCTTGTGTTCTCTTATTACCCCTGTAATGTATGTGAGGTCAGGGGGAGGCTCCGCTTTTATTTCTGGTATTGGTAATTTGTGTCTTCTCTCTTTTTCCATTGGTCAGTGTGGCTAGAGGTTTATCAGTTTTATTTTTTCCCAGAGAGCAAGTTTTGGGCTTGATTTTGTTTTTTCTCCTCTACTTTTCTGTTTTCAATTTCATTGAGTTTTGCTCTTTTATTTTTTTCCTTCTGCTTGTTTTGGGTTTAATGTACTCTTCTTTCTCTAATTTCTTAAGGGCAAAGCTTATATTACCAATTTGAGACTTCAGACTTCCTTTAGCCCCGTGGATTATTTGGAAGTGTATTCTTTGACAAGTATCTTCCTATTACTGATTTCTAGTATAATTCTGTTATGGTTCGGGAACATATATTCATGCTTTCTTATTCTTTTAAATTTCCTATTTGTTTCATGGCCCAGAACGTTCTCTGTCTTGGTGAATGTTCCACCTGCACCTGAGAAGAATGCATCTTCTCCTGTCGTGGGGTGTTCTGTAAACGTCAGTCCAAGTGGCTGTCAGATCAACACCAATTTTTTGCCTGTCTGCTCCATCACTCACTGAGAGAGGAGTATTGAGGTCAACTGTGTTTGTGCGTTTGTCTGTTTCAACCTTTGCGTTCTGTCAGTGTCAACTTCATGCGACTTCATTCGGCAGTTGTTTAATCTGAAAGGTGGGCATGCCTCACAGGGTTGTTGTGTGGACTGAGGCACTTAGTTATAATAGCTGCATCTAGCAAGCTCGTCTACAGGCCAGATACCACGCTAAGTGCTTTCCTTGCATGATCTACAGTGGTACCTAGGTTTCCAAACGTAATTCGTTTTGGAAGACCGTTCGAGTTCTGAAACGTTGGAAAACAGCCGATAGCTCGGCCTCAGGATCTCGCACTCAGCGGAAGCCGCGTGACATGTTTGACTTCTGAGGCGTGTTCGAAAACCGAAGCATTTACTTCCGGGTTTACGGCGTTCGTAAAACGAAATGTTCGTCAATGGAGACGTTCGAAAACCGAGGTACTACTGTAGTTTAATCCTCCTGACAGTCCCGTAGAAGAGGTGCCACTATCGTTCACAGTGTACGGAGAGCGCGTGACATGCCCAAGTGCACCAAGGGCATCAAGCCCTACCAGTCTGGGGTGGACCCTGTCTCAGGACCACTCTCTGCCCTGCCTGGTGAAAGCGCTTTGCCAGGGCTTGGTGCCCAGGAACTTCCAGGGAAGGTCAGCTGGCTTAGTCTTATTATCACCTGTAACACATAATGCGTATTTAAATGAATATACTCAGTAGCACCACCCTAGTGGGCTCTATCTTGGTCCTTGAGGGTGACCGTAAAAAAAGGGTTCTGCAGGTCACAGTCACACAGAGGACAAGGGAGGGGGTGAAGATGAGCCTTGAGAAGCACAGGGCCCAGCCAGGCTTCACTCCCAGGAAGGGGGCTCGCTCTGGCCCCACTGATTGGGGAACACGTGAGCCACCAGAGCCCTTGGCACATGGCTCAGGACACAGTTCTTGAATGACGAAGAAAGAATAAACATCTTCCCCGTTCCTGAAGGGGGTTATGGATTTAGGGAATTGGAGCAGCTACTGGCCATTTCTTTTTATTGTGGAATTTAGGGACTCTTGAAAGCAATGTTTTTCTAGGAATTGTCTGCAGCTGGTCACTGTCACATTACGACATTCCAACAAGCCTCCTGCCTTAAATGGTTTCCAGAGCTTGCTTGCCCTCCAGTTCCAGCTTGGGGGCCACATTCCTTGTGTTGGGGTCCTCTCTCTGGCTTCTCCTTAGAAGCGTGTTCCCAGAGGTCCCCTCCAGAGAGAGAGAGGTGCGATGTCTGTCTGTATCAGTGAGCATCGAGCTGACAGAGGGAGGGGACAGAATAGCCGGGGCCCTAGAAGCACCCTCTACACCTTGTACTTTCATACCTATTCTCCATTATGTCTGGAATGTAACCTTGAGGCGGGGGCAGTCTCATCACCCCCATTTCACCAGTGGGAAACCCCGGGCTGAGACTGGTCATGGGAGGCCTGCTTGTTTGCTTCCTGGAGGACGGGAGCGCCCTGCTTCCCGCCCAGATCATGGGCCGACCGGGGATCATCCGAGTCAGGCCCCTGGCTCCCATGCAGAGGAGGAAAAATGAGGTGTGTGTGGGGGGTGCCTAGTATAAACCTTCCTCAAGGAGAAAGACTATGGCTCATATATTCTTAGTCTGTGTCAGGCACAGGGCTCTAACCGAAAGTTGGCTGAGTCAACTAAGGGTGCCAGGGCATGTTGGGCTCCCTGGGAGAGGCAAGAGCGGCTGTGCTTCCAAAGATGGATTTTGCAGTGATGGAGGGTTCTGCTGGCGAGCCCCTGCCCCCCCAGGCATCCCCATCCCCACCCTTTCTTCCTGCTCTTTGCTGTTTGTGATACGTGGATCCCACTTGTGATCGATGTGACTTTGACTCTCTGGGCCCCCGCTGTTTGTTTGGATGTCACAATGTGACCCTGGGTGCTGTTGACCTGTGTTCTCAAATCCCTCGGTAAAGTGAACTTGCTATGAGCTGCTTCTTTACCAACACTTGGGGTTGCAAGAGCTGAGCCCATTCATTGGACCTGAGGGGAATTATTCCTGGTTGCGGTAGGTAGCCCTTCTATTCACGCGCAGAGAACTCTGCAATCTGTGACCTTGGAGAGGGATTCCATTCTTATAATTACCCCGTAGCAGAAAGCCAGGACTTATGCTACTTTAATAAGGTTGGAGTGGAGAAGGCTGAGTGTGGGTGACACGACCCTTAGTCAAGGCGCTCAAAGGTGCGCAGGGCTGGCTGAGCCACCTGGGACCCTCCCGCGACCCGCCTGCTCTGCTCATCATGTCTGACCC
The DNA here is from genome assembly GCF_036562045.2 of Rhinolophus sinicus. Taxonomy (NCBI): domain Eukaryota; kingdom Metazoa; phylum Chordata; class Mammalia; order Chiroptera; family Rhinolophidae; genus Rhinolophus; species Rhinolophus sinicus. The sequence goes on from NC_133764.1 coordinate 1,312,711, forward strand.
GGGTTTTCTGTCGGTCCAGTTTCAGGAGACAGATCTTTCAAGTGGCTTTGGGAAGTATCAGTGCTCTGGAAGGGACCTTTAGGTTTTTGGACCTGGAAGCCTGGAGGGGCTCCCTGCTGCCTGGAATGCTACTGTGAATCCTTACTCATTCTTTCCTGCCAGCACCTGTGGCCATAGCGGAGGTTATACCTAGTCCTGCCATAAGGGAATAAATGCGAGGGCCTTATTTTTGTCGCCAGGGAAAAGATCAAGGGCTGGTATAGGAAGTGACTGATCTCCGGGTAGAATATCTATATCTGGCAAGAGAAAAGCCAGTGCACAGAGGCCAGTCCAATTGGTGGGGAGGGCCGTGAAGGCCAGGCCGTTGGGGCAGATGAAAACATGATTAGGAGCGGGGGAGGCAGGAGCAGTGGAATTAACAATAGCGGTGCAGTTTAAGGGGAAGAAGCCTACATCAAGGGCATTCCCGGACAAAATGACCAGGCTGTTTACAATTGTAACAGGATTTTTGATTGTCCTGTGTGAAGCTTTTTAGTGCGGCTCAATGGCTAGACCGATGGCGTGAGACGCCCCGACACCAGAACAAAGTTTAATATAGTCTGAGAGGGAGCCATTGCGATGGGGGCGGATGGCGTTTTGGCATGTGGCATTGGCATTTTCAAATGCAAGATGTTTAATAAAGGCGCTATCTGACTCTTCTTTTCCAATTAAGCGCTCGGCAGCCTCAGTTAGGCGGCTGATGAAATCGCAATAGGATTCGTCAGGCCCTTGATGGATTTTGGCCAAGGAGGTGCTGGCGGGCCCTTTGGGTGGGAGTTTACGCCAGGCCTTGAGGCCGGCATTTTGGACTTGAGCTAATAAGCCTGGGGGGAAGGCGGCCTGAGTCTCATTGGTGTTATAGGGCGGTCGGCCGAGAAGGCGATCTCTAGTCCAGGAGCGGGAGGACTGGCTCTGAGTATTTCGTTCAGCCATTTTTCGTGCGTTTTCCGCATACTCTGTGCGCCATAAAACAAAATCACCGCCAGACAGGGCGTGAGCTAAAGTGAACCAATCATTTGGCGTTAGCCAACGGTCGGTGAGGCTTTCCAGCAAGGCTACCGTGAAGGGAGCCACAGGGCCATATGTGTGGACCGCAGCCTTTAAGTCTTTTAAATATTTAATGTTTAAAGGGCGGTAGCGCTGTCTGTCTCTTGGGGTTCCGTTTCTTCCTCTGAGGGGGTTATCTTGTTCCTCAGCCTCATTATCGGACTCCTCCGGTATCCTCCTCTTGGGGGTCCTCAGGGGTCTGAGTATCGGGACCTACCTCTGCAGCCTGTCTGCAGTGACCGGAAAAGCGAGGACAGGTTTTTGTTTAGGAGCTCGTTTTAGGGGTAGACGGGGGAAAAGGGCAGCCCAGAGAGTGCAGCGAGTTCAGCCTCAAGGGCACGGAGTTCTTTGAGAAGACTAATGTGTTGGCGTTTTCCTGGAGGGCCTCTCAAGAGAGGCAATCTGTTGTGTTAGGGAAGCGGCTGTTTGAGTAGGGGATTGGAGTGAGGAATAGTAGAAGGGGGACCGTGGACGATGGGAGCGAGGAATGGAGGGTGTTGAGGGATGATATAAGGAGGTGGCCGGAAGGGTGGAGGAGACGATACAGAGGGGTCCTTCTGATGGTAATGAGCGGCCGCATCCTCAAGGGTAGCCTGGTCCTCGGGAGGGAGGGTTGTGTCTGAATCTTGGGGAAGGTTTTTAAGGCAGGGATAAAGTCTTAATGAGGGATGACTAGGGGGTTCAGCCGAATTTTGGGTAGGGCCTTCCTCGAGACAGGGCTTGGGCTTAGGGTCAGTAATAGGGATATCTATAGACACGGAGTCATTTTCTGACGGGGGACGCGACGATTCCTTTAAGAGGCTCTCCCCTTTTTATAACTTCTCTAACATCCGGGTCATGGGAGTGAACCCTGAGGACGTCATTTATGAGATTCCAGTAAGTAAAAGTAGAAACGGGACCTTTTCAGGCCCAAAGGCTTTATAAAAATCTTGGAACGCATCGCCGACGCGCTTCCAAATCCTAATATCAATCGTTCCTTCTTGGGGAACCAGGGACAAATATCTGTCAGAAACTCGAAAAATTCACGGAGATCCTTTTTCTAGCCTTAATTCCACGCACCTTGAGGGAACTCTTTAACCCAGAAATGAACAGTTCATGAGAACTTAATGTCTGACCCATGGTCCCCTTCTCGGCCCTTCAATCAACAAGCGAAACAATCAGATGCCCATCTGGCCGTGACCCTCGCGGGACTAAATCTGTCTTAGCTAAGGCGCTTCGGTATAAACCCCAAACTGGTGGACGGAGTCCAGTCGCCGTTATGCCGTATGACAGAACCGGAACCTCAGATTAGGGCCCAAGCAAGCTCCGTGACGAAGTCGTGGAACTATCACTCATTCACACATTCATTCGACCGAGGGTAATATTAAATCTAAAATCATCCCAAAACATCTATTTTCGTCTGTCTGCTTACCTCTATCAGATCAGGCTCACGGATCGGCTTTTATCCGCGGAGATCAGGAACGAGTCAGGCTCACGCGGTAAAATCGCGGAGACTCAGCAACGCGTCGGCGGACTTAAGGCAGACAGTTTTTCAAGGGTCTGGGATCTTCGGCCCCACGTTGGTGCCAGAAATGCCCGACCAGCGGGGCATTCAACAGGGACGAAGGAGACACCCTGAAAAGAGAAAATAGGAGGCGCGAAGAAATGGAGGCAAGACAAAGTTCTGATCAAGCCTCAAATTTTTTATTGCAGCTACAAGATTATATGGATTAGGGTAAACTGGGCGGGGAGTGAATGAGGAAGGAGAGAGCGGAATGAGAAAGGGGCTTTACTTATCAGAGACGTGACCTTCTAAGGGCAAACTGACGGTTCCAGGAATTAGGTCATGTGCTGCCGGATAGCATAGTTTCTCTGAGTCAGGCTCCTACATGACAGTCCCGTAGAAGAGGTGCCACTATCGTTCACAGTGTACGGAGAGCGCGTGACATGCCCAAGTGCACCAAGGGCATCAAGCCCTTCCAGTCTGGGGTGGACCCTGTCTCAGGACCACTCTCTGCCCTGCCTGGTGAAAGCGCTTTGCCAGGGCTTGGTGCCCAGGAACTTCCAGGGAAGGTCAGCTGGCTTAGTCTTATTATCACCTGTAACACATAATGCGTATTTAAATGAATATACTCAGTAGCACCACCCTAGTGGGCTCTATCTTGGTCCTTGAGGGTGACCGTAAAAAAAGGGTTCTGCAGGTCACAGTCACACAGAGGACAAGGGAGGGGGTGAAGATGAGCCTTGAGAAGCACAGGGCCCAGCCAGGCTTCACTCCCAGGAAGGGGGCTCGCTCTGGCCCCACTGATTGGGGCACACGTGAGCCACCAGAGCCCTTGGCACATGGCTCAGGACACAGTTCTTGAATGACGAAGAAAGAATAAACATCTTCCCCGTTCCTGAAGGGGGTTATGGATTTAGGGAATTGGAGCAGCTACTGGCCATTTCTTTTTATTGTGGAATTTAGGGACTCTTGAAAGCAATGTTTTTCCAGAAATTGTCTGCAGCTGGTCACTGTCACATTACGACATTCCAACAAGCCTCCTGCCTTAAATGGTTTCCAGGGCTTGCTTGCCCTCCAGTTCCAGCTTGGGGGCCACATTCCTTGTGTTGGGGTCCTCTCTCTGGCTTCTCCTTAGAAGCGTGTTCCCAGAGGTCCCCTCCAGAGAGAGAGAGGTGCGATGTCTGTCTGTATCAGTGAGCATCGAGCTGACAGAGGGAGGGGACAGAATAGCCGGGGCCCTAGAAGCACCCTCTACACCTTGTACTTTCATACCTATTCTCCATTATGTCTGGAATGTAACCTTGAGGCGGGGGCAGTCTCATCACCCCTATTTCACCAGTGGGAAACCCCGGGCTGAGACTGGTCATGGGAGGCCTGCTTGTTTGCTTCCTGGAGGACGGGAGCGCCCTGCTTCCCGCCCAGATCATGGGCCGACCGGGGATCATCCGAGTCAGGCCCCCGGCTCCCATGCAGAGGAGGAAAAATGAGGTGTGTGTGGGGAGTGCCTAGTATAAACCTTCCTCAAGGAGAAAGACTATGGCTCATATATTCTTAGTCTGTGTCAGGCACAGGGCTCTAACCGAAAGTTGGCTGAGTCAACTAAGGGTGCCAGGGCATGTTGGGCTCCCTGGGAGAGGCAAGAGCGGCTGTGCTTCCACAGATGGATTTTGCAGTGATGGAGGGTTCTGCTGGAGAGCCCCTGCCCCCCCAGGCATCCCCATCCCCACCCTTTCTTCCTGCTCTTTGCTGTTTGTGATACGTGGATCCCACTTGTGATCGATGTGACTTTGACTCTCTGGGCCCCCGCTGTTTGTTTGGATGTCACAATGTGACCCTGGGTGCTGTTGACCTGTGTTCTCAAATCCCTCGGTAAAGTGAACTTGCTATGAGCTGCTTCTTTACCAACACTTGGGGTTGCAAGAGCTGAGCCCATTCATTGGACCTGAGGGGAATTATTCCTGGTTGCGGTAGGTAGCCCTTCTATTCACGCGCAGAGAACTCTGCAATCTGTGACCTTGGAGAGGGATTCCATTCTTATAATTACCCTGTAGCAGAAAGCCAGGACTTCTGCTACTTTAATAAGGTTGGAGTGGAGAAGGCTGAGTGTGGGTGACACGACCCTTAGTCAAGGCGCTCAAAGGTGCGCAGGGCTGGCTGAGCCACCTGGGACCCTCCCGCGACCCGCCTGCTCTGCTCATCATGTCTGACCCGGGTTTTCTGTCGGTCCAGTTTCAGGAGACAGATCTTTCAAGTGGCTTTGGGAAGTATCAGTGCTCTGGAAGGGACCTTTAGGTTTTTGGACCTGGAAGCCTGGAGGGGCTCCCTGCTGCCTGGAATGCTACTGTGAATTCTTACTCATTCTTTCCTGCCAGCAGGCCCTCCTCCAGGTAACACAACCCCCCCCCCCCCCCAGGTGACTGGAGGTACCTAATACTGATACTTTCCTCCCGCAGAGACAGGTTCACCCTAGCGCACTGGGACCCTAGTGGGGGTTAAGGTTCCACTTTTAATCTGTTCGGCCCTAATTGGGAGACCTGGCTGGATGTCGGTTACTGCCATCTTCAGACAGTAGTAGCTGGTTAACCTTTCAATGCCTCAGTTTCTTCCTCTACCTCTGCTCCCACAAAAGATGAAAGAAGCACATTTCTCCTTGCCCCTCTGGCTGCGGGGGCTCCAAGTCCTGACAGAAGGCCCCAGTTTCTATCGGGAATCTGGAAGTGCTGGGCTGGCCAAGGCAGGCTCTGCTCTCAGCCTGGGGTCTGGGGCTTCTCCCAGCCTCTGGCTTTCTTACCTGCAAAGCAGGCTGAACAATATGGCTTTTCTTTCTGGTGGTTGAAAGGACTTGATGAGGTATGTGAACTTTGAACTTTAAATAAATGCTCACTTATCTTGTTAACTGACAAGTTAGGGGCCTTAGCCCTCAGTCCCAGTGATTTTATTGTCTTAGACCCGCCCCTAGAGTAGGGCCTTCCTAGTGGGTGCTCAGTGTCTATTGAATGACACTGAGCTGAATTCTTAAAAAGATCTTAAGCATCTTGAGAGTGTTTCCCCCGAGGGCCTGATGGCGAAATAAGGGACATCATTTCCAGTTCCCAGCGCTGACATGCTTTTCCCCAGAGGGGAAGTGCACAGACGGAGAAGTCTGACATATGCAGCTAGTGGCTCCCCAGGCCCCATCACCCCTCCCAGTCAGCTCCCCGCCTTGCTCCCCCAGGCAGCCACTGTCTGGGTGGCTGCACCTTCTTAGATGTCCCCTGAACCATTTGCCGGGCTCTCTCCCTCCTGCTCCGCGTCTTCAGGGCTGGGTTTTGGCTGGCTGTGAGCATCTGGCCGCCTGCCATCCGCAGCCTCTCCGCAGCTGGACAGGACTCTGTTCTGTGCCTCACACTTGACCCTGTCTCCTCTGGCAAGGAGGCACAGCACTGAGGCCACACCGGGTTTGCCTGGGACGGCGGTATTTCCAGTCCTTGAGAAGGTGTACACCCCTCATCCAGACCCTGGCTCCCCACTAGGTCACAGTGAGAGGAGCTACGGGCCAGAGAACCTGAGACTGTGCAGGCTGTGTGAACAGCGATGGGCCTTGAGAATCCGGCCGGCCGGCAGGGGTCGGACCCGGGGCCTCAGGCTGCTGAACCGTAACACGAGGGTAGCTGGCGGGTCAGTGGGGGGTTGCAGCAGAGAATGGTTTGCTTCTCTCAGCTTAGTGAGTCGGGCCCCAGCCAGCCGTACACTCCATGGGGGCGTTTTCAGCACTGTGAGTGTGTGCTGCCTGACTGTGCTGAAAGGTGGGAAGATGGGGAAGAGAGAATTCGGGCTTAGAAGAAGGCGGCCTTGGACAGAACTCTCTTTAAAGGGGAGTCTGGCTAACAAAATGCTTGTTGGTAGAGTTGCCACATAAACTCCCGTGGCCCATGGGAACTGTGGTGTGAAAGTTAGCATAGAGGTAAGAGGTCCATTTCATGGTCCACGTGCTGGCCCTGAGTGCCTTTCTCTGTGTGATGAACGACTCAGGGCCAGCCCAGGCCTTCCAGGACCTTCGGTGGGGGCTGTGGTGGCCGGCTGGGCAGGCAGGCAGTTGGTGGGGTTGCCTGGCCTGTGGAGTTGGTGAATGGGCACAGTGGTACCTGGAATTCAGGGAGGACCAGGCTCCTCCCTAAACACCTTGCAGCCAGTAGCACACCCCAGGGACCGGCAGGCCTCAACTGGGGAGACTGACCTGCCTTCAGTAGATTCCTTCCCTGGGGTTTCTAAGAACCTGAGGCAACCGTACTCTCTCCTCGGTCTGGCCATCCTACCTCCTGCACATTGCTGGATTTCTCTGCTTAAAGTGTGCCATAAAAATAAATATTTGTGAAGCATAGCGTCTGGGCAACTGGTGAATCTATGGCCTCAGAAGAGTCTATGCCTCTGTGTCTAGAGGGATCGGCCGGCAGCTCTTGGCTGCTTACCCGCAGAATTCCCGTGGCGGCCCCTTGGGCAATTTCCTGTATTCAGTCTGAAGCCAGAACTGAGGGGATCAGAGTCCCAGAAGCAGAGGTGGTCAAACTGGAGGGCCAGTCAGAGAGGTACCTTTAGGCCCCACTTTTTACTGATGATGCAACGAGTTACTGTTCACTCAGTAAACATTTACTCTTTGTGTCAGGCAGAAGGTACAAAAGATGGGGAAAAAAGGTCCCTAGCCTGGAGAAACAATTACAAGGTAGGGACAGATAACCAAATATTTGTAACGGAATGTACACTGAGGACACAAAACAGGTTGCCATGGTGAGGTTAGAGGACATGCTCCCCTGGGTCTTGAGGGATGGATAGGAGTTTGCAGTGGGATTACAGAAGTTATCTCAGACATGTGCGGATGCCTTTGTGAAGAGCATGATGTTTGTGGGGCAGGAAGCAAGGCGGATGAGATCAGTGGAGGTGAATTCACCTGTCAGTTAATGGCGGGATGGTGAGCCATGTGCAGGCGAGCAGGCCTGGGGTGTGCAGAGTGTGGCAGGAAGGGGGCTTGGAAGCCGGCTGGGTTCTGAGTGCACCCTCCTGAGGGCAGTGGGTTGTGCTGGAGAAGTTCTGAACAGGGAAACATTGGGGTCACCAAACAGGTTGGACTTCTGGATGAGAGGGCAGGTGCCAATGGCAACGCCAGTTTTGGCTGGGCGCTGAGGTAGGGACCAGGTGGAAGGGGCAGAGATGAGCGAGACTTCCATCTGGCAAGGGTCTGCTGTTCACGGCGAGGTAGGTACCTTACCTGAGCTCACTCTGGGATGGCTGAGCAGGACTGCAGGGCTCTGCGTGGCTCCCCAGCCTGCGTCCCCTCTCCCTCCCCGTGGCTCCTGCCCCAGCAGTCAGCCCCATTCAGACTCTCAATGGACAGGACCTTGCAGTCAGATGTGCTTCATAAATATTTCTTACCAGACAGGAGCTAGAGCATCCAGGCCCAGCCCCAGCTTCTAGAGGCTTTGGGGCTGAGGTGTGGGTGTCTCCCTCTAGGGCAGTGCAGCCTGTTTGGAGGCCTGCCCCAGCTGTTCACCCGTCATGAGTGGCTTCAGCTTGCCTGCTGTGTTTTTCAGGGGAACTTGAAACTTCCTGTCACAGCCCAGGGCTTTGAGAGCTGCCCATTGGCAGGGCAGCTCTGACTGAGACCGGATGTGAGCTGGGACAAGACAGAAGGAATCTGGAAGGCCGGGTGTGGGCTTGTGTGCCTGTCAGCTGGGTGCTGGCAGTGCCCACAGGGTGCGGAGGCTGTGCTCAGCCTGGCCAAGGCCGCGCTTCCGATGCCACTCTTCTCACTGTTGGCTGAGCGTCCATCCACTTATTCGTCACTTTGTCATCCGTTTATTAGTGCACTTGTGTGCTCAGGTGGTCACTTTCCCTCAGTTGTTTCGTCTGTACATTCACATGACAGGCACCCTTGGTTCCTTCGTTGGTTTATTCATTCTTCAGTCTCTGTTGGGCGGGGGTCGGAATTGGAGTGCTTGCTCTCCACGTAGCTGTGCTCTTGGCTACACTGAGGGGAAGGTTTGCCCTGGAATAAAACCCAGGCTAAAAGGGAGAGGAGGCCTGCACATGGGAAGGTGTGCCGGGCCACAGCCTCCACGCTCTGACTCTCTGGAACCTTCCTACTGTCACACTCAGCAATGCTGTCTGGACAGTGGCAGAGTTATGCCAGGAGAAGGTCTTGGTGGAGCACGAGTGAGTGGCCTGGGGGCTGCTGCCTGCTCACCAAGGCTGTGGGGCTGTGGGGCAGAGCAAATGAGGAGCTTCGTCTCCTCCCCAACCCCCAAAGTGGGAGACAAACACTTCTGGAAAGATTGCACTATATTCCCAAACAACAAGACAAAACACACCATCCAAATAGATGTTATAGGAAAGATCAGAACTCTGGTGGATTTAGACTTATTTTACAGTTTAGACTTCTTTTTATTTTGAATTGCATTTGGAGAGTTGCGAGAATATTTTCAGTGCCTTGGGCCTCTCAAGTCCTTTCTGAAAAGAAAAAAAAGTACAAAGACTAATGCAGGGACTCAGTAATACTCACCACTCCAAATGTTGGAGGTGACTCCTCTTTTAAAGAAAGAAATCAGTGTTGAAAGAGTGCAGCTGCTCTCCCCTCTCGCCCCTGCAGGCAGGGGCTGTCACCCGTGGGGGACATGTGGGCATGTCTGCGACAGTTTTGGTTGTCACAACTGGGGAGAGCTGCTGGTATCCAGTGAGGGGGGGGCAGGTGTGCTGCTGGACACCCCGCAGGGCAGAGAGGGCCCCCACACAGTGATCTAGCCCCAAGTGTCCTAGACACACATGCATCATGAATTTAGAATATCACATGCCAGCCTTTTTATAAACACACAGAGAAAGAACAGTTATTTTGTGTGGTTGTGTGCTGTTTTCTAGAAATGCATATAGTATATGCTTTAGGGATTCTGCAGCTTGCTGTGTTCATTGGACATATTTTGAGGCTATCACATGTCGACACATACGTCTAGTTTATTTAAATTCTGTAGCTTCGCCACTTTAGGAATGGGCCACATTTTATTTATCCGTTCTTCCATGGATAGGCACTGTTTCATTGCAAGTGTGCTGATAGGAAGGTCTGCGCCCATGCGCTTGGACAGGCCTGTGAGTCTCTCTGGGGCACATGCCTGGGCGTGGAACTGCGGGCACGTGGGAGCGCACCTTCTTAGTTCAGAGTCTCGTCAGCACTCAGGACTGCCCGTCGCTCAGTTTGGTGAGAAGAGGCACGTTCAGGTTGTGAGCTTGCATTTCCCCGATTGCTGCTGAGACTGCTTGTCTCGTCACACGAGCTCAGCCCTCGGGGTTGCTCGGGGCCTCTGAACACCTCTGCAGGGTCCTGCGCACAGCACCCTGCTGATGCAGACGGCGGTCCTCGTGGGGCCACGTCCCGCTCGGGGTGCTGGACCTTCGTTGTCCAAGCCGCCGATTTCCTTGTCTAGTGTCCCTGCACACTGCTCTTCTGCGGCGTGCCTGGCTCCCTACAGGGCACGACACAGCTGACTGGGTTTCCGCTCTTTATCTTCGGTTTTATGAGCTCGTACTGTAGTAACCTTTCCTGGACTTGGCTGTGCCCGTCTCCCGGTGTGTTCCCAGAGGGTAACTTTGTTTCTGAGTTCTCTGAGCTTGTCACTCCTCCGCTCTCTATGTGTGGGCCAGTGGGGGCTGGGTGGGGGACAGTGGGTCTCTTGCTGATGCCAGCTCTGTCCTGCAGGCAGACCTCTGCGTTATGAACTGGCTGCTGGGCTACGTGGACCCCTTGGATCCCTACTTTGTGGCTGCCGTCCTCACCATTGCTTTCAATCCGCTCTTCTGGAATGTGGTGAGTGCCCTCGCCCTGACACTGTCCGAGCGGCTGTACAGGCAGACGGACTACTTTTCCTTCCCTTTGTCTTTCTGTGGCTGGCATGAAATCATCTCTGCTTCCCGGTTGGGGGACACTGACCAGGGAAGCCCCTCACCTTGGGGATCTGACGACATCTTGGCAGATGGCCCTGGGCTGCACTGGGATGGGCTGGGGCAGCAGGGCTGGCTGGCGAGGGGGCTGCCCACCGGTGCCCACCTGCGGTTTCACTCAGCCTTCTAGTCGGTGAAGTCAACTGTCTTAGTTTAGGGCTTTCCCCACTCTCTGCCATCCACACAATGAAACTGCTTTCTTGTGAATCCGCACCCCCTCAGGTATTCCATAAACATGATGATTTTTCCTGCAAAATGATTTGTACACCACTGGCCTGAGGTGTGCTGGGTAGCAAGAAAACAGGAGGCAGTGGCACCCCACTCTTCTGTGGGTGCAGAGGATGCTAGGAGGACAAGAGCTGGGGGTGGGGGGCTTGGGCCACATGGGAAGCGGCCTGGCCCTCTGTGGGGGTCTGGGAGGGAGGACAGGCCCTCTTGCTGCAGCCTTTCTCCGAGACGCCCCCTTCCCTGACAAGCCGTGGGGGCAGCTCTCGGGGTTTCTGGTCCAGCGCTCCTGTGCAGCCCTCGCTGGAGGGGTGGAAGCGAGCTGGTGGACTGGGGCTGCGGGCGTGGGTTTGCTGAGGCAGAGCCGCGAATGTCCTGTGATCACCTTGAGGGAGCCGGAAGAATAAGGCCAAGCTCAGTCTTAGCAACACACTGTTCCGGACTGTTTTCATTTCAGGGGGTCCGTTGGTCCCAGGAGCAGAACAGGACATGTTTTTCATCTGGTTTATGAGTTAGGTCTTGTCTCCGTCTGGGGAGAAGGGGGTGGGAGCAGGGGATGGGAGCAGGCCGCGCATCTCAAAGAGGCTGCATTCCGAAGGCCATGTCCCTGTTGTCCTGAACAAGCTGGACCTGCCCCGAGGGGGTCAGTGGGAGGGGAGCTGAGGGGAGCGGGGAGCGATGAGGGACGGAGGTCCAGAGCTTGCCTTGTCCAAAACCGTTCTTCAGGCCCCCTGAGCCCCCCCCCCCCACGCCGCACTCCCAGGGGCCTTGCCCCCGCCCCGTGCCTGTGCTGGCCTTGCCCTCCTGACAGGCACAGGGCGGCAGAGCCTGCGGAGCCCCTCAGCCCTCTTGCTCACTTTTGCTCCCCCTGTCTGTGCACCTGTCTTTGCAGGTTTTCAGCATCTGCAGCACCAGGCAATGAGGGGTAGAGGGTGTGGCGAATGCCTCCCCCGCCCCAATGTCCATGTCCTAACCCTCGGAACCTGTGCAGGTCACTGTGTGTGGAGAAAGGGGGGAGGGGCTTTGCAGGTGTGACTAAGTAAAGGATCGTGAGATGGGGGGATTGTCCTGGATTTTCGGGGTGGGCCCTAAGGGCAGTCACATGCAACCTTGTGAGAGGGAACAGAGGGAGATGTGGAGATGCTGGCCTTGAAGCTGGAGCCAGGAAGGCCGCAGCCACCAGAAGCTGGAAGAGGTGAGGAACAGTTCTCCGCCTAGAGCCTGTGAAGGGAGTGAGGCCCTGCCACGCCTTGATTTTGGCCCAGTGGTACTGATTTTGGATTTCCGACCTTACAACTTTGAGAGGTCATATGCTTGTTATTGTAAACCACCAGTTTGTGGTAATTTGTTGCAGCAGCCACAGGAAACTAAGACAGGGTATTAAAAGGCTGTTGATTCCTGCTGGAAGACATCATGGTCTGCTTGGGAGCGTGCGGTGCTCTTTCCATTCCCCCCACAACCTGGCCTTGACCAACCTTCAGTCTGGTCTCGCAGCGCTGGGGCCTTGGCTTGACAAGTACAGAGTGTCCTGGGGACACTTTATTATGCACAAGCCCCTCTGGTTATTTCCTGGCCCTTCCAACAGTGTGTTTTTGTGAGTTCACTTGAAGCCACACTGTGGCTTACAGCAACATTCCTAACAGCCAGGTGGTTAGGGTGCATGACATTTGGAAGACAGGCACTCCATGTCTGTGTGTTTGTCATAAGGCTTTTTTCTTTTGTCATAAGTTTTTGATTTGCCTCATTTTTGAGAAAATTATTCACTGGAACATTTTGAGGTCATTAGTGGGAGAGAGAGAGAGCTCTTCAAAGTCGTTTCAGAATGAGAAAAGTTACAGAAACATGTTGCGGTTTAGTGGAGCAGGGGACTGGATAGGAGCAGGAAGCACTGGTCTCGGTGAGGCTGGACCCCTGCTCTGTGACGCTGTGGGGACAAGAATCCCAACCTCGAGCCGTGAGAGGTCACCCTGTGAAACCACTGACTTCGGTCCTCATGGCAGCTCATGCAGCACTTGGCAGGACTTGCTGAGCTGGTGCTGAGTGCATTTCATGCAGTATTTTAGTGAATTGTCACAGTGAAAGCTATTATTCTCCCCTGTGGAAGCCAGGGTGTGAAGAAGGTCACTCATTTCATTCAGGCATTGCCCGAGGCAGCAGAGCACACGGCCTAGGCCTCCTGCATCTACACAAGCAGGGGAAGGGGAAGGAGAGACAGAGGGCTGGGTGACCTTTGAGCAGAAACCTGCCCCTCTGTTTGGGGGAGCCCTCCAGCCTCTGAGGAAGAGGAAACAGCAAGTGCAAAAGTCCTGGGCTATTTCAAGGAAGAGCCACTGCCTGGAATCTGACAGAGGGAGAATGGAGGGCAGGTTGCAGAGGTGGCTGGAACAGTGGGCTGGTTCAGATTGGTGAGTGGCTTGACCTCACTCAGGTTTTCCAAGTTGACGTGGGCTTCTGTGAGGAGAACAGGTGAGGGGGTGGGGCCAGGGTGGAGCTGGGAGGCTGTCACAGCAGTCGGGGCCCACGATGGCGGACTGGGCAGAGTGGCACCAGCAGAAGTGGGAGAAGTAGTCAGATTCTGGGCACAGTTTGAGGAAGAGTCACCTGGATTCACCACGGTTTGGTTGGTAAGTGCAAGAGAGGAAGTATTGCCAGCTCTACAGTTGGGACCTGAGTGACTTACAGTGAGAAATACACATGTGATCTCCTCAGTGTTGAGTACGATCAACGTGTGTTTTGTTATGTGAATGAGGTGATTTTTGGAAGCACCTAAGGATGAGGGCTAGTTACCAGGGGAACCAACCCTGTGATTAAAGGGTTTCATTCCCACCCCCCTGACCCCCGGGGAGGGAAGAGGAATTGGAGATTGAGTTCAATCACTTAGGTCTAATGATTTAATCAATCATGACTATGTCATGAAGCCTCTATAAAAACCCAAAAGGACTGGCTGTGGAGAGCTTCCAGGTTGGTAAACACGTGGAATGTGGGGCGAGTGGCACAGCCAAAGAGCACGGGCCCTGCCCCCATACCTTGCCCTCAGCATCTCTTCCATCCGGCTATTGATTTGTATTCTTTAATATGTTTTGTAACAGACTGATAATCTAGTGAATAACCTGGTTTCTTCAGTTCTGTAAGCTGGGTATGTAGTTCAGAATTGAATTGAACTGTTGGTGTCAGAGAATTGCTTGGGCGTGCCGGGGAAGAAGCCCAGACATCGGAATTGGGTGCAGGATTATAGAGGCCATGGCCGCTTGCTGAGATGGGACGATGAGGGAGGCCAGGGTTAGAGAGAAAGAGAGCTGTTTCTGCCCTGTCAGACTTAGGACGTCCGTGAGACTCCAGGTGAGTCTGGAACTCCGGGCGGTGTTTGGGGCTGGAGACGAGGCCTGCCCTCACAGATCCACCTGCTCCACACGGGGCCCCCACCGTCACCCCGTGGCGCAGCAGCCTTTTCGTGAGGCCGCCTGCCATTCCCTGTCCTTTCCAGCCTTCCCCACATGCACACCTGCTCTTTCTCATGTCATAAACATGGGGCCAGGGCTCGACCTCTCCCCGGTACCCCGACACACACACGCAGTTGCTCAGAGGCGCCTGGCCTGTGAGGCCCTTCTCTGGCAGGCATCCTGTCACCTGTGCTCTGTCACCTTGGGTCCCTGCCCTTCTTTGGATGATTCATTCTCTCACCCAGGGCCCTCCCCACAGCCCCCTCCCCACCCCTCCCCTCTAGATCAGCACTGCTGCCCTTGGCGTTGCTGACATTTTGGTCTGTGCTGCGCACTGCGGGATGTTAAGCACATCCCCCGTCTCTACCCACTAGGTGGCAGTAGTACCCACTAGTCCTGACGGTCTCACATGTCTCCAGACGTTACCAGGTTCCCCCGAGGGGCTCAGTTGCCCCTGTTGGTCTGTGTGAGGCAGCCCTGTGTGCCCACTGCTTGTGCCTGTGTGCCCTTCACATCACTGCTTGGCCCTCCGCCTTCCCCATAGCCCAAGAGTCCTGCGAGAGCTGAAGCAGAACCTGCCTTGCCCCGCTCTGCTCCAGCGGCGTGCTCCAGGCACAGCGCGCTGCCTGCCTGTGGTGTGGAGGGCAGACCTCTGTTTCGCCTCGGGCTTGTGCCCAGCGCCGCCTGCATGGGCGGCCCTGCAGGCAGTGTTTACTGGGCTAATGAACTGGGCTCCTTCCCAGTTTTTTCTTGTGGCACCCAGTGAACGAGAGCCATCCCCCTCTGACATTTGCATGTGCATACCCTGACTGTGCAAAGAAAGGGAATTGCAGGGTGTGAAACACAACTGGGTCCAGCTATTCATGGCCTCTCAGGAGAGATAAGATAGGCAGCAGCCCTGCATCATTCCAGCTCCCTAGATCTCCCTCAGTGTCAGAACACACGTGAGCAAGCCCATGTTGTTATAACGTAGCCTTGATCTCTCCTATTGGTTACAGAAGAAAATGGTTCATTTACGTTGGTGTCTTAACTATTATCGAAAGCAAATTGCTTGTCACAGGCATCAAAGCTAATTGCGACATGTCAGCATGTTTGGACACCCTGGCTAAAGTAGGGGGGGTTCATAGACACAGTGACCACATCGTTAATCTTCCGCGTGGGTACCCTTGGGAGCGTGTAAGGGTTATTAGTAACTCTGCCAGGACAGCTGGCGCAAATGGGAACTGGCCTGGCAAGCGAGTTTCTTCAGAGCTGAGGGTGCTTCTGAGGCTGTGCTCTTCCAGGCCCCCAGCCTCAGCCCCCTCCCTGCCCCGCCACCTGCCACATGCCCGTTCGCTCACGACCTTGCCTCTCTTACTGTTTCTTCTGCCTGAGACCCACCGCCCATCCTTCAAGGGTCAGTGGGGAGCCCCTGGTGCATCTGGGCCTCAGGCCCCTTGCTCTGAGTGCGGGATCTATATCGGGGTACGGGCAGCTCCCTCCCGTGTGCTCACAGTGACTGTATTTGATGGATCAGGTGCTGAGGCATCACAGACTTCCCAACCAAACCACAGCCAAAGCCCCAGCCTGGCCCTTGCCCATGTGGTGGTTCCACGTCTGCTGCAGGACAGCCGACATATATGGCGGGCTTGGGCTTTCTTAGGGATAGCCCTCAGAGTCCCCCATCCAGGAGCCCCTCAGTCCTGGCTGCCCACCCTAGGCTGCAGGGAAACGAGGCCCCCCCTGGAGGGTGAGGTTGGGAGGAAGTGGCTCTTCCTTTCCAGGAAGTGGGGTGCTTGCCGCTTGGCCTGAGGAGATTCTGTAGCAGAGGGATGATTATCCTACCCAGTGCTTGTGGCTCCTGGGCTGGCGGCCACAGGCTTTGGAGGGAGCACGGGCAGCAGGACAGTAGGTGGCTCTGTGGCCAAGGTGAGATGCTCCCGGGCTCTATTCCCAGGATGGAGGAGGCCGCAGTGAGAAGGGCAGGTGGGTGTGCTCCACGGCCTGTCCGGCCCCTCGCTGTCTTCTGCCTCGCCTGACACCTTCAGTGTGCGCTGGCTCTGCTGTCTCAGTTTTTTTCAGACCCCCAGCCAGCAATCTGTTGGCTCATTTCCGGGTACTCCAGGGGACCCCCACAGGTACCGGGAAGCTGACCCTGCAGATGCTTCGGGCATCTTCGAGGGAAGTAGCCCAGCACCAGGAGAGAGGTCCAGGTCTATCCCCAGAGGTCACATTGCCCTCTGGGTCTGAGTTTCTCTATCTGTGGGGTGAGGACACCCAGCTGAGGTCCTGTTAAGCTCTGAGACGCTGGAACCCACTCACTTTACCAAATCCCATTCTGGAGTGGCCCTGTGCTGGCCCCAGAGGAAGAGCTTTGGATATTGCAAGTGCAGTTTACAGGTCGGGATTTGATTAATAGCAAAGCTCTCAATTAGAGAACATATCGAAAAGACAGGTGACAAGAGAGGGGTCACAAGGCTCCTAGGCCTGAGGGTTGCACAGGGTCTGCTGAGGTGATGGCTGGACTTTGCAGAGGAGCAGCAGGGGTGGGGGGGGGAGCGGTCAAGAGTTGAGAAGACCCTGATGCTGGCCTGCAACCCTGATTATCTGCTAGAGTGTCAGTGAGTGTAAGTGTGCCAGCGTGTGTGTATGTGAGTGTGGAGGTATGTGAGTGTACAGGTGTGAAAGTGAGTATGAATGTATTGTGGGCATGCCAGTGAGAATGCACGTTAGAGTGTACGTGCGTGTCACTCAGCCAGATGGGGGAATTGGGACAGGAGCACGAGCCAGGCTGTCTGAGACCCTCGCTCCCAAGTGGCTCGGAAATCTGGCTTCTAGGGCCTGGCCATGTACCCACTGGGTTCTGGGCCAGTGTTTCTGGATCAGAAAACATCTTCCTCTGTCAGCGCACGTCTTGCGTTTGTGGAAATGCTGAGCTGGGCCTCCTGGCATAGCCTGTGGCACAAGAAGCGTTTTCCTCTGAGCAGAGCTGGCCGGCTGCCTCTGAGACCTTGGCTGTGAGAGCATAGAGCTCTTCTAGCCGGCTGGCCACTTGTTCCTTCTAACCATGTCACCTAGGACACTGTAGCACTCCTGGCTCTCCTTCTGTCCCTCGCCCCTGCTCCAACTATTCTCTGAGCTGGGTTCCTACAGAATGAATGGCATGTCTGGCCTCGGCTACATGGCTGGGGACAATATGCTCTTTGTCACCAGGGACCCATGCTCACTTCCCTGGCCTTGAAGTTGGCTCAAGTGCAAGATGTTCCGTGGTGTCTGCGTGTGTGTGTTTTTCTGAGCCAGGGAGTAGACAAGTGTTTTAGCAGCCCCCCAGCCCCCCACCTCCCTGGGGCCCGGTCCATCTCTGAATGGAGAGCCACACCATGAAGCAGCATCGTTTCGTGGGGCTGCTGGCGGCACCTGGCGGGGAGCCTCAAGCCACCAGCCAGGGATAACCTTAGGATCCCCGTGTCCGAGCAACCTAATGATAAAGTGTACGTGGCACCTCAAACTGGGTCAGCTCACAGTCTCTGCCAGGATTGCCTGCAGTGACACAGTTAAGGACAAAAGGGAGGGAAGTGGAAGGAGGCTCTGTCCCCACCCAAGCCCAGGCTCAGGTGAAACCCTGACTGAGCGGGGTTTCTTTCGTCAAGTCCTTCTTCCCCTCAGTTCTTAATATTCTAGAGGTGCGGTCTGAGCTTTCTTAGAAAGCTGGTGTTGTGTGGGGGCGGGGCCTGAGCACCTCTTCCTGGGATGATTGGTGTTTGGTTCTGGTCTCTACAGCATCGTGAGCACCTCAACCACTGTGAGCGTGTGTGGAGTCAACACGATTGAAGCGCAGGGGTTTGGGCTCCTGGCCACATGGTTTGGTGCAGATGTGCTTGGGGTCCTTCCCGAGCTGGGGGGATGGAGCAGAGTTAGATTCCCTCACTTTTTTTGGCATTCCCAGCATATTGGGCCCTCCTACTTAGCCCTTTCTGTAGAGCCTTTGGCCTTCAGGGTGGATGCGAGGCTTGGGAGGTTATTCGTGACCTGGGTCCACCCACCCACCTCCGCAGCGTGCGTCTCCTGTGACCTCCTGCCCTCCTCGTTCTGCAGACACAGGCTTCCCTCTCGCCCCCGGCCTTTGTGTAGTCTGCTCCCTCTTCCTCGGAGGGCCTCCCTCTCCTCCGCCTGGCTGCCTCCCGTCCACTCACAGGCCTGTGCTCGTCCTTCAGCTCCTCGGAGCCCCCCAAGCCTGCTGCACCGCTGGCCCACAGCTCGGGGGACTCTGTTCAGTGAGAGTTTGTTTCACCTCCCTTAGGCGGCGGGCTCCTGGAAGCTGAGGACCATGGCTTGGATGGAAAGGTGTCCTTCCTTCATTGAGGATGAGCCCTGGCTGGTCTGGGGAGTAATGGGCCAGGCAACGTCGCGCCTTCCTTTCTCCATCTGTGAAGCTGGTGGGTCCCCTGCTGGCCCCACAAGCGCACCCTCAGGAATTAATGAGAAGCACCTGGGAGCCAGCCTGGTGCTGCTGTTGTCTTTGTCCCTTCCCAGGTCTTCTTTTGAGCCCAGCTGAGATTCTGTGGAAAATTTCCAAGGCTTGGGTTTTTATCTCATTTCATGGCCAACCTGCTCTGTGAGCTGGCAAGTGACTTCACTTCCCTGGACCTTTGTTGCCTCATCTTCGGTCTGGAGCAGTAGCCTTTGCCCCACTTTCCTCATGATGTGGCAGCGCAGCTGACGGGGAGGAAATGGGTGCAAAAGTGTTTGGAAGCATGAAGTGCCCAGTGTCATATTTGGCTTGAAAGAGAAGCAGCTGTGGGAGCCGCCTGGCTGCAGGCGTGTGCAGAAGCTCTTGCCTTAGTGGAAACTCAGAGCCTTTTTCTTTCCAGCCACTACCCCAGCTTTGGGCTAAGTGTTTTCCCTTCTCCCAGAATCTCATGTCCAGAAAATGTCTGCGACCTTAGGGATACATCTCGGAGAGTATTTCTGTAGCTGGCGACCGCTTCCTCATATCCAGGAGTCAGGAATTAGTCGGGGAGAGATGTGAGATCCAGGAGATGGAGGCGTGCCTGTTGTTGGTCAGCACTGCAGGGCCAGGCGGTGTTGTGGGTGCTGCTGCCAGGTCCTGTTTGCCAGTTGCCCAAGAGACAACCCTGTCCTTGCCACCTTTGTCCCTGATCCCAACAATGGGGCTTAGCCAATTTCTGGACACCCTGGGTGATCATGAAGAGTGGCTGAACCCAAAGCTGAGCAGCTCGGCCCGGGGTCCTGGGTGAGGTGGGACGGGAATCAGGCCACTGGATGGAGAATGAGAATTAGGAGAGAGCGTGGGGGCTGGAGCAGAGGGTGGGAGGTAGAGCCTGCAACAATTCCCCAGCCGTAGTTTCCAAAATCAGGTACATATTGCCCAAGGCTCTGGCCCAGCCTTAGAGGCCAGCCCCTGTACCCGGGACAAAGCTCTGCCGGCGTACAGGTGGTCGTTCACCTGCCTGCTAACACATTTTTGCTCCTTTTGGCTTTGTCCCATCACCCCCTGCTGAAAAGGCTCCGGGGTGGGCTCCCTTGTGCAGCTGGGGAGGCGGCCCCCTCAGTGTGCAGGGCAGTGAGGCAGGGGGCCTACCCCGCCCTCCCTGCTCCTGCAGCGTGACATTTGGACCGACCCTAGCTAGCCACGGAATGGCACACAGCAGGTGTGAGGTTCTCTGGCCTTCCAGGGCGAGGGGCCTGGGGCGAGGACGGGGAGGGCCTGCGTGCCCCGGCCCCCTGACTGGGTGGGTTATCCTTCCTCAGGGTCGTCCTGCGGCTCAGAAAAGGAGTGTGGAGTGGGGAGTGGGTGTCGTGCTCCAGGCACATAACAGGCATCGGTTCCTTTGCCCTATGGATCCGCCCTGCCGGCAGACTGAGTTGTCCTGGCACCAAATGAGTAACGGTTGTGAAGGCTTTGTGGGCAATAGAGCTAAGTACAAATGGAAGGGGTTGTGTGATTTACTGTGATTTACATTATAAGTATATGTTTGCTCTTCATCCCGGGTCCTGGCATAGGCTTTCTAAAGCCTCTAGAGTTTCCTAAGTGAGCAGAGAGCAAATGCTATATTAGTGAGGTGACTTTGGGGAGCCCCTGTGTCAGTCACCTAAGGGTGGGAGCTGGTTGTCAGCGGCGACAACCATGTGATTGGAGGGTTGGAAGTTTCCGGGACGTCCAGAGCATCGGCAGAGGAGCTCAAGTTTGAGTTCAATCACCAATGAAAAATGAGTTTTAATCACTCACACCTATGTAATGAAGCCTCCATTAAAAACCCAAAAGGACGGGGTTTAGAGGGCTTCCGGGGTGAACATGTGGAGATTCGGGGAGAGAAGTGCCTGAAGAGGGCATGGAAGCTTCTAGCCCTTCCCCACACCTTGCCCTATGCATCTCTTTCGTTTGGCTGTTCCTGAGTTAGAGCCTTTATAATAAACCAGTCATCTAGTAAGTAAATGTTTCTCTGAATTCTGTGAGGCACTCTAGCAAAGTTAAGGGTTGTAGAAGCCTCCAATTTATACCTGTCAGTCACATGCACAGGTGACAACCTGGACTTGAGGTTGGAGTCTGAAGTGGGGTGGGAGGAGGCAGCCTTGTAGGACTGAGCCCTTCGTCTGTGGGACCGGATGAGATCTCCAGGTAGCGTCAGAACTGAGTTAATTGCTTTGTGGTGTTGGATAAAACACACATTGGATATTACTCTTCATTTTATTTGCTCATGAAGTTGTAATTGCTTTTGTGGCCATGCCTCTATGTCGGACCCAAACGTGCCCTTTCCCTGAGGTGTGCCTGGTACTTCTCTTCCTGGTCTGGTGGTGAGTTCGGTGGGAAGTGGAGGCCGAGTGGTGGTCAAACCCCTATGAGAGGGACCAGCGCAGCAGGAGGGGCTGCAGGGCTCAGGCCGAAGGGCTCCCCTGCCTGCCAATACCAATAGCAATACCCACGGGGACTGAAGCTTCTGCCTAGACGCCCCCTGCTGTCCAGGAGAGTCCATGCCCTCCTGTCGGCACCCAGCCCTTCCCACTGGACTGGGCAGCTCAGGAGGCTGGCTGCCCATCTGCACGCTGGCTCGGTGCCAGACACCGATTGCCAGGGGCCCCTGCAGAGGCCTGTGTGTTTACCGAGAGGCTGGGGAAGTGGCTCATTCTCTGGAGGTGCCCCAGCAGCTCCAGGGTCAGATTTGTGCTGAGGGCCGCTCCAGAGGGCCCTGGGGAGCCCTCAGAGGAAATGCTGCCTCAGAAAGGCAGCTGGAGCTGTGCTGCGGCTCACCTCCCGCCCTAGAACACCTGCAGAAGGGCAAGGCATCTAACCGATTTCACCCCCGGGTGGGACCATCCGTGCTGCCTGCTGGGGTAGGGGGTGCCTCCTGTGCGGAGCATGGAGCCCCAGCCGCTTGCTTCCAGCAGGACCCGGGCTGAGTCTGCTCTGCCTCTGGCTGTGACCTTCTGCTTCCACTGCCCACGCTCCATTGCTTTGAAACAAACCAGGTGTCCTTTTACAAGGTGGCAGAGGCACTGTGGGCACCTAGGGAGGCTTTCTTCCCTTAGCGTCAAAGACCATTGGAGAAAGGAGTGCTCCTGAGAGAAAGGCTGCCTGTTACAGTTGTTCTTTGCAGACCCCTCCATGTTCTGTGCTGTGGAATCCATCCCTTAGTGAGTAGGCGGGACTCTTAGACACGGTCACAGGCAGGTGGGTGGGCATGCTGGCATTGCTCCCCACCAGACTTTGAGGGCAGGGAAGGGGCAGAAGAGCCCTGGGTGGGAGCAGTGCCTTCCACGAAGTGTCATTCAGTGCTGGCTGTCACGAGAGGGAGCACTGTCGCTGCCACCACCACCACCGGATGGAGTTGATTTGGCAGGCCCCGGGGGGCTCAATCCCAGATTTTTTAGAAGCAGCAGCTGAGGTTACTTGACCTGCCCAGGTCAAACAGCTGGGAGCGCATAGCTGGGCCTGGCAGCTGGGGCTGCCGCTCCTATGCATTGCCCACTCTCCCCAGCCCTCCCCCCCCTCCCCCCCAGAGGGCTCGCCTGGTGCAAACACAGCCCTAAATGGCAGCATGGCTTGGCACATGTCGGGCAGAATGCAGAGGCTGCTTGCAGGAACAGGCCCTGGGAGCACATGCTGGGGATTCGGCCCTGTGGCCCCCTTGCCCGGGAGCCTGGGGTGCACGTGTGCACCCTGCACTGACTTCTTGACAGCCTGGCTTCCTGGCTGATAATGTGCCCTGCCTGTGTCAATATTATGACTGCACTTGGACTTGCTGCGGGCAGGGCCTCACATGGGGCTGCCACGAGGGGCAGCCACCTAGAAGGAATGCCTCTGCTGGGGGTGGGGCAGATGCAGGTGTGTTCAAGCCCGTGCTTGGCCTGTTCATCCCCAGGAGCCCAGTGCAGTTGGGCCCCCTGCCACCTTCCCCACTCCTCTCTGTCCATCTCACCAGACTAGGGGCGGGGGCATGGGCCTCTGAGCACGTGAGCCTGTCCTGCCATACCTCCTAACAGAGGGCCCTGGGGAAGATCTTTGGCTTTTCTGAGCCTCAGTTTTCTCATCCATAGTATAAGCACACAGTCAGGGCCTCCCTCGTGTTATGAAGATAAGACAAGATCACGGCTAGAATGTGCCGGGGCCCGCTCAGCAGCTGTCACGTTCGTCCTTTCTCTCTTCTCACCTCTCACGCTTACTGTCAGCTTCACCTCTCTGGCCGTTCCTTGAGGCCTGGCTGCCATGGGGCTTCTGGTGTGGAATTGTCCTGTGGCTTTAGTCCTTCGTGGTGGCTCAGGCAGGGCAGCAGGGTGTCACCACCCAGCATAGGATCTCACCGTGGTACTGACCACACGACCTCAGGCAAGGTCTTCACCTCAGCTCCATTGTGTTTCCTCATTTGTGAGTCAGGGTCACCATGGGCTTGTGGTGACAGCAATGAAATAATCCACGTGTGGCTCGCAGTGCAGTGCCAGGCGCAGAGTCAACCTAGATAAGTGTGAGCTGTTGTCCTCCAGGTCCTGCCCGGTCAGTGCCCAGGAAATGTTGGGTGACTGAGCTGCCCGCTGGTCCTCCGATCATGGGAGTGACCATGGGGTCCTGGAGGAAGGGCAGGGAAGTTTGTGGAGAAAGGGAAGAGGCAGGAGCAGGCGCACGTGGTTCTGCCTTCGCTGGTCACACTGCGCGGTGGCCCCTGTGTGTGCCCAGCTGGGCCCAGGACTCATGCGTGGCCCCGGGGAATGGCAGATTCGTTACAGGGCAGTTCTGGGGAGGTGGGAGACAGTGGTGGGAGTTGAAGCTGGAAGAGTAGCTTTGTGGACCTTCTCAGGAGTTTGAACCTGCTGCTGGGGCGGCAGGGGGCCGGTGGCGGTGGGGGAGGGGTAGCTTGACCGGGTCGTGTTGGCGACGGGAGAGCCCAGCCCCGTCTCTGCGCTCTCTGTGGCTGTGTGTGGCTTTGTGCCAAGAGCCCACTTGGTTATAAGGTCCGCGTGAGAATTCAGCGGCGTTGGTCCCGGTGCAGGGCTGGGAGCAGTGCGTGGCAGATGGCTGTGGCCACACTGGGGTCCCAGCCCCACATCACAAACAGGCCGTGCAGGCTCTGTAAGTGTTGGTTGAATAAATCAATGAATAGATATGATGACCGTCCTTTCACTTCTGTGCTGAGCTCTTTTTAAAAAATTGCTGAGGTCACTCAGGTTGATGCTGACGAAAACCTGCAGTGTGGTGGGAGCCGAAGCTGGAGGGGGCCAGCTTGGGCCCAGCTTGAGGCCAGCTCCCCACCTGCTGGCAGAGCACCGTGCCTGCCGGAACGTGTTCCCGCACAGGCTGCCGCGTTTGTGCCTCCGAAGCCTACAGCGGTTTGTCCTCATGCAGGAGTGGGATGTTTACGTCTTTCAGCCTCTTCATTGACTATCAAGCACATCACTCGTTTACTGAAGGACTGACCATGGTCTGTCTCACACCATGGTCGGTGGCAGAGGTGGAGGGGTCCAGATCGCCTAACGCTGTCTCCTTATACTGAAAGCATAACATCTCTGCACAAGCTATGTCTGCAAGGGAAACGGGCAAGAGCAGATGCTGAAAGCACCAGGGTTGCTCTCAGCTTGCAGGATCCTGGCTTGGCCTGAGCCTACCTCTTGGGTCGCAGGTCAAGTGCCCCATCCCACAGGAGACTCCAACCATCCACTGTGGAGTAGCCCCAACCCCTGGCAGGGTGTGTGTTGGGTGGGTGGAGGGCGGAAGGAACCAAGTCTCCCAAATGCAGCCCATCGTCTGCTGTGGCTGGGATAGGGAGGGCATCTTTGAAGATAGTCAAAGGAAATAAGGGGAACCAAGGACAGTTGTCCACATGAGAAGTTTCTAGATTTTGCTAGACTTCCCGAGTAGAGGTGCAGAGCTGGAAGGAGCTGTGGGCGTCACTTTGCTGAGTTGCCGACTTGAAGGGTGCTGCGTGCAGAAGGCCCTGGAGGTGGTTCTCCCAGGAGGAGGCCACAGGATGAGATGGAAGGGGGGGCCCTTCCTAGGCCTGGAGCATAAAGGGAGCATAATCAGGGGTGCTGCAGAGCGTGAGGGAGCCGTGACTATGATTTCCTTTGAGGGGTCTCTGAGCTGAAGCCTGAGAGGCAGTCAGGAAAGGCGCTTAGTGTGTGGAGCACATTAGCTTAT
Source organism: Rhinolophus sinicus (assembly GCF_036562045.2). NCBI lineage: Eukaryota > Metazoa > Chordata > Mammalia > Chiroptera > Rhinolophidae > Rhinolophus > Rhinolophus sinicus. The sequence goes on from NC_133764.1 coordinate 1,337,531, forward strand.
GTTCACTCTCTGGGATCCGCCAACAGCCTCCCTGGGAACAGGGCTAATCACAGGTGAGAAACCAGGAAGTCAAGGCCTTCCTGCAGCTCAGCCCTGGACAGCACTCTGGGCTCGGACAGCTGCCTGGGTGGCCTCCCCAACCAACTTCCAGGGGGTGGGCAGAAGGAAATGTAAGGGTCTCTCTCTCTCTGGGGTGCTGTTGCTGCCCTGACTGCTCGCTGTCTGGCCCCGTAGCTGACCTGTGGCTTGCATGGAGGGTGACTGCTGGGGCTCTGAGAGCTTGGTCCCGAGGACATGGTATGGGGACCTCACAGCCTTTCTAATCACCAGCCCGCCAGGTACCCTGACACCTGAACAGAAACCTGTGCACTAGTTTCTATGAAGAACAGGTCAAGATTGGGTTTTCTGGAGGTGGTGAGTGGGGGGCTGGGATCACACAGCGTCCCAGGTGAGAGACTTGCAGCGTTGCCCCAGGCCTACAGAGGGACAGAAGGTCCCCACCCAGGCAGGCTCGGAGCAGCATGTTCAGAAGACACTGTTCCCTGGACTCGGATTTGACACCTTCCACGGTCAGCGCTGCTACACCCCCTCCTCAGGGGCTTGGAAAGTCAGGTGTGAGATCCAGTGGCCTAATTTTAGACCTTGGGTCTCCATGTCAAAACAGCAGTAGGATCATTAGAAAGAAAAGAACGACAGCCCAGCCTCCACCCCTTGTCAATTGTGAAGCAAGCACATTTCCACTGGGGGAGGGGACATCCCAGGGCTGGGCCCCGGTGGCTGCTCTTCTGCTTGGGGGGTGGGTGGGGTTAGGGGTAGGGGGTGTGGGGGCGTGGGGGGGGAGGGTGGCTAGCTGCGCTGAGTTGCTCATTTTACCCTGAATATGGGGAGCAGCGCTTCACTCATAGGTGGTAACTTGCACCCTGAGAGATGGAAGAGCAGGTGCCCTCGAGGGTAATTGGGCCCATGAGATAGGACTGTTGGTTTAGTACCTTCTGGGAGGAACCCAGAAGTTTCTCATCAGTGAACTTTTCAGTTTTTAGTGAAATTTTAAATGCCCCAGGTGATCTTTGTTCTGTCTTCTTTTAAATCCCGCATGTTCTTCCTACACTCACACGTGGGTGCCTTGCCCTCCTCCGGGGCATGGAGCTGGCTCAGAGTTCCTCTCGGGCCGCTGGGAGGGGGCTCCCTTGGCCCCTGCGCTGAGTGGCCCCAGATGCTACACTTTTTCCGGACTCTACCCCTTGTCATCTGTTGTCTCACTACCTGTCGTGTCTCCTTCCCCACCTGCCACTTGTCTGCCATCCACGCAATCAGGCGCGTCGCCCTGAGGTGGGGGCACCATTCCCACACTGCCCTGGGCTTGGACGCCCCTGCGTGGAGGCCTGGGAAGGTGCATGACCTTCATCACCTTGAGGACAAAGGGCAGCTCCAGCTCCTGCCTTGGTCCCCGCCCTCCTGACAGCCCCCAGCCTCTTGACAGCCCCCGGCCTCTCAGCCCCGAGGACAGGGTTTCTTTGTTGTGTTTCGTATCTCTGCAGTTTTGTTTAAAATTTTGAGTGTTAGAGCAGGTAGTACACATGCGTGATAGACATTCAAGGGTACAGAGGGAAAAGGTCTCCCTGGTGCCTTCCCTGCACCCCCTTACCCGTGTTGTGGGGACCCTCCTGAGATGCCCTCTGCACGGAGGCTCATCTGTGTGTGTAGACCCCTCCTCCCACGTGCACGGCGGTCGGCGCGTCCCACACCGTTTCCTTCATAAAAGCAGAGGGTGCTGATCTTAGAAAAATAATGGTAACTAGTATTTACAAGTGTTTGCTGAGCACCCGCCTCTGTTCTAAGTAACCGCTTAAGTAGTGCTCAGTGGGTCCTGGACATTGTTCGCTTTCGCACCCACAGATCTACTGCATTCTTTTCAGCTGCGGCGTAATGTTTCCTTGCATGGGTGTCCTGTGATTTAGTCACCGTTCTCCCACTGGTGGGCATTTAGTTTGTTTCAGACTTTTACCTCCATAAACAGTGCTGAAGAAAACATTCTTATGCTGCAAATACAGGCAGGCTCTGGCCGTGGGATTCTGGGCCCAAGAACGAGTGTGGCGGTGACTGTGAAGGAGACGGGCAGGGAGGCGAGTGTGCTGCGAAGGCCCAAGGCCGTGCATGCTAAACCGACTGCCAAGGATGGCCCGTGCGTGTGACCTGATCCCTGAGGGCCCCAGGGGACCCTAAACCCCGTCCCAGCCATGCATCTGCCAAGCCAACAGGGGCTCCTGTTTAAACTCAACCTGCTGAGTGACACGGGGAAGCAGTACAAGCTCATCCCCAGAGAGACCATCCTGCAGCCGGCAGAGACTGTGCTGTTCTGTCTGGTCCCTCCTGTGACAGACAGAGCCACAAATGTGCCTGTTCTCAGAGGTCACGGGGAATGTTCTGGCGAGTGGGGGGATTAGCATAGAACACGGCATTTTGAACCCAGCCTGTACCCAGTGAGGAGAGAGAGTCCTCGTGCCCAGCGTGCTGTCCCCTTGGCTGTCCGGCATCTGTTTCAGGGACAGTCGCACCACTCTGTGAAGGCGATTGGGTTTCGCTCAGGACGCTGCCTTCTTATGTTCCTCCCTACTGCTGGGAGGTGAGCTCCCTCTGCACCTGCTCTGCCCCCCGCCCTCCTCACAGCCTCTGGGAGGGCAAGGCCATGGTGTAGGTGCACGTGGACCTAGTGGGCATGAGGGGACCGAATGGCCCTGCAGGCACATGCCTCCCTGCCATCTGCTGGGCTGGAAAGCTGACGAGTCCTCAGACCCAGCAGGAAAGCACTGCTTTTGCTCAAGGGATGGACAGATTGTCTCAGTTGTGGTAACAGACGGACTGTGGGTCCAGGCAGTGTCAACCTCAGTGGAGCTGCCTGGAGGCTCATGAGAATGCCCTGTGCTGTCTTTGCAACTTTTCTGGAAATCTAAAAGTCTTCAAAATAAAAGTTTACTTTACAAATGCCATGAATGCTCGTCAGTGCAGAGGGTCGGTCCCACTGCCTTGTCAGTGAGTCTTTCCAACAAATGTCACTGAGTTTAAGCATGTGCCTGGCTCCCTGATGGGACTCTCTCCCGTCTACAAGGCTCGTGTCCACTATGGAGCCCTCATGGACACTGGGAGAACTGGGCAATAGACCGTGGTCCCTCTGGGTCCCTTGAGGGCTCAGGCGAGATGTCCTGCAGTCTTGCTCACCGCCTCTCAAAGTCATTCCCCCTCCCGCACGCCCCCAGCCTGTGGGGCCACCTCTGCTCGCTGCTCCTGACCTGTTTGCCCCCCACCCCCAGGTGTGGAAGGCCTGGTGTGCGCAGCTCACGGATGCCTGAGCCACTCTTTGTGACTTGCTGGTTCTGATCCACCTCAGAGGGTTCTTGTGAAGATGGAGGAATCGTTCCCTGTCCTTGGGGAGGTCGGTGTCAGTGGCCACTCGTGGAGAGAACGCCCAGCTGTGCTTGCCTTCTAACGGGCTCCTTCGCGTTAGTGCTGGTGCTTCTGACCTGACGACTCGCTGGAGTTGCAGGTTTCCGTCTCCTTCCTCTTAGCTCCTTTGTCGTGCCTTCTCCACCCTCCATATGCAATTTCCCTTGTCACGTGTTTGGAATTATTTCCCCCAGAGTTCAATTGCCATCTGTGGTAGGACTTAGATTTCCTCTGTCTCTCCCTACTGCCTCTGGCTTCCGTCATGTAAAGACACCTCACCTTGCTAAATATCAAGTCTGAGATAAAAATGAAACCTTTGAGCCCACTCAGTTCCCCTCACTTTCCGAGTCCCTGGCACGGGGCCCCCGAGGGCCCAGGCCCTCATCCTGCCCAGGATCTAGACGTTAGGCGGGCCTGAGGCCTTCCGGCATCGCCTGGCCGGGCACAGATGCGTCAGCAGGCCTGGGGGACCACGTGGGGAATGGGAGGCCTGCAGGAGACCAGAGGCTTTTGCAGGCCTTGTTTATCTGCCCGGAGGACGCTTCTTTCTGTTTTTGGTGTGGTGTCTCCTTTTCACCCCTCAGGCCTTGGAGATGTCTGCCTGACACTCCCTGCCCCACACTGGAGCGCTCCTGAGGGCATAGGCCACTCGCGCCTGTTCTCCTTAGTGCCCAGTGCCTGGCACTTGGCAGATGCCCCATAGCTGCCCAAAGAACTGACCTGTGGTGTGGGAAGCCTAAACCTGGCCTTTGTTTGCAGTTGAGTTTGGGGTGGTTTGTAAATACTTCACTTGGCCTCAGAGGTGTGAAACAGCCGTGTTCCTCGCCTGCTGAATGATTTCCTGTTGAATAAGTTCTCCTGAGTCTCTGCAAATGCTGTCCCGCTGTCCATATTAACAGCAGAGCTGCTAATAGGGAACATTAGTGCCACCTGAGGAGGACTGGGCTGTGCTGCGAGCACATCTGGAGCAGGACAGTGGCGTTCAGCTCGGGCCCTTGCAAAAGGTGCAGGCTCCCTGAGTGTCTTCAGCTGCTCACCTGGCTTCCTCTGACACTTAGCCTCACGCAGAGGCCCAGCCCCAGGCCACCTCTTTTCTGCCCTTTAAAAGGAGAAGGAAGAAACTAAGCCCAGTGGGCAGAGGCCTGGGTCAGCATGCGGCAAATGAAATAATCCCAACTTAGCTCTGACGGCAGCTGTGAGGATAATGAGGTGGCTTCGCTGGCATATAAACTCGGTAATTATCGGGAGCTAATTGGGATTCTGTGGTCTGCGTCCAGATTGTGAGCCCTGTTGGGTCATCCAGAGCCCACCCCGTCCCCTTGGCCACAAGCCACGTCATCCCTTAGCCCTCCCCCTGGAGTGGAAGCTGCTCCTTCCTCTTCCACCCAGACCCCCACCCCCCACTCCCAGGATGAATAGTGAGGCTCCCTGGGGCTGGATGCAGGTTGGCTTTGGAGCATGTTTGTGCTACTTCCTTGAGCAAAAGGCCTAGTGGGCTGGATGGGGAAGGTGTGTGTGTGTGTGTGTGTGTGTGTGTGTGTGTGTGTGTGTGTGTGTGTGTGTGTGTGTGTGTGTGTGTGTGTGTGTGTGTGTGTGTGTGTGGAGGCTGTTCTACTCTGCTGCTCCCAGCCCCGCAGACGTCGCTTTCCTTGTCTTGTTATTTTCTTTCTCTGCCCTTAGCAGACTTAGCAAATGTCAGAAAGGCTTCGGGTTGTTTCAGTCCTGTCGTGCCCAACACCCCTTGTGAGATCGGCACTTTCTTTAAAGCCGACTTCTGCAAAGATCTTAGAGAAAGCCTAGCTGCTTCCTCAAGGGGGGAGGGGCAGGCCATGTGAATGTGTGCCTGCTGGGCTCAGGACTGCCAGGCTGGCGCCAGGACCCCAGGGAGAGTGTGGGCTGGCCAGGCCAGGGTGGCGGTGGGGGCCAGCAGCTTCTTGGACTCAGCTTGGCTCTGCCACACACTCTTCTCCCTGAGACTGTCATTCCCTTTGTTCCCCGATAAGTGATGGCTTTGTCCAGGCCACTGCAAATGCAGAAGTACTGGGCACGCACACTTAGTATGTGGGGGTCCAGCCAGCGTGCCTGAGCACAGGACTCCGGGAGGTGCAGAGGAACGAGTCGTGGCCCCTCCCCGGGGGTGTTCATAGATGGCTGGAGGAGGGAAGGTGGGTACAGAAAAGATTTCGGGGCTCAGAAGATGGCTTGCTGTGAGCAAGGCACAGACAAGGTGGCCCAGGAGCTTAGAGAGGGGACAGAGCAGAGCAGGCTGAAGGCATAGAGCCCCTGAAAAAGATAGGCTTTAGCCAGAAGAGGCGGATAGGAAAGGAATGGCTTTCTCAGGCAGAAGGGAACTTCCTTAATGGACACATGTCAAGCAGAGAACAAACCCTCCACATTGTCATATAGATGACAGAGCATCATGCCACATTTGCTGAAGTCACAAACGCTGTGATACGTGCCCCTCCCACCCTTCATTGTACCGTCTCTGAAACTAAGGCCATTTCCTGCCTCAGCACAACTTCGTTATCACAAGAGAACATTCTGAGCCAAGTTTGGAAGCAGAGTAGACTTTGTTCTGAACTGGAATGAATGACTGAGTCACTGGCTGTGCGCAGCCTCTAGGGGGACGCGAGGGGAGATTGTCGAGGGCCTGCTGTGGAGAGTCGGGTGGAGGAGCTGAGGCTGCGCCCCAGGACGCAGGACAGATGGGCTGCTCCCCAGGCCCACGGGAAAGGCTCCTGGGGCCTGGGCTCCCTGGGGTGGGGCCACCGAGGAGGCTCTTCAGGGTAGCCTGCCGGCAGGGGTGTGACGTCCGCAGACAGAAGGAGGGGACAGCACCTCCAGGTGACAGTAACAGTATGAAGAGAGTCATGGGATCACATACTGGGGACGGGAAGTGCAGGCCTCTTGGGGTGCACGCTGGGGCAAACCCGGGCGCCAGGTGAGGCGGGATGCTTGGACGGTGCAAAGCTTCAGGGTGGCGGCCTGTTCGCATTCGACCATTCGAAGGTGACTCCTGTGGGTGGGTCAGGTCCCTCAGAATGCTGTAGAACGAACAGCAGGCCCTCGTGGCCAGCACTGTGACATCGATCGCAGAATGGGCGTCTGTCTCTGAGGTCCCCGCTGGCCCACCTGACGTGCCCGGGAGAGGTCAGGCTTTCCAGGGGCGCATCCTGGCGAGGGACTGGGCCGTGCGGGCCAGACAGTCCCACTGGCTGCCCCAGGGGAAGCTGAGGACACCGAGTGGCCCTTGGAATGGGAAATGCCCTGGGCCGAGGCAGGCTCACTCAGGAAGGAGCAGCCCAGGGGGCCACCTCCTGCTACCTGCATTCGGCCTTCTCCTTCCTCCAGAGCACATTTCTAGATCCCTTGATGGAAACACTGGAGGTTGCAGAGTGGTAGCTCAAGCTGCCTGTGTTTCGGCCCCAATTTCACACATAGGTAAAGTTCTTGGTCGGTTGGGAAAATGCTCTTGGGCCCCAGGCCTGCTGGCCAGAGCGTGAGGAGGCGGGCCAGGTGCTGCTGTTCTTGGAACTGTAGGACGTCGGAGTGGGTGGGGATGTGAAGTCCATCCCCCCAGTGTGGTCTGCCCCAGCGAATGTGCCAGAAGGAGGGTGGCCTGGAGCTTTGTGGTTAGAAGCAGGCTCTGGCTGAGCCACCTAACCTCTCTGCACCTCTGTCCGCTCCTGTGTGCAACGAAGTGCTTTGCTCAGGGGTGGTGGTGAGGACTCGGAGACAATCCCCGGGCATTAGGCTGCACACAGTAGGTGCTCAGCTCTGCTGACCCCGTCCAGGCCTTTAGCACAGAGGCATTAAGACTCTCCTAGCAAGGCTGTGTTACTGAGATTCCTCGATGCAGGGAGCTCACGCTTCGCACTCCGCCCTCCTCTGGAGGCACGTTACATGTTGTTACAGGTAACTGACATTCACTAGGGTCACCTCTAGTGAATCGTGTGCACGGTCAGCTGTCTTGAAAAGGGCATAGCTTGATTTGGCCTCTGTCTCATGAACCAGCCTTGAGGCATTTCGCGAAGGGGCACTACAGCTGTGCTCTGAGCAGGGGACTGGGCTTGAGGGGGCGTTTGCTGTGCTCAGTGGCCGCTTCAAAGGGTGGCCACTTCTAGGGCAGAGTGTCGGGGCTGGTCCCTTCACAGTGCCACGAGCCTGGTGGAGGGCCACCAAACTGTCCCGGCCCTGACACAGCACGACTTGCTGTGGGACTTACTTGCACATTGGAAATAACGCTCCCACACCAGCCACGTGCCTGAGGAAATCAAAGGAGGGAGAGTAAATTGTGGAGTAATGATGGACGTGCAAAGGAAGAGCACAGTGGTGATGCTTCGGGAGAGCTTTCTGGCAGTGATGGGTTCAGTAATTGAGTGGCGTGTGAGGGCCTTCAGAATGTCCTGGAACAGCATAGCTCAGTCTTGATCTGGTTAAAATGCACACTCTGATGCGTCGGGTTTGGTGGGGCCTGAGAGTCTGCATTTCCAGCAAGCTCCCAAGTGATGGCCATGCTGCCAGTCCGGGGCCAGGCAGCCAGAGCGAAGCAGACTGTGCCCCCAGACCCCCGTGGCATCAGGACGCTGCAGACAGGGCAGTGTCTCCGGGGAATGGAAGCATGGCCTCCTGTCATCCTGCACAGTGGCCCTGGTGGCCTTGGGCCCTGCACCCAGGGCAGTGAGGAGAGCCACAGGCCCTGGCCTGGCTTGGCATTGGCTCACAGCATCCCCACCACCTCGAAGGTCCACTGAAGATCAGACAGATGCTGGACACGAAACAGGCTCGGAAACCCACGAGATGCCCCAACTGCCAGGATTGGGGTGCTGTCGTGGCTGAAAGAGTAAAACCAAGCTTATCTTTCTCCCATGAGAGACAGTCCCATGAGAGACCCTGCCCTTGACCTAGCTGTGTGCTTGCTGCAGCACAGCTCACTCTCTACAAGGCGCTGATCCCCTGAGAGCTAGGCCCCGCCCTGCCCTGCAGGCGCCCTGCGTGGGTCATTGGAGGTGGTGCCGGGGAGGGAGGCGGAGAGGTAATCCGGGGGCTATGGTGAGGTGAGCATGCTTATCTGGGGTCATCTGAGCAGGCTGTCTCTGTCCCTAGCCAGGGTCCCGCCGACTGTGTCATGCGCATCCACAGAGACCGTCCCCTTTGCTGGACTAACTGCAGGAGAGCTCAATTTCCTCAGCACAGCTTGCCTTAAAGAATAACAAGATTAGCTGTGCCCTCTGGTTCAAGCACTACATTCTAATATTCACTAATGGGGTTTCACTGGCCCCGAAACAACTTTTTTTTTTTTTTTTTTAAAGATTTTATTGGGAAGGAAAACAGGACTTTATTGGGGAACAGTGTGTACTTCCAGGACTTTTTTCCAAGTCAAGTTGTCCTTTCAGTCTTAGTTGTGGAGGGCGCAGCTCAGCTCCAGGTCCAGTTGCCGTTGCTAGTTGCAGGGGGTGCTGCCCACCATCCCTTGCGGGAGTTGAACCGGCAACCTTGTGGTTGAGAGGACGCGCTCCAACCAACTGAGTCATCTGGGAGCTCAGCGGCAGCTCAGCTCAAGGTGCCATGTTCAATCTTAGTTGCAGGGGGCAGAGCCCACCATCCCTTGCGGGAGTCGAGCAATTGAACTGGCAGCCTTGTGGTTGAGAGCCCACTGGCCCATGTGGGAATTGAACTGGCAGCCTTGTGGTTGAGAGCCCACTGGCCCATGTGGGAATTGAACTGGCAGCCCTTGGAGTTAGGAGCACAGAGCTCTAACCGCCTGAGCCACCGGGCTGGTCCCCCGAAACAACTTCTTGGTCGGAGGCAGCACTGGGCAGGTGGGTGCTGGGGTGCTGGGCCCAAGTGGTCCTTGCCCTTCCGGTTGGCCTTGGAGCCAGGGCTGGCAACCCGTTCTTCTCTGGCCAGGGGGTTCAAGAGGAAACCCTTCTGCAGTTGAAGACCAAGCTGGCAGTCCTGGGCACAATCCTGACCTCTTGCTGTGTGCTCTTGGGCAGGTCAGTTCCTCTCTCTGAAGCTCAGGGTCCTCACCTGGAAAATGGGCCTGGAAATATTCTGGAGCCCTTGAGAAACGTGGTTGGCTTCTGCTTTTTCCCTGCCACAGCCTCAAGTCTGGGGGCAACCTTTCAAGCCCAGTGACCAGCCTCCTGGCAGATGCCACCACTGTCCTGCTCACTGGATCTGGAGACCAGGCCCCTGGGGATGAAAGCTCACCTATACCCCGTTGCTGTTGCAGCCTGGCCCTCCCAGGGCCACCCTGCAAGTCGGCAGACAACTCATCTCCCCTTGCCCGATGGTTAAGTGGGTGACAGGCAGCCAGCCACGTGCCCTGGAGAGCTGCAGAGGGCTCTGCAGTCCTGCCTCCCAGGCGGTGGGCAGCCTGGGCCAAGGAGGTGGGAGCTGGGGGCGGAAAGGAATCTGGGGCTGAGGTGCTCAGCCTGCTGTTGCTATTTTCCCCAGGGCCCCCCGCCCCATCCTCCTGCAGGCCCCCCACCAGCACCTTCTATGCTGTCCCCTCCCTGCACTGAGCTTTTCTGTGCTGCTTTCAAGTCTCAGCTCAGATTCTCTCCCACAATGGTGTGTCTCTGGCCCCTAAGCCCCCACTCTCTCTGCTCTTCATGCTGGCTGGTGGCCCTTCACGTGCTCCTGGGCCTTGGGCGGTGGAGTTTAGGAAATGCTCTCTGAGTGGGGGGTGGGGGAGGGCGGGTCCTGGCCAGTCTCTGCTGGGGGTCTCCCACAGCAGTAGGTGGGGGTGGGGGTGGAGCACGGAGCTCCTGCAGAGAGTGTAGGGAGACAGGCCAGTGCCCCAAGGGCCTCAACTCCCCTGTGGAGAACCCAGGACTCAAAAAACCCAAGGACTGTCCAGACCAGCAGGCTTCAGGGGAAATGAAAGCAACTGCATGTGCCGGCCTGAAACCCTGTAAGCAGCTGTCTGCAGCAACTTTATTTACAATAGCAGAGTCCAGGGATAAACCAGTGGGGGTCCACCCACCCACAGCACAACCCCCCCACCCAACCCCCCTGGCATCCATGGGAAGCAGCAAACCTCTGATGCACTTAGCATCTGGGACAGGTCTCAAAGCTCCTTGCGGAGGGAGGAGGGCTAGGACTGCATAATTCCACCTGTGTGACCCGCTGGACAGCACAACAAAGGGGCAGAACACAGGTCAGGGGTTGTCCGGGTAGGGGAGGGGACATGGCGGGGCTGGCTACAAAGGGTGTGGATGCTTTTTAGGGAGATGGAAATGTCCTCTGTCTCAATTTGGCGGTGACTACTTGACGACATGTGTTTGCCAAAATCCATAGAACTCTATATTTAAAAGGGTGCATTTCTATTTTACGTGAATTTTATTTTTACTTCTATGAATCTGATCAAAAACAATTTTTTTAAGGCTCCTCTTCTAAAATAAACCTTTTCTCAGAAAAGGAAACAGAAGTGCTGGGTGACCATCGGTGCTAACGCGGGGCAGCTGGCGGGGTGCTGGTGCATCTCCTCACCCGGCCTGATGCCCGGGAAGGGCCCGGCTGCTATCGAAACCCTGCGTATCCAGACAACCACTCTGGCTCAGCACCAAATACTTTCAAATTTCCTTTCCGTGGCAGGCTGAAGTCCATGTAAATATTGACCAAAAAAGACAGACCAGGTTTTGCACTATATTTGGTTAATAGTTGAAGAGCCACTCACTGTTTGTCTATTTTTCCAGTGCCTTTGTACAGGTGGGCCTGTTTCATTAAAAAAAAATCCTAAAAAGCTGTGCATAAATCAAACATTGAAGTTCAGTAGGAAAGCCCATATATTTAGATGAATCTCTGATGAATCCTTTGATAAAGCATTGACCTCTCCCTTCCCCTTTCGTGTCCTAAGTAAAATGTAAAAATAGATACTTGGTCTGCTAACCTCCTGGGACAGCGGGTGTCGTGCTCTTCCTGTGAGAAGCCATGAGGTGTATCCAGGGAGTGTCAGGAGCTCGAGGGGCTTTCCTACAGTGAACTGGGTGGCTTCTCTGCTTCCTGTCAAGGTGGGGACCTTGCAAACTCCCTGTACCATCGTGGGACCCAGGCCCTACACTGGTTCCCTGTTGCAGAGACCAGCAGAGCAGGTCACACAGGGTGGGCCTTTGAGTCCTTGCAGCCAAGCTGTCCCCTTCTGAGGACATTTGCCAGCTGAGAGCTCCCTGGCCCTCTACTCAGACCCTCCCTAAGGCAGCAGGTTGGATGCCAGGACGAGATCCCACCCAAGTCACACCTGTGTGGCCAAACATTCCCTGAGGAAGGACCCTGCCCTGGACCCTGCCATGTCCCAAATGCCCTCCTGGGACTCATCAGGGCGAGCGCCTCGCCCACGGGCACCCTGTGGACCCAGGACTTGAACCCAGGCCGTGTCCTCCCCACCTCGCCTGGTCTCGGGCTTGCTGGCCTCCCTGTGGGGCAGAGCCTCTGGCCCTGGAGCCAAGAGTGGTCCAGGGCTTTCCTTTTCCCACCTTTTCTTATCTCTCCTCCCACTTCCCCCGAAAGACAAACACCTGGAAAGGAGAGGTGGGCGGGAGGCAGAACCTGATTAATCGATAGATGAGTTGTACACACAGCTGTCCTGTTTGGGGTCAGTACAGGAAGAGGCTTCTGTAGGCTGCTGGGACCAGGGTGGCTCCCAAGTGGGGTTGGATGTGGGTGGGGGCAGGTGTGGCAGGTGGGCTGTGTCCTCTGGTGAGGTGACTTCTGCCTCTGTCCGTGGTCTCCTGTGGGGGGGGCGGGACCTGGGGGCCTGCAGGATGGGAGCTGCCCTCTTGGAGGTGTCAACAGGGTGAGGGGAAGGCAGAGGACAGGACCACGGCCTTGTGGGAAGGGAAGGTGGCCACTGGGCTCTGCTCGGAGCAGGCCCCCAAACACTCCCCTTTAAAAAAATTTTTTTTCAGTATCTTTTGTTTTTGTGGTAAAATACACATAACGTAAAGTTTGCCTTTTTAATAGCCATTTTCAAATGTCTAGTTCAGCCGTCTTAAATACACTCACCTTGTCGTGCGACCATCCCCAGAACTCTTCATCTCGTAAAACTGAACGTCTGTACCCATTAAACACTAATCCCCACTGCCTCCCCCAGCCTCTGTCAGCCCCATTCTACCTCTGTCTCTGTGAATCTGGTTATTCTAGGTATCTCATACAAGTGGAGTCACACAGTGTTTGTCCTTTTGTGGTTTCACTTGGCATAATGTTCTCAAGGTTCATCCATGTTGGAGCATGTGTCAGAATTCCGTTTTTAAGGCTTAAAAATATTCCATTGTACACATACACCACGTTTTGTTTATCCATTTACCAATGGTGGACACTTAGGTTGTTTCCATGTCTTATTTATTGTGAATCACGCTGCTATGAACACGGTGTACAGATATCTCTTCAAGACCCTGCTTTCAATTCTATTGGATACATACTCGGCAGTGGGATTGTTGGATCACATGGTAATTCTGTTTTTAATCTTTTGAGAAACTTTTCCACAGCAGCTGCACCGTCTGATAATCCCACCAACAGTGCACAAGGGTCCTATTCTCCACGTCCTCGCTAGCACTTTTCTGTTGTTGTTTTTTTTTTAAAAATCATAACGATCCTAATGGGTGTGAGGTAGTAGCTCATTGTTGTTTTGATTTGCAGTTCCCTAATGATTATGTGCTCGTTGGCCATTCACATACCTTTGGAGAAATGTCAAGTCCTTTGCCCATTTTTGAATTGGTTATTTTGTTGTTGTTGTTGTTCCTTCCTTTGTTCCAGGGCAGCACTGTCCCAACACTTGGGACGTGGCCATCTTTGAGAACAGGGGCTTAGAGAGCACAGTTTGAAACTCAGATGGATACAGGCAAAGGAGCAAAATGTGTGGCATTGTCTAGCCCTGAGTCTCTGTGAGTCCGCTCTGGTCTGCTCCCTGGCCGGGAAGGGCCTCTGAGGCTGTCTGATCACCAGTCAGACAACCCACTCCCTGACCTGCGAGGGCCTGCTTTTGGTGCTGGCTGAGGGCAGGTTTCCCACAGGTTTGGGGGGTGTGGGCCTTGTGCCGCCCCCTCAGGCTCAGATAGACCATTAGCACCACTAATGAGAGCAGCTCAGAGGACGAGCCTGCCTGACAAGCCCCAGGCTCCAGCTGGGCTAGCCTGCCTCTGGTGCTGTCCCAGCCAGTGCGGGGGCGTGTGTGCCACCAAGCCTCACCCAGATGCCCCAGGTGTGACAGGCCCTCATGAGGGGAGGGCCTCTCCATGCCATTAGGGCCCTTCCCAAACCCACAGGAGCCACATTTCGGTGAACTCAGCTTTCCAAGTCTGTTATCTTCTCGCCTCCCAGCCTCAAGCAGGGGTTGCCGTTGGAGTGCAAGTTTTTTTTTTTTTAACTTTTATTTATTTTAAGTGTGTGTTTCCAAGGCTCATCAGCTCCAAGTCAAGTAGTTGTTTCAATCTAGTTGTGGAGGGCGCAGCTCATTGGCCCACGTGGGGATCGAACCGGCAACCTTATTGTTAAGAGCACCGCGCTCTAACTGAGCTAACTGGCTGTCCCCGGAGTGCAAGTTCTTGACAGAAGGTGACAAGTATCTTCAGGCCTCCTCCCCTAGGAGGAAAGGTCAAGAAGCTGCCTGGTGTGCTTTGGGGCCAGACGCACTGGCTCTCCCCTGGTAACCCCGGGCCTTTGGACTTGGCTGAAGTGTTGGGTGAAGCCAAGGACAAAGGCTCAGGGTCCAGGGGACGGGAGAGGGTGCCGGGAAAGTGGGTCTTGGGTTTGTAGTCGTTGCTCAGCCTCAGGGCTCCTGAGAAGACCCCACACTGAGGCCGGTGGGGGCAATGGCAAGATACCAATGATAGGGGCTGTCTGAGTACAGGCTGCTGCCAGGCCCCTTGTGGGGGGTCTTTATAGGTGGAGAGAGGTCACGAAGGGGCTGAGAGAGGTGGAGGGGGGGGAGGGGTCAGTTGGTTAGAGTGCGTCCTCCCAACCACAAGGTTGCCGGTTTGTCTCCCGCAAGGGATGGTGGGCTGCGCCCCCTGCAACCAACATTGGTAACTGGACCTGGAGCTGAGCTGCGCCCTCCGCAACTAAGCTAGAAAGGACAACAACTTGACTTGGAAAAGTCCTGGACGTACACACCGTTCCCCAATAAAGTCCTGTTCCCCTTCCCCCTCCCCTCAAAAACAAAGAAAAGAATGTGCTGAGGGATGGTTGACTCTCCTGGGGCCGGGGGTCAGCACAGACCCTCCACGCGTGGGTGAGCATCCCTGTACTCACTGTGTGGCGAGTCATCTCAGTGAAACAGGCAGACAATTGTGTGTCCCTCATAGGACTGTGCAGACTAAATGGCAGGGCCGACGAAAGCAAGCGCCGTGTTAGCGTTAGCTGCTGTTGAGAGGCCACGGTGAGAGCTGTGCTTGTCATTATCTCGCCAGAGCCTCACTCCGATGAGATTATGTCCTAGAGGCCTCGGTCACACGGGGAGAGAGAACTACAGAAACAACAGCCACTCCAGTTAATCAGCCAGAGATTGTACCAAGATTCCTCAGAACCTGAGGGAAGGGCATGACGCTCAGACAAGGAACCCAACTCTTAGGGTTCAATTTATCAATTTTTTTGTTTTTAAAGGAATCATGCTTTTTGTGCTGTATCTAAGAAATCATTGCATAACTCAATGTTATAAAGATTTTCTAGTATGTTTTCCCCCAAAAGGTTTAAGGTTTATATGTAAACCTTAAGATTTTATATTTTAAGTTCTATATTAAAATTTTATATTAAAAGTTTATATTATATAGCTTTAAGGTTTATATTTAAATTTATAATCCATTTTGAGTTCCTTTTTGTATATGGTCTGAGTGATGGATTGAAATTCACTATTTTTGCAAATGATACCCAGTGACATTTGTCTAAAAACTGTCCTTTCTCCACTGAATTGCCTTTGCAGTTTATCTCAAATCAATTGACCTTATGCATGTGGGTTTATTTCTGGACTCGCTGTTCTGTTCCAATGATCTATTTGTCTATCTTTATCCCAGCATCACACTGTGTTCATTACTGTTGCTCGAGGTCTAATTGGGTTAGCCCAACTTTGTTCTTTTTCAGAGTTGTTTGGCTAGTCTAAGTTTTTTGCATTTCCATATGAATTTTAAAATCAAGTTGTCAATTTGCACCATAAAGTCGATTGGGATTTTAATTTGGATTGTATTGAATCTCTAGGCCCATCAGGAGAGACTTGACACCTTCATAATACAGATTCTCCTTGACATACAATGGGGTTACATCCTGATAAACCCATTGTAGATTGAAAATATCCTAAATAAAAAATGCATTTAATACATCACTGTAGAGTGTTTGCATGCCTGACTGGGAGCGGGCCCACTGCTGCTGCCCAGCCTCACGAGGGAGTATTGCATGATACATTGCTGGTCTAGCCCGGGAAAAGAGCAAAACTCTAAGTGCAGTTTCTACGGAACGCACATTGCTTTTGTACCACTGTAAAGTCAAAAAATCTTAAGTTGAATCATCGTTAGTTGGGGACTGTCTGTACTGAGTCTTCAGACCTGTGGACACTGGATGTGCCCGTTCTTTTAGGTCTTCTTAAATTCTCTCAGCAATGCTTCACAGTTTTCAGTGTACCAGTCTTACATATATTTGTAGATTCCATCAGATTTTCTACATAGATAATCATGTGTCTGAAATTTAAAATGTTTTGCTTCTTCCTCTGTGATCTTTTTATTTCTTTTCCTCACTTTATTGAACTCCCTAGAACCTTCAGCATGTTACCGGTCCAAAGTCTGTGTGCCCGACACTTTGAAAGGACAAAACTCAGTACATCAGTGTTTGGAGTAAGGAAAGCATTATTGATCAAGAAGGCACCAACCAAGAAGGTGGGAGCCTTAGTGGTGCCTCAAATCCATCTTACCGAGTACAGAGTTCAGGCTTCTTTTATGTCGAGGGAAAGGAAATGGGAGGGGCAAGAGGTGATTGACAATCAAAGACATCTGGGCGCCAGCAGGGGTCCAAGGAAGGTAGTGCTAGTTGGTGTGAGTCTGGTCACGAGGTCCTGCAAATCTCTGATAAATAATACCTGTGCCCCCATCTCCTCAAGCCACAAGCAGAATTCCTGTAATGAGCGCATGTCCATGTGCAAGACTAAGCAGAAACTATCAGCCTGAAGGCCGTGGGGAACAAAGCAGGCTTGGACAAGCTGGAGTCAGAGAGAGAGCATTTCACTTTGTTACAAGTACAGTGCTGAGTAGGGTGGGGAGGGCAGACTTGCGATGGAAGGGAGAACATTCAGTGGGACACGAGCTGTAGGTTTTTCATAGATGCTCTTTGTGAGGATGAGGCAGTTTCCTTGTATTCATAGTGCTGTGACTGGCGTTGGGATACTTGGGTTCCCCACGATAGAAATAGACAGGAAACTCCAGAAAAAGTTCCAGACAAATTTTATTAAGCTTATGCTTGAGCACAAGGGAGGCAGCACAGAGGAAAGCAAGGTCCTCCAAACTGGCCTGGGGGCTGGCTCTGCTCGGCTGCTTTTGTAAGCTGGGACAAGCGGGCTTGTGCGAAAGGGCGGGCGGTTTGAAAAAGGCGGGCTTTCTTTACCAGCCACAGAGCCTGGCAACTGTGTTTGCACCTGCGCTATGGGGCAAGAGGGAGGGCTGCTCATCACCAATCCAGGAAGCGGCCAAACCTTCATCACCTGCACACGCGGAACAGTGGTTCTGACATCTGTGTGGGAGTACTAATCAGCTACTTCTGCATTTTTATGTTGCGAGTGATGGGATGGTGGCATTCTTGTGTTCAGCGTATCCAGCGTTCTTCCTGGCCGTCCGGTTCCTTCCGCCCCCGGCCAAGTCCCTCTGCTGTCTCAGTGTGCTGAGAACTTGTCAAGAATGTACATTGAATTTTGCTCTTTTGTGTCTATTAAGGTGATCATCATGTTTTTCTTATTTAGTTTGTTTACATGGTGAGTTACACTGATTGGTTTTCAAATGTTAAACTACCTTTTCACTCCTGGGATAAAACACACTTGGTCATGATGTATTTTCCTTTGAATATATTGTTGGATTTCATTAGCTAATTTGCTGACATTTTGTCTAGAATTTTGGCATCCATGTTCAGATGGGATATTTGTCTCTAGTTTTCTTGTAATGTCTTTGATTTGGTATCAGTTAATGTTGGCCTCATGAATGAGTTGGGAAATGTTCCTTCCTTTTCCATTTTTTTTGAAAGAATTTGTACGTATTGATATTTTTTTCTTCCGTAAGTGTTTGGTAGAATTCACCAGTGAAGCTGTCTGGACCTGGACTGAACTATTGGTGTAAAGTTGTTCATGTTGTCCCTTATTGTCCTTTTCACATCTGCAGACTCGGTAGTGATATCTTTCATTCTTGATATTGAGAATTTATGTCATATTTTCTTAATTAATCTGGATAGAGGTTTTATTCATGTTGGTTTTTTTTTTTTTATTTGCCCTATTGTTTTTCTATTTTCTGCTTCATTAATTTCTGCTCTAAACTTTCTTCTACTTACATGGGTTTCATTTTTTCTTCTTTATCTAGTTTCTTAAGGTGAAAGCTGAGACCATTGATTTGAGACCTTTCTTTTTTTCTAATATAGGTGTTCAGTGCTAGAAATTTCTGCTAAGTACTGCTTTAGCAGATTTTGATATGTTGTGTTTTCGTTTGCATTCAATTCAAAACCTTTCTAATTTCCCTTTTTCCCATGAGTTGAGTTTTTGGAAATGTGTTACTTAGTTTCCAAATGTTTGGAGATGTTTTTCACAGATCTTTCTGTAATTGGTTTCTGATTATTTCCATTGTGGTCAGAGAACATACTTTGTGTAATTTGGATTCTTTTATTTATTTATTTAATTTTCATTATTGGGGAATATTGGGGAACAGTGTTTCTCCAGGACCCATCAGCTCCAAGTCATCGTCCTTCAGTCTAGTTGTGGAGGGTGCAGCTCAGCTCCAAGTCCAGTTATCATTTTCAATCTTAGTTGCAGGGGGCACAGCCCACCATCCCATGAAGGAATTGAACTGGCAACCTTGTTGTTGAGACCACGCGCGCTAACAAACTGAGCCATCCGGCTGCCCCTCCGGAAGCTCAGTGGCCGCTTGCTGTCTTCAGTCTCATTGTGGAGGGTGCAGCTCACTGGCCCATGTGGGAATCGAACCGGCAACCCTGTTGTTCAGAGCTCACGCTCTAACCAACTGAGCCATCCGGCTGCCCCTGGATTGTTTTTAATTTACTGTGTTTCCCCGAAAATAAGACCTAGCTGGACAATCAGCTCTAATGCGTCTTTTGGAGCAAAAAATTAATATAAGACCCGGTATTATGTTATATTACATTACATTACATTACATTATATTATATTAATTAAAGACCCAGTCTTATAGTAAAATAAGTCCAGGTCTTATACTAATTTTTGCTTTAAATTACGCATTAGAGCTGATGGTCCAGCTAGGTCTTATTTTCGGGGAAGCACGGTATTGTGACTTGTTTTAATTCCCAGAATATGGTCTATCTTAGTAAATGTCCTGTGTGCGCTTGAAACAAATGTGTGTTCTGCCATTGCTGGGTGACCTATTTTAAAAACGTGAATAGGGCAAATTGGTTGATAGTATTCAAATCTTCTGTAACCTTCTGATTTTCTGTCCACTAATTCTACCTATACTGAGAGATATTGAAATACTGACTGTAATCGAAGGTTTGTTTAATCCTCCTTGCAGTTTCATCAGTTTTGCTTCAGGGACCGTAGAGCTCTGCTACGCAGTGCATGAATGTTTAGGATTGTTATGTCCTCTTGGTTAATTATGAAAAGATCTTTGCCCGCGGTGATAATGGTTGCTCTGAAATCTCCTTTGTCTGATGCTGATGTAAGCACGGGGGCTTCCTCTTGATTCTGGTGTCGTCCTTTCACTTTTAACCAATTTGTATCTTTATAAAGATACAAATTTGTATTTCTTGTAACCAGCATATAGTTGGGTCTTGCTTTTTTTCTAGTCTGACAATCTCTGTTGTTTAATTGGGATATTTCGGCTATCGGCATTTAGTTGATATGATTAGGTTTAAATCAATGTCCTTCATTCGTTCATGTCCAGTGTCTGGAAAGCCACGTACATTGGTCTGTTTTTTGGTTGTTTCAGATGGGAGGCTAAACTCCATCCGTCTTGGCGGAAAGTAGAACGGACAGCAATAATGTCTTAATATCACTGAATATTCAATTTCCCCTGATTATCTCAAAAGTATCTTTTTATAATTGGTGTGTTTGAATTGAATCAGGATTCAGATAAGGTCTCCGTGTTGCGTTTTGTTGACCTGACTCTTCAGTCCCTTGTAACCTACAGTACTGCCCCCATCTCTTCTTTCCATGTCATTTAGTTATTGCAGAAACTGAGTCATTTGTCCAGAGGAATTTCCTGGGTTTGGGTCATTATATCTGTGCTCCTCTGTTTTCCTGTGTTTACTGTAAACTGATAGTTAAATATAAATAAAGAATACTTCATAGAATGTGCTGCGTGTTCAGTTGAAATATATAAAATTACCAATATTTGACCAGCTGCCCTTCAAAATGACAGTTTCTTTTTTTTTTTTTTTTTTGACCACAACAATTAATTTAATTCCTTTCCAAACAAGAGTCAAAAGATTTTTTACAAAATACATAAACCCACAATGGCAAGGAAAATAGAAGGGCAATAACAAAATTTTGGAAACAGTAAAGTAAATGGACCAAAGCTAATGGATTTTGCAAACTCCTTGTCAGTGAGAAAACTCAGTTCATACGGTGGAATCCAAAGGCAATGCCAGGAGAACTGACTCTGGGTGGTGAGCACAGAATGTGATAAATCGATGATGTATTGTATTATAGAAATGCACACTTGAAACTTGTGTAATTTTACTAACCATTGTCACCCCAATAAATTTATTTTTTTAAAAACAGGCAATACCAGTCATCTCTGGGAGTTAGAATGCGGTGGGGTGCTAAAAAAAGGAAAGTTGGTTTTAAGTTGTTTAAGAAGCACTTAAATTCTGAGGTCTCCAGCCCATTCGACACTGATGGGTGTGATTGCTTCCTTTTTTTTTTTTTTTTTTACTGCTTTCGCTGCATCCCAAAAATTTTGGTAGGATGTATTTTCATTGTCATTTGTTTCTATGTATCTTTTGATCTCTCCTCTAATTTCTTCTTTGACCCAGTCCTTCTTTAAAAGTATGTTGTTTAATCTCCATGTATTTGTGTTTTTTCCCGCTTTCTTTTTACAGTTGATATCCAATTTCAAAGCCTTGTGATCAAAGAATATGCATGGTATGATTTCAATCTTCTTAAATTTGTTGAGACTGATTTTATGTCCCAATATATGGTCTATCCTTGAGAATGTTCCATGTACACTAGAAAAGAATGTATAGTCTGATGTTTTAGGATGAAGTGCTCTATAAATGTCAATTATGTCCATTTCATCTAATGTGTCATTTAGGGCTACTATTTCGTTATTTATTTTCTGTTTGGATGATCTATCCATAGCTGTCAATGATGTATTTAAGTCCCCTAGTATAATTGTGTTTTGGTCAATTTCTCCCTTTAGTTCTGTTAGTAGTTGCTTGGTGTATTTGGTGCTCCCTGATTGGGGGCATAAATATTGATGACTGTTATGTCTTCTTGTTGTACAGTCCCTTCACCATTATGAAATGTCCATCTTTGTCTCTTGTTATCTTTTTCACCTTGAAGTCTGTTTCATCTGATATCATTATGGCTACACCTGATTTTCTCTGGGTACCATTTGCTTGGAGTGTCAATTTCCACCCTTTCACTTTGAGTCTATGCTTGTCCTTGTAGCTGAGATGTGTCTCTTGGAGACAGCATATGGTTGGGTTTAGTTTTTGATCCAATCTGCTACTCTGTGCCTTTTTATTGGTGAGTTCAGTCCATTTACATTTAGGGTGATTATTGATATGTGAGGATTTCCTGTCATTCTATCTTTAGTTTTCTGGTAAGGCTGTGTCTCCATTGTTTCTTTGCCTTTTGTTGTTGTCTATTATTTCTGTGTGGTGGTATTCTATGATGTTTCCCTCTGTTTCTTCTTTTATTTCAGTATATATTTCAATTCTGGATTTATTTTGAGTGGTTACCCTTAAGTTTATGTAAAAGAAAGTTTGATATTTAGAGTATTCCATTTTCTTCAGCACGCTTACTTTCTCCATTCCCATATTCGGTTCAGGCCTTTACTCTCCCCTTTTTGAGTTTTGGTTGCCACAAATTGTCCCTGTTGATGGTGGTCGAATAGCCTCCTTTAGTATTTCTTGTAGTGCAGGTCGTGTATTAGAAAATTCCCTCAGCTTCTGTATGTCTGGAAAGGTCTTTATTCCTCCTTCATATCTAAAGGATATCTTTGCTGGATATATTATTCTTGGCTCATGATTTCTCTCTTTCAATAGTTTGAATATTTGGTTCCACTCCTCCTGGCTTGTAGAGTTTCTGCTGAAAAATCTGATGATAATCTAATGGGCTTTCCTTTGTAAGTTACCGTCTTCTTTTCCCTGGCTGCCTTGAGGATTCTTTCTTTGTCGTTGATTTTAGACAGCTTCAATACAATGTGCCTTGGAGAAGGCCTGTTGGGATTGAGGTAACTAGGTGTTCTATTTGCTTCTTGGATTCGAGGGTCCAGTTCTGTCCACAAATTTGGGAAGTTCTCATCGACAATTTGTTTGAATATATTCTCTGTTCCGTTCTCTCTTTCTTCTCCTTCTGGTATGCCCATTATTCTTATATTGCTCTTTCTGATGGAGTCAGAAAGTTCTTGTAGAGTTCTTTCATTTCTTTTAAGTCTCAAGTCTCTTTCTTCTTCTATCTGTGTCATTTCCAGGTTTCTATCTTCGATGTCACTGATTCTTTCCTCCATCTGGTCAACTCTACTACCTAAGCTGGTTATTTCATTCTTAATTTCTTCTATTGAGTTCTTAATCTCCAGAAATTCTATTTGGTTCTTTTTAAAATTTCAATCTCTTTCGTAAAATGCTCATGCTGTTCTTTGATTGAGTTTCTGAGTTCATTTAACTGCCTATCTGTGTTTTCTTGTATCTCGTTGAGTTTTTCAGAACTGCAATCTTGAATTCTCTGTCATTTAAGTCACATATTTCTGTATCTTTAAGTGCCTTCTCTGGAGATTTTTCACTTTCTTTCTGAGCTATCTTGTTGCCTTGGTTATTCATGGCGATTACTGGTTTACTATTTCTCTTCCTAGACATCTACAGGAGTGACTTCTGCAACAGGTTGATAGGAAGAGGTCTTTCTTTTGTTTTCCAGTACTTGTTGGTAGAATGTTTTATTATTTCTCCAACTGCAATTTATTTTTCTTCTCCCACACGGTAGTGCTATGTTTTCTCTGCACTATTCCAACTTCTCACACAATGGGGGGATTCCCTGGGAGACGGGCTTCTCCTCTGTTAATAGTTCGTCTAGGTCACAGGGCGCAGTGTCCCGGTGGGTATGCGGAGAGCTTTTGATGTTCCAAAGCTCTTCCAGCTCCTGATTCAGAGCCCGTATGTTTCAGCAGTTCTGTTTACTCCTGCAGGGATCCGCCCAGATAGGTGGGGTCAGGGCGGGGTGAGTTGTGAGAGGTGGCCCAGAGCAATGGCGGCGACCACCACCACAGCCGGTCCTGCTTCCACAGCTCTCTCCCCTTTGCCGGAACTAGTTGGGCTGTGAATTTGTGTTTGCGGTCCACAGTTCTCAAAACAGCAAATTTTCTGTTGTTTTGATCTGACACTGCTACTGTTTCGCTTCTAGCACCGGGCAGGTGGGGGCGGGGCGAGCTCTGGGAGGGGGGGAGGGGGCGGCTAGTCTCAGTGCCTAAGGCTCCGTTCTCTGCTCGGCAGTGCGGGCTTAAACCACCGTTTTCAGCCTTCTTCCCTCAGTCTTTTCTCCGAGGTCTCTGCCGTGAGCGTTGGGTTCAGCCGTGTTATATGCTGTCCCCTCAGCCCTGTGGAGCCCTGGCGGAGCCCTAGCAGTCCGAGTTCTTCCCTCACTCGCAGCTACGGTGGTTCCGGGATGCAGCGAGCTCGGGGCACTGAGCTGGGTCTGCGTCCTGCGCCCGCGCGGCTCCGTCTCCGCGTACTTCTCCCTTTCCTCCTCCCTCCACTCGCGCGAATCTCCCACCTGTAGGTGATTTCAGTCGGTAGTGGGCCTCTTCGTCTTGCCTGTCTGCTGTGCAGGGAGTCCTTTGTGGAGTTTTTGTTGTTCGATTCGTTGTAAATTCCAGGGGAGCTTTACAGAGGCTCACCTCACGCCGCCATTTTTCCGGAAGTCCAAAATGACAGTTTCTTACTGTTCAACCTCAAACTTCTGTTGTGTCACATCAGGAAGTCCCACTTTGACGCTGAGACTGACCAGTGGGTTTTGGAGGTCAGCCTGACCCTGCATTGTCAGGTTCTCCACTTGAGTGTGTCAATCACTGACGAGTGCCCCTGGGTCCTGAGCTCATTAGGAGTTGCAAATAGTGATGTTTGCATGCTGTCATTCCTCCTCCATTTATTAGCTGTGATTTTTCTATAAAGAAGAACTTTTCCTCATCAGTGATTTGGTTACAGCAGGATGAATGCTTCATTTCCCCCCCTTTTTAAAACCATGTGTTAGGGCCCTAGCAACCTCCAAAGAGATTGATGATGACGATGTGTGTGGTCATGTGTTAGACATATTTCAATTTTCTATAGTTTTGTTGCTCCAAGTGTCCCTTTTTAGCCAGATGGGGACCCTTGAAGTTTTCTTCAGTGTTCTGACATCTCCATACACAGTGTGAAGAGGTAGGAATGCCTCGCCTCCCTTCCCCACACCATGGCCCCCTCAGGTGTGACATGAGGTCGCGCTGCTGTGCTGGAACCTCCTGGATTGTCGGGATGGGCAGTTGGTACCAGGTTAAGAAAAAGCTTTGTGCTGTGGCTTGCAAAGTATTTGGGGATCCTCTCATAGGCAGTCCAGTTCAGATGTGAACTCACTGCAAGGGAAAGTCTTGGGTGTACCTCAAAACATTTATTCACTGTACCAAGCTGGCGGAAAGTGTTGAGTGGGAAGGTAAGGGCTGACCGAGGTCGTAGGCAGCAGTGAAGTGCAAGAATGGTTCAGCGGTGGGGCCTTTGGATGCCGCCCTGTGCTGCTGCTTCTGCATTCTTGGAAGGGTTCCAGACCAGGCTCATGGCTTTGAGCACTGAGGGCACCCTGGCCACGGCAGGGCAGGCACCACAAGGCGCTGCGGCTGTGCACACCCGGGAGGGCAGGGCGGGCAAGTGTCCGGGAGGACAGCTGGCTTTCTCCGCCCGCTCTGGCCCAGGGCTCCCTGGGGCGGGCAGCCCTGGCTCTGCCTCACACCTTGCTTTCCCCAAGGGCCTTTGGGCCCCACCCCTCCTCCGGGAGCTTCCCAGCCCCCAATCAGTGGCTCCCCACCTCTTCTGGTCCCCATTGGCCCCTCCGAGCCCTTGCTCACTTTTAAATGGAACCACCTGCATGGTGGGTGGAAACAGAAAGTCAGAGAAGTTACTAACGAGTCAGGTTTGGTGGGAGGCCTCTGAGCTGTTGTATGTACATTCATTCATTCATTCATTCATTCATTCATTCATTCATTCATGCAGACCAGCGTTCACTGGGCCTCTCCTGGCACTGCAGCCCTGTGCCAGGTACAACACCAAGTACACACAGAGGTGGGATGTTGTTTGAACTGTAAGCCAGGCCCAAAATTCCCCAGGTGAGTGTGTGACAAGAGTGAGGAGGTTCTGGGTGTGGCTGGGGTGCAGCGAGGGTGGGCAGCGTAGAATCCGGTGGGTGGGGTGGGGCCCTATTGCAGGCAGGAGGTGCTTGAGGCACAAGCAGGACGGCAGAAAGACAGGAGCACCTGCGTGTGTCTGGGTGGGAGCATGTGCCACGTCATCTGAAAAGAAGGAAAACGGGGCTAAATCATTGGTTCTCACCTTGGGCCCATGGGTCCCCATGCAAAGCTCATGGAAACTGGCTCCTCCTCAGCAAAAGTTACAACACGAAAGCACGTCACCCTGTGCTTCAGTTCTGGGGTGTTCACTGAGCCCCGTAACATGCCCTGGGTCCTCTGGTTGAGAATCCCAGACTAGGCTTGGGGGGCAGGACTCAGCTGAGGAATTCAGAGCTCCTGCGGCCACAGCTGGGCTTTGAGCGGGCGCAGCGATGGAAGCGAGAGCAGGTCTGGCCAGGCGGGAGGGCCGGCCGCTGAGCTGGCCTCGTGCCCATTGGGACCGAGGCTCTGTCTCTCTACTCAGGGATACCAGTTCACAACAGAGTTTCTTCATCCGAGTTGCAGTGGCCTGTTAGGCCGACAGCCAGGCTCTTTTTGTGCCTCTCAACTCCCACCCACTTGTCCACACCAGAAAGAAAACAAACAGCCCCCCATCATCTGAAAGTGCCACACTCCAGACACTCCCTGAGCATTTTGTGTGCATCAGCTCTTTTAAGCCTCATAGCAACGCTAGGAGGTAGGATATAATCAGCTCCATGTTATAGGTCAAGAAATGGAGGCAGAGAGACGGGAAATGATCCACTCAGGGCCGTACAGCTAGTAAGTAGACGAGCTGGTGTTTGGACCCAGAACCTGACCCTCTTACCCAGCATGCTATGCTGCTGCGCACCAGGTTAGATGTGCAACAATTAGTCATTTAACGAACATGAAGGTGCCTCTGTCTCACTTCAAACGCGGTATTCAAAAAATCCACCCTCAGGGGCCTCACTTCAAGGACACGTAGGAAATTTGAGCATCAAAGAAGATGTTTCTGGAAAAGGGCCTCACAATTTGGAGAGGTGCTCTCCACCTCTGCACGGGCTCTGACGGTCTCCTCCCATGGCCCTGGCGTTTGTCCTGCGGACACCTGGCGGAAGGACCTGGGCTGGTGTTTCCATGACTCATCCTTGGCTTAATTATCATTGTTACATTGCATAGATTGCATAAAAACAAGCACCATTGTTACGAATGACTTTCTATGGCTTCCCTCCCCATCTCCACCCCCTATTTTCTTTTCAAACCATTCTACTGTCTAGCACAGTATCTGGCCTCTAGCAGAACCCCCAGTAAATGTCAGGTGAATGGGTAGACAGATAGGTAAATGAGTGGGTGAATGGATGGAAGGGAGGGAGGAAGGAAGGAAGGGTGAAAAAATGGAAGGAGGGATGGATGGATGAGTGGGTGGATGGATGGATGGATGGACGGACGGACGGACGGACGGATGGATGGATGGATGGATGGATGGATGGATGGACGGACGGATGGATGGACGGATGGATGGATGGAGTGGAAGGGTATTTCTCAAAGCCTTCCCAACCTGGCGACTTTCTCTGGTCTTTGGACTGAAGCCACTGAGAAGGCATCCCGGAGTCCACCTCCATCACTGCCTTCACCCACATGCCTCCCTCTTCTCAGTTGCTGTCACACACTTGCTGTGTCCCCAGTGAGATGCGCAGTCAGTCGCAGGATGCTTGGCTGGTTCTAACAGGTGCCACCGGCTTGTCCGCATACCTGAGTGAGGGTTTCCCCAGGACACACTGTTGCCTGGTCCCAGGCTGAGCCCGTCCTGTACAATCCCTCAGCAACTCTCTGTGGTAAGTAACTGCTGTTGTTTCAAGCCCAGGAAATGGCCCGAGGGCACATAGTCTGTAAAGCCTGGGCCCGGGATCCCAGCCGTGGCCTGTGCTGCTTTACACGTAGCAGTGCTAAGTCATGAGTCAGCGACGTAACCAGTCACACACTGCGCTTGTGCCTGTGGTGCCTGGGCCTTGAAGCCAGCAGCCTCTGTCTTAGTGGCAGAGACATGATTCCATGTGATGCTGGTGGTTCCGGGCTCAAACATGTCACATTGTCTCAGGGACTTACTGAAGGCAGATTTCCGCTTTCTTGTGGATTTAGGAGCATTATCTTTGCCGCTCCTGGGACTGACCATCTCGGGGCAGGTGGCATGTGGGGCTTATGTGCTGGAAGCCTGAGGTGTGAAGGCCCGCCTGCTCTGGTCATTCCAGGTGGGTAAGGAATTACCGTCATTTTTGTATTTTACAGCTGACTCGGGGGAGGTAGCGTGGGATTCAATGACTTGCCTATAGACAGGCAGCTGGCTGTGGCTGTCAAGGCTACATGGCACCCCTGGAATCCATCTTCTTTCGGTTTCCCTCCTGCTCCATCAGTCTGTGTCCTGTCTCTTCTGTCCCCATACAACCTGTGGGAGAGATCTGCAAAAAGAAAATGAATCAACATTTTGGAGGCAGAGGCCTGCCTATTTACAGAGCTGAGCTGGGTGACCCTGGTCGGGTGTGGGGGAATCAGGGTTGCAATGTGGTGTACACAATACAGAGCCCCAGTTCCATTCAGATCTCAGGTAATGCCACATTTGGGGAAACATATTAAAATTTGATTTCTTTATCTGAAATTCAAGTTCACCGGGGTGACCCATATTTATCTGGCAGCTCTAGTGAGAGGGAATTTGGGCATGGGGTAAGGGGTGGTTGGGGATACTGGATGCCTAGGAGATACAAAAGCCAGGAGCAGGGACAGCAGACCGTCCCATCACTCTGCCTCCTGCCACGTGTGTACATAGCCTGCTGGACGGTGACCTATGTCATTCCACATCCTGGCCCCTGGCGGCCAGCGCCCTGTGGCCGTGTTTCTGTCTTCTCCGTCCTAACTGGGTGAAGTGTACAGCTGGGCACCTGAGGGAGAGAAGCGGCAGCAACAGCAGGGAGAGAAATTAACCTTGGGTTCAGTGAGGCTCTTAGCTGCTGATATATTGGTTGCCCTGACGTCATAGCCCGATCCCATACAGGTCAGTCAGAAGGCAGACAGTAGTCATTCATCGGACACACTGTCTCCGCTTCCCTTTCCCATAGGCCTGGCCTGGGCCCACCACCTGTTGTAGTTAGATTGATCTGAAAGAGCGTTTATTATCCCACCTTTTCCCAGTGGAAGGGGCAGGTATGGGGGGCCATCTGGGAGGTCGGGGAAGGCCGAGAGATGTTCCACTGTCCCCTGAACGGCAGAAGCCTGGTGGAGGGCCCAGCCTGGGCCTCCCAAGGCCTGTGTGCTCGCCTGGGCTGTTCTGAGCCCGTGGTTTGCTCGGCTGCAGAACGGGCTCCCCTGCCATCACCCAGGAGTGTGCTGTGACGATAGAAGCAGTGGGAGGGCTGGGCTGTGGGCTGGGGTCTGACACGTCCAGTAAGCCTCATTAAAACAGAAGAAAGACCCCTCTTCAGGGACAGACTCGGGACGCTGTGGGGCAGCGCGTGGAAGTCTGCCAGGGTCTGTGGACACTGGCAGCGGACACCGGCAGCCTTTCCAATCTGCACTAGAGTTCAGATTCAGCAAGGACTGGATTTTTTAAAATCGGCTTTCTTGAGGTGTGGTGCACGCATGGTGTGCACAGTTTAAGGGTGCAGTCTGATGAGTCCTACATGGGCATATACGCTTCACACAGGTTAACATGTTAAATGTTAAATGTATATGCCCGTGCAAACAACACCTGGATCAAGAGTTAGAACATTCCCTTCCCCAACAGTTTCTCTCATGCCTCTTCCTGGGCAGTCTCCCCTTTCTGCTGCAGCCCCCAGGCCCAGCGCTGCCACTCTGCTTTCTGTCAGTATGGGAGGCTTCTGCCTGTTCTAGAGCTTCATGTAAATGCAGTTAGACAGCGGGCACTGGAATGCGCCTGAATCCTTGGCTCCGCATACAGTTGATGACGGCTGTCCCTTTGTGCCACTGAGTAGCGTTCGTCATGCAGATGGGCCGCACTGTCCATGCATCCACGTCGCAGGTGGCGGGTTTCTGAGAGGCAGAGCCCTCAGTGAGAGCACAGAACACCGCCTGCTCCCCCTTCCACCTCATTTTCCAGCTGGGCAGACAGCTCCAGAGAGCAAAACTGCCTTCCCCACGCAAGGAGGGTGAGCAGGCAGATCTGGTTCCGGCAGCCAAGGCTTCGGACTCCCTGTGTGGTGCTCCCCTCAATGCTGGGCTTGCAGGAGGCTCACAGGCCCCTCAGGCATGAGGACGTGACACCTTATGTCATTTTTAAGTCTACAGTGTCCTTTTGAAAGCATTATCCCATCAACTGGGAGAGGAAAAAAAATCAATGGACTTTAAAGCCGTACTTAAAATCACATACTGGGAACGAGGTGTGCCAAAGACAGCTGGGCTAATGAGGAGGCTGGAGAGAGGGGCCTCCCGTTCTAGAAGGAGCCCTGGGTGAGGAGCCAGGGGGGCTGCCCTGCCGCTCCACCAGTCCCTGCTGAGGGACCTCTGCTGCCTCGTATGTAGGTGGAGCTAACAGCATCCCCCTCCTCTCGGGGGCCCAGTGAGCGCACATAGAAGCACTGTGGAAATTGTCTGCACCAACGATTATTACGATTCTTATTGTTAGTGTCTTGGTGCCCCGGGTTCTCAGACAGTCACTGACCCCTGCTCTTCCCCCGGAGCTCCCTCTGCCTAGACGTCCTGCCCACACTTGCTGCGCGAGTTTGCTGATGGTTCCCTCTGCCGTGCAGAAGCTTTTAGTCTGATGCAGTCCCACTTGTTTGTTTTTGCTTTTGATGCCTGTGCTTTTGGTGTCAAATCCAAACAAATCATCACCGAAGAGTTGACTGCCTATGTTTTCTTCTAGTTTTATTGTTTCAGGTCTTACGTTCAAATCTTTTCTCCATTTTGAGATGATTTTTGTGTATGGTGTAAGGTAGGGGTCCAGCGTCATTCTTTTGCATGTGGCTGACCAGTTTTCCCAGCACCGTTTATTGAAGGCTGTCCTTTTCCCATTGTATGTTCTTGGCTCCTTTATCATAAATTAATTGAGTGTACATGTGTGGGTTTATTTCTGGGCTCTCTGTTCTGTTTCATTGATCTATGTGTGTTTTTATACTAGTACCATACTGTTTAGATTACTATGGCTTCGTAATTTAGTTTGAAATCGGGGAGTGTGATGCCTCTAGCTTTGTTCTTCTTTCTCAAGATTGCTTTGGCTATTCGGGGTCTTTTGTGGTTCTATATGAATTTTAGGATTGTTCTATTTCTTTGAAAAATGTCATTGGAATTTGATCAGTATCACATTGAATCTATAGATTGCTTTTGGTAACATGGACATTTAAACAACAGTCTTCTAATCCATGAGCACGGAATATCTTTCCATTTCTTTGTGTCTTCTTCAATTTCCTTCATCAATGTCTTATAGTTTTCAGTGTAGAGGTCTTTCACCTCCTTGGTTAAATTCATTCCTAGGTATTTTATTCTTTTTGATGCAGTTGTAAATGGGATTGTTTTCTCATTTCTCTTTCCGATAGTTCATTATTAGTGTGTAGAAATGCAACAGATTCTTATATATTGATATTGAATCCTGCAGGTTTACTGAATTGGTTTATTAGTTCTAACAGTTTTTTTGCGGAGTCTTTAGTATCATGCCATCTGCAAATAGTGAGAGTTTTACTTCTTCCTTTCTGATTTGGATGCCTTTTATTTTTTTTTCTTGCCTACTTGCTCTGGCTGGAGTTTCCAACACTGTTGAATAAAAAAGAAGAGAGTAGGTGTCCTTGTCTTATTCCTGATCTTAGAGGAAAAGTTTTAAACTTTTTTTTGAGCACAATATCAGCTGCACATTATTCATTCATCGTGGCCTTTATTATGTGGTACTCTCTCTCCATACCCTTGTTGTTTTTTTTTAAAAATATAAATAGATGTTTGATTTTGTCAAATGCTTTTTCTGCATATGATGATGATGATATTTTTTTTTTATCCTTCATTTTGTTAATGTGGGATGTCATTTTTTTTGATTTGCAGATGTTGAACCATCCTTGCATCCCTGATAAAAATCCCATGTTTTATGATTTTTTTTTTTTTTTTATTTTTTTTAAAATAAATTTTTATTGAGGTATAATTTACATACAACATTATATTAGTTGAAGTCGTACAACATAGTGATTCAATATATGTATATATTGTGAAATGATCACCACAGGTCTACTTAACATTTGCCACCATACATAATTATTTTTTTTTTTTTTTTTGATGAGAAATTTTTTTTTTTTTTTTTTTTTCAACAAAAATGCAATGCATGCAGTGTAGTTACAGTAGTTCACCTCACCATTACATACACCCCTAGATTTATTTATTTTATTTATAACTGGAAGTTTGTTTTGTTTGATCCCTCACCCACCGTGCCCATCCCCTCCTGCCTCCTGAAACACCTGTCTGTTCTCTGTGTCTGTGTGTTTGTTTTTTGTTGTTATACATATATATATATAGTATTTGTATTTTTTTCTTCTTTTCTGTGTCTCACACAATCACATCATAATCCATCCACCATCCCACCATTCGCAAATTGCAAGATTTTTTTTCTTTTTTTTATAATAATATTATATTGTATATGTATACACACACACACACACACACACCACATTTTTTTTTTTAATAATTTTGTTTTAATAATTTTTTGCTTTTTTTTTTTGGATTTTTTTTCATTGGTTCATTTGGTATATAATTGGCTTTTCTTTTTCTTTTCTTGTGGGGTTTTGGTATCAGGGTAATGCTGGGGTTGAAAATTGGTTTGGAAGTGTTCCCTGTCTTCTCTTCTCTTCTAGTTTTTTGAAAGTTTTTGAAAGAATTGTTGTAATGTCTTTTAGAATTTCTAGAAAATCTCTCAGAAAAAAACTCTGGTTTCTTCATTTTTCTTCTTTTTATTACTTTTTATTACTGATTCAATCTAATTACTAATAATCAGTGTGCTCAGGTTTCTTATTTCTTCATGAGTCAGTTTTGGTAGGTTGTGTGTTTTCTAGGAATTTATCCATTTCTTCTAGGTTATCCAATTTGCTGGCATATAGTAAGTAGTCTCTTGGAATCCTTTGTGTGTTTACAGTGTGTTTGTTTTTTTTTTTTTTTTTTTTTTTTTTTTTTTTTTCTTTTTTTTTTCTCGGTTTTTAGCTTTTTTTTTTTGTTTTTTTTTTTTTTTTTAAAAATTTTTTATATCTTTTCTTTCTATTATCTATTTATTTTTTCTCTCTTTTTTTTTTTTCTTCTCTCTCTTTTTTTTTTTCTTTCTTTCTTTACTTTTTTTTTTTTTTTTTTTTTTTTTTTTTTTCTTTTTTTGAGGTGTAAAGTTTGAGATTTTTTTTTTTTTTTTTTTTTCTTGAGGTAAGCCTGTTGCTCTGTTTTCTCTTTTCTTAGATTTTTTTTTTATATATATATGTTGTTTTTTTAGTTGTTGTTTCCTTTTTTTTTTTTGTCTTTGATTTTTTCTCTTCTTTTTTGATAGTTCAGTACTTGTAGTTCTTGTCTTTTTTTCTGATGGGTCACTGTGAAAGGTCCTCCTCTTCCTCCTCTGCTGCTTTGCTGGCTTGGCTGCTCTTTGTGTCTTTCAGGTCAGCCACCTGCCTGGGCTCCTGGGAGGGCTTGGCTCTCTGTTTCTCTTTCGGGAGAATGGGGCACGGTGCCAATAGTGGAGATGTGAGGAGGGAAGGCGGAGGAGCCACTTTCTCGGACTCTCCCTCCTGTAAACTGCAGCCTGTACCCCCTCCCCCTGCCTGTCACCAGGAAAGGGAAGAGAGGCCTGGGCTGGGAGAGCTGGGTGGGGGGCATCATGGGGGTGGATGTGGCTGCGCTGGTCCCTCCCCCCAAATTAATTGCTGGGAGACAGGGCAGGGCAGCTGCAGGCAGACAGAGAGAATGCTGCTGAGGCCCAGGGGGATGGGGTGTGCCCAGAGCCCCCCCCTTCTGTAGAGCGCCAGAGACGCAGAGGAGGGGAGGATGGACACTCCATATGTAGGATATGAGGGACATTTGGGGCATTAGAGCGAAGCCACCTTGACTCCCAGCTGCCTCCTCTCTAGCTGCACCCTGTGAATTTGCCTGTTTACACCCACCTCCAACCCCCCCCCTCCTGCCGTGTTCATTCACCAGTGTATGTGGTGTACTTGGCAGTGACCTGGCTGCTGGGCCGCTGGGGCGTTGGAGATAAACACAGGCAGGAAGGGCACTTGTTAGAGCCGTCTGTTCATTCTGCCCCACTGTTAGCTGTTGAAGGTTGAGGGTAGATGTGATTAGTTTGAAAAATAAAATAAAAATTGAGAGCTTGAAAGTCTGTGCATCGGGGGAGCTGGGGAAGCAGGGGTGCGGGTGCAGGTTGCCCTTTCTTGGCTTGGCCGGGGTGCGGTTGTGAGAGCACCCCGAGGGCCAGGCGTGGGCACCGGTCCTGTGCTCTCAGCTCTGCTGTCTGCAGGCTTCCTGACAGCTCCTCCTGCTGTTTTCAGCATCCTTCTCCTCTGTCTTCTTGTGTCTGCTGTGGGCTTTGGAGTTGTGTGTGATGAGCTCCAGACTTGGAGGAAGGCCTGCGCTGCTCAGGGCGCCTCCTGGGCTGCCAGGGCTCTTTCTGCTTCTTGAGGTGTCTGAGGTGTTTGGTGGAAGAGGGTGCTTCCAGCAGCACTGTGTGGCCCACCCACACGGGATTGAGGATGTGTGGGAGCCCCTGCGGAGCTGACCTGAGAGCCACAGAGCAGCTGCTCCCCTCATTCCCTCTCCTCAGCATCGGGGGCTCAGGGAGCAGAGAGCTATGCTCCTCCCTCCACCCTCACCCTGGGCGTCTCCCAACACACATGTCACATTGCCATGTTCCCTTTTCCCGTTCAGGTCGCAAGATGGGAACAGAAAACCCGAAAGCTGAGCCGGGCCTTCGGCTCCCCCTACCTGGCCTGCTACGCACTGGGTGGGGCCATCGTGCTTCTGAACGTCCTGCGCTCGCACTGGTAAGCCCGCCCAGCTGGGTCGCCCAATACAATCGGGTAATTGTAAGAATCTAGGACACGGAGGTGCCACGCGGCCACTATTGGGGGTATTGGGGCCCATCAAAACATGGGAGTGTTGTGTCTGAATGCACAGGGATTCTGCTCTCCAAGGCCTCATGCCACAGCAAGCCGCCCCTTCCGTTTCTGGGCCATTAGACTCCTGTCACAAAGGAGTCCTCTTGACCTTGGAAGGGACAGAGGACAAGGGGATCCAGGCACAGAGGACAAGGCCTGGGGGGCCCCCAAGCTCGCATCCTGGCCACTAGTGGGTGGACAGAGCCTCTGTAGAAGCCCCTCCAGGAAGTTCCAGCAAGAGGCGGGTGTCCCCCGGGGAGCGGGGCCTCGCCCAGATCTGGGCTGGTGTCAGCCAGCGGCTCAGGCCACCTCTGGACTTTTTGCCATCAGAGAAAGAGGCCAGGGAGGGTGAACTTGTTCTAGATGCCGAAGCACCACCTGCAGAACATGGGAGCACACTCTGCTGCCCAGATGCAGGGCAGGGTGCCCTGGGGAGGGCAAGGCTGTGGAGAGGACGGTGGGGTCAAGTGGTCAGATGTGGCGTGCCTAGCGTGGCCTGGCCCTGAGCCTAGTTCTCACCTCCTGGGGTTCCATGAGAACCACCACAGCGGCACATTAGCTCATGGGCTGAATGTGGCCCGGGCAGTCCTTTAAAAATGAGAAAACGGAGCCATCGCTGGGGGCTGAGTCTCAGCGGCTGCTTGGCGCCGCCCCACCCTCGCTGTGGGGGCACAGAGCTGCAATGAAGCATCATGCACCTGGGAAGTGGGCCTCTGTAGATGCCAAGGGCAAGGTCACGGATGTTGACTGGGCCCCTCACACTCACACTCATGCACTGAGTGTGTGAGCGTGTGGCCCAGCCTCGCCTGTGCCGTACGCACTCGCTCTCTTCCCGCTGCCCAGGACGTGTGGTCGGGGAGCCCTGCCAAGGCCAGCCTTCCCGCAGGACCTTTGACTCCTGGCCTGTGCTTCCTGGCCTTACCGGCTGCCTGTCACCTCTTCTCTTCTTTGCTCCAGGCCAGGGTGTGTATCTCAAGGGTCTTGGTGGGACCCATGGCACCTGCTCTGAGTCGAGTGACATAAAGACATTCTCCAGAGAGACCTTCCTCACCACATAAAGGGGCAAGCGGCTTGGCTCTCGTGCCCCAGGGAACACTTTCACATTTGTAGTCTCTAGACAGAGTCCCATGGTACAGATGGAAAAGGTGAAGCTCGGCAGCAGTGATATGTTCAAGGTCCCACGGCCCAGGGGGGTAGGAAGTCCTGAGGGAAGGGGCCGTGGTCCTCTGCCCACCGCGGCCTCAGCCTCAGCAGGAGAAGCCCCCTGACAGGGCCGGTACAGGTGGGCACTGGGCTCAGCCCCGACTTCCTGGTTTTCTGGTGGCAGACACGCCGCCTCAAGGAGCTGAGGACCTTCAGGCCCTGGGTGAGCGCACGCTCAGGTGAGATAGTCAGGGGAGTGCCATGGGCCTTGCAGGCTGCAGACGGCCTCTCTCCGTACCGATCACAGGCCACGTGTTAAACATGACCCACCGGATAGCAAGAGTCCTCCACGCTGCGTGTTCCCTCCCTCCCTCTTCCCGGGCCTGGTCCACACGTTGTACTTGGTTACCTTTTACATGTTTATTGTGGTAGAATATACATAATGTAAAATGTTACCGTTGTAACCATCTTTAAGTATATCTTCCAGTGGCACTAAGTACACTCACATTGTTGTGCAACCATCACCACCATCATCTCCAGAACTTTTTCATCTTCCCAAACTGAACCTCTGCCCGTCCAACACTAACTCCCCATTCTCCCCTCCCCCAGCCCTGGCAACCACCACCCTACTCTTCTGTTTCTATAATATGGGTTTTTAAAGAGTATTTTTTAGAGTATTTTGAGGGGAATTAATGGCAATGTGTCTTTTACTGTAATAATTTTTTTTTATTTAAACATTCACTGTATTGTTTGATCACATCTCGTATATGCCCCACTTTGTTTACCCATTCATCTGTCCAACCCTTGGGTTGCTTCCCCCTTTGGCTAATGTGAACAGTGCTGCTATGAAGATGGTGTACAGGTACCAGTTTGAGTCCCTGCTTTCCTCCCCCCTTCTTCCACCTCCCCCCCCCCACTCCGGTTCAAGCCCTTGTTTCTCAGTCTAGTTGTGTAGGACACAGCTCCCTGGCCCCTCCCCACGCTGAGGCAGTCGGTCGGCGGTCAGCCGCTTACAGCAGCTCACGGCAGCTCACGGCCACCCAGCTCCAGGGAGAGCTGTTGTTCACAATCGTAGCTGTAGAGGGCGCAGCTCACTGGCCTATAGGGGAATTGAACCAGCGAGCTCAGCCTTAGGAGCATGGCGTTCCAACCGCCTGAGCCACCGGTCTGGCCGAGTCCCTGCTTTTGATTTTTTGGGGTATACACCCAGAGGCGGGATTGCTGGATCACATGGTAATTCCATGTTTTATTTTTTGAGGACCCTCCATACTATTTTCCACAGTGGGTGCACCATTTTACTTTCCCACCAACAGTGTACAAAGGTTCTAATTTCTCTATATCCTCGACAATACTTTTTATTTGTAAAAATAATAACCATTCTGATGGGTGTAAAGTGGCGTCTCATTGTGGCTTTGACACACATTTTCCTGACCAGTGTTGAACAGCTTTTCATGTGCGTCTTCCTTGGAGAAACACCTGTTCAAGTCTTTCACCTGCTTTTTAATCAGGTTGTTTGTTGTTGTTGACTTGTAACATGGTTACA
Organism: Rhinolophus sinicus; assembly: GCF_036562045.2. NCBI lineage: Eukaryota > Metazoa > Chordata > Mammalia > Chiroptera > Rhinolophidae > Rhinolophus > Rhinolophus sinicus. The sequence goes on from NC_133764.1 coordinate 1,374,526, forward strand.
TTTTAAATGGTTATGTAAGTATGTACATAATATCCTGGACCTGCAAAGCTGAAAATATTTACTATCTGAAAATATTTACTATTTTTTTTTTTGAGAAAAGATCTTTTTGTGGATCTTGGACTAGTTGATAACTAAGGTCCCTTCTGGCTCAAGCGAATCCACACTTTAATGTCTATATCAGGTATCGGCCAACTTTTTTTGTAAAGGGCCAGCTAGTAAATTTTTTGGCCTCTGGAGGGCCACATGGTCTCTGTCAAAACCACTCGTCTCTGATGGAGACGGCACAGAAGTAAATGAGCGTGGCTGGGTTCCTATAAAACTTCATTTACCGGGACAGCCTGTGGGCCACCGGCTATGGGTTGCCAACCCCTGCTCTCCATGAAGGAGCGGTCCTGTGGCTGCCATCAGGCCTCCAGGTACACCTGGTGGCCAGCGTCTGGAAAATGAGTCACAGCAGCCTGGGAAGTGGCAGGTGCCCTGGGTCTGCTCCTGACAGGGGCTGACCTTGAGCAGGCCACTGAGCAGCTCTCTGAGTCTTGGTCTCCTGTCTGTGAAATGGAGCCGGAACCCCTGGCGCACTCCCCGAAGGGTCAGGAGAAGGTGTGTCATCTACCAGCTCACTGAGTATGTGGCACATGCAGGGAACCCAAGACTGAGCAGACCCAACCTGCCTTGGGGGTCAGACCTCACAGAGCTGGTAACTATGGCTGGGTCAGAGCGGGCAGGGGACTTGGAGCCAGCCCAGCTGTTTTGGGGGTGAGGGAAGGCAGGCCCTGCAGCAGGAGGCAACTTGGCTTCTCAGGGAACCCAAGAGAGAAGGTGCCATGAAGCGAGGCTGGAGGGTGTGACTGTGGAGTGCTGGCACAGAGCAATCGTCAGACCTCTTTGCTGAGCAGGTCCTCGTGGCTCCACTCAGAACAGCAGGAGGGACCTCTTGCCTGGATCTGGCACCTTGTCCTGCAGGATGCCTGCAGGAGGCAAAAAGCCAGCGGGTCCCTGGTCTCTGGTCCCCTGGCAGGGGTCCCTCCTTCCTCCTCCAGGTCCCAAGGGGACAGTCGGACCTATAGCCCACCTCTCGATGAGTAGACACCAGCAGAGATTCTCTGGTTCATTCTGGAGTCCTGGGCCTGGGAGCCCACGCGTGGAACTGGGAAGTGGCCACTCCACGTCCAGCGCCTTACAGATGGTGGCCCCCCAACTCTTCTTCCTCTCCAGCCCTCGCGGTGTCAGTGCTGGCCGGGCCTAGTGTCTGCCTTCTCTTGGGTGAACTAGCCTCCCCAGGACATTTCTGGGAGGAGAGAAAGGATGCTCACAGGCAAGGCTAGTTTTCTGTGCTCACCTTTCGGATCACCAGGCACCGAATGTGCACCACTGGTCCCTCCCTCTGCCACCCGCCAGGCCCGGTGCCCAACCTGGCATCGTCCTGCACCCCGGCTGCATTCACCAGGGACAGTTGTCTCTTTTGTCTCCTCACTGGGGATGCTGGGCAGGTGGGTGGGGGCTCTGAGGAGGGGCTCGTGAGAATCCTGTGAAGACCAGCTCCTGCCTGTAGCCTTCTGCCCCCCACATTTTGCCCAGTACATTTCACACACAGAGGTGTGATTCCTAAAGTTGTGTTTTGTTTCGTTGTGTTTTGTTTTGTTTGTGATAAAATACACATAACATGAAATTTACCGTTTTAAAGTATACAGTTCAGTGACATTTAGTACACTTACAACATTGTGTGACCACTTTTGTGTAGTTTCAGAACTTTTTTACCCTGAACCCATTGAGCAGTCACCCCCTACCTACACTGCTCCCTCCCCCAACCCTTGGAAAATATGAATCTGCTGTCTGTCCCTCTGGATTTGCCTATTCTGGACAATTTCATCATGTGTCTCCTTCCTGTAAGCTGAGAGCTCCGTGAGGGTGGGGACAGCAGCAGTCAGGCCATAGGCAGAGGGCTGTCCAAGACCGCTGGGCAGCTGGCCTGCCAGACGTGAGGCCAGGGCTCAGTGGCTGCCTGTGGGTACAAAGGGGCAGGGCCGGGCAGTTGTGTCAGCCGGTCTGCGCCAGCCAGGCAAACAGAGGTGGTCTGCAGGGGCCGGCGTGATGAGTCGGCTCGTTATCTGGAGGCGATTATCGCAGACCTGTTTGCTCTGGCTGTGAAGCATGAATGGGGGGTGGGGGGGGCAGATGGGCTGGGGGCATCTGTTGACACCCCCTCCCTGCCGGCTGCACCCTATGCACAGCTGGCCTCAGCCGGAACTGGGTGACTTGGAGCCACTGCCCAAGAATGAGTCTGCCGGGATGGCACAGTGTGGCAGCCAGGCAGGGCCCAGGCTCGACGGGACTGGCACTACCTTCCTCACTGTGCCATCTTCTACCCAGACAGCAGCCTCAGGGCAGGTGTGCAAGATGCTAGGAACCTCAGGGAGCCTGTGTCCTTCCTCGGGCACTCGCTGGAGCTGTATGCCAGTGCGCTGCAGAGTAGCCCAGGCTCTTGTGGAAATGGGCCTGCGAGGAAGGCGGGAGGGAGACCAGGGGCGGGCAGCTCCCGCCTTCGGGCTGGGGGCAGCATTCGGCAGGACTGGGGCCATGGCCTGGGTCCGGGGAGCAGACCCGCTTCACCCTTCTGCATACCAGTTGCTGGGGAGCAGGTGCATCCTGCACATGGGCTGGCTGGATCCGCGAACGTCAGCATGTAGTGTCTCCCCGTGGCTCCTGTGCCCGGCATTGCTTCATCCAGTGCCATGCTGGAGCTCCTCACAGGGTGTGGTCATGAAGGAGCCCGTGAATGGCCAGACTGGGTACAGTGTCCTGCAGGTGGGGGCGGGGACAGTCGGACGCACAGTGAGAACACGGCCAAAAAACGAGCTGGGGCCTCCCGTGGGCTCCCGAGGTGTGGGTGGGCAGGACTCAATTCTTTGTGGCTGTAGGACCGAGGTCCTCCACCCCTACAGTCTGCCTGCCAATCCCTGACATGTGCCCCTGCCCCCAGCATGGCGGTTGGCTTGTTCCAAGCCAGCAGGGGGAAACAGTCTCTAACTTCTCTCTGACCTCCAGACCCTTTTGGAAAGCCACCCCGTCCAGGGTAATCTCCTTTTCAATTAACGTGGGTCAACTGCCTGGGAACCGTAACTACATCTGTGAAATGGCCTGACCTTGCCCCATCGTGCTTGTGAAGTGCCTGGTGTTCCCAGGTCAGGTCATCCTCGAGGCGGGCATTCCGCAGGGCGCGTGCTGGGGCAGGGAGGCTCGCAGCTCTGCTGGCCCTGCGGTGGGAAGAAGTTCCACATGGAGGGAACGGGAGGCGTGGGCGGGATCAGCCTTAACTCTGCAGGCTGTGGGGACTGTTGGGGGTTGCTTTGCAGAAAGGGCCTTGGTTTAGAGGTGGGATCGGGAAGGATGCATTGGCAGCCAGACTGGAGCAGGAGGCTGAGCTGGGTGCCTGGTGTGTGGCCAGGACACCGTGGCCAGTGACTCCCGCCCCCGCTGCCTCCACCTAAGTTCCAGGATTTCGGGGGAACAAAGGACAGACAGCCTGAAGTCACATTGGTGACCGAAAGCTCAATCCAAGTTTTAAAAATAGAACCGAGTCAAATGAGTGTCTCACTCCCACCCTCAGAGCAGAATATTTCCAAAGGAAATTGCCTTCTATTTATTACTTCATTCTGTTACGGAGCATGTGGCTTTCAGAGCCAGCCACTCGTCCCACTGTTAATTTTCTGTGTGGAATGGACTGTGCTTTCCGACTTAATGGAGGAGCTAGAACACCACAGGCCACCTGACGAGCCAGCCACGCCATTCCTGCACACCTGCCACTCCTTGTGGTCCCAGAGTACACAGCCTGCATGCCCAAAGGGAGCCTGGCCGACTGCTCTGCTGAGAAACCGCGAGCGAGTGCGCCGGGAGCTCCCCTGGGACCCTCTCCTCTTACTGGTGCGGGATGGAGGAGCAGGTGCACCGAGGCCCGGGGTCACGTCTGGGGCAGCCACGCGGCCACTTCAGGGCCTCTGGTCCCCCATCACTGGCCCTAGATCTGCTTTTCATCAGGAATCTCCGTCTGCTTCCAGCCAGATGGCTCTTCCTGTGGATCCAGCCCCCAGGGAGGCTGCTTCAGGCGTAGGCGTCAGAGGGAGAGGCTCCTTTCATCTGGCCCTGCCGTGCGCCCTCGGCCAGGCAGCCTGCCTGTGCTTGGATGGTGCAAGTGAACTCGGGCAGAGGAGTTGGAGCCAGCCCAGCGGGAGCGGGAAACCGAGGCCCCGCGTGGGCCCCAGAGCTAGTCCAATCGGGCTCTGGCTGGGCTCTCTCGGGCCGCGTTTCCCCCACTGTTGCAACAGCCTGACGGGTCTGCCCACTCTGCCCCTCCCACCACGTAGAATGCATTCCAAACTCTGCCACAGGCCCCGAGGCAGCCTCTGCAGGCTTCCCCGCTGGGCCTGGCTGTTCTGTTTCTGGAATTCTCTCCCTGCCCACCCCCTTCTCATAGCGAATTTCTTCCATCACATGTCAGCTTAAGCCTCGCTGTGGCCTCTCGACCCCTGTCTGGGGTGCCTGTGCTGTGGCACCCGGCTCTTCATCAATCCCCCATGTCATCCTCAACTCACTCCCGTGGCAGAGCCCAGCACGTCCCACGTTCACCAGCATGTGTACAGCCACCTGGCAGCAGCTCTGCTTGGGGACGTGGGAGGGATGACTGCCAATGTCATACAGAGGGGAAAACTGAGGCCCAGGGTGCCAGGCTTGTCTGAACCCCAGTCCTGCTCTTCTGCCAGGAGCCCTCCTTTGTCGGGTGGCCACGGGTGCCCTCAGAGCACTTGAGGCAGATGGCTGTGCTGGACTGTGGGCTCAGCAAGCCTGATTGCCCTGTTTGGGGGCCGGAAGCCAGCCCAGGCGGAGGAGCTGGTGCCAGAGCTAAACAGGCAGGCAGAGCCCAGGCAGGAGCAGTGGGCATCACCGCAGCCCTTGAGAGCATGGAGGCCTGAATGTCACCCCCACCCCACCTTTCTCTTTCTCTGCGGTGTGGTCCTTAATGCCAGGACCCGGGCCTGCAGGTGAGCCCGCCCTGAGCAGGGCAGCCAGCCTTGCTGGGGCCCTCACCTCTCCATGCCTCCCACGCCACCATGTGCAGACAGGAGAGGTGGGAGGGTGCTGAGGCCCGAGGCCAAAGCTGCCTGCTCCTTGGCTTTAGCTGCGGGGTCTGCAGGGTGAAGGTGTGCCTGTCACAGGGCTGCCCGAGGGGCAGGGCTGCTGGCTTACCAGAAAGTCAGGTGAAGGCAGCGGGGCAGGGCATGGGCGTGGTAACCTGGCACGACACTGGGTGTGCATGACCCTGAGCCAATCCCAGCAGCTCAACTTGGAGGTACAGGGTGACCCTGGGCCCCGGCAGCAGGAGAGCTGAGGGAGGGCAGTGGTGGGTGGGCATCTGGGGGTGTGGGTAGCATGACCAGTGGCCAGGTGTGCCCTGACACACCTGCGCCTCTGTCTGACAGGTCACCATGCAGGCTTCGTTTGTTCACAGAACTTTCTCTGCTCTGGGGGGCGGCGAAGGGGGGTGGGGAGGAGAAGGGTACGAGGTGCTGCTTTCCCTCCAGTGGATGAGTATGTACTGTAACCCATCTGCCTGGATTGCCAGGTGCCAGGGAGAAGGAGAAGCACCCTCTGTTACTAAGAGCCGAAAGCAGGTGGAGGAAAGAGTACACGGGTGGTGGTTTTAGTGTAACACAAGGATGGTTTTACCACAGTGTGCATTTACCGGTGAATGAATGAATGAAGATGATGAGTTTGTTCTACTTAAAAGGGCCTGGTAAACAGAGGTACTTTATGACGGTTGCATGGATGGATGGATGGATGGATGGATGGATGGATGGATGGATGGATAGGTGGATAGACAGTAGACTAATGGCTGGGTGGGTGGCTGGGTGGACAGTGAGCTGCCCTGCTAGGTGTGTGAAAGAGTGAGTGTGAGTCGTGAGTTGTGCCACGTGAGGCAGGAGATCTTGTCTCTTCTGAGTGTGCGGTCCAGGGGAAAGGGAAGTGCATGTGTGTGGTGCTTGCACGCGCTTGCTCCCACACGCCTGCTTCCCTTGGAGCCCCTCCCATCAGTGCCTGCTCCCTAAGGAGGCAGACCCTCAGCTTGGTCCTGGCGTTCCCATGAGCCCAGTCGCTTTGCCCGAGCTGTGCCAGGCCTTCCAGCCAATTGGAGAACTGAATCGCAAGCACACCAGCACAGCCCCCATTTTGGTCAACCTACTTGCTTTTTAACAAGGTCTTCCATGGCTTGGCCCCAAAGAGAGCCGCTGGGGGCCTTCCAGGTGTGGAAGGAAGACATACAGGATCTCTGAGGTGCCGCCGGGATGCGGCCAGTTCTGTGCAGGGGCTGAAGAGGCCGAGAAGGGGCAGGGCATGCCCCAGGCTTCATGGCACTGAGTCCCTCAGGGAGGGTGTGCTGTGACCATGTGTGGCACACGCCAGGTGAGGGGCTATGGGCACTGGCGCCCTCCCGCACAGCCTGAGGCATGCATCCCTACTTTTCTGAGCCTTACTTGCCTCCACAATACCAGCGGCTAATTGGACAGGATTGGAGTCTGTAACCCGCTGGGCTCTGGGCTGGATCTGGCCTGTTGACATGCACCAAGGCCAAAATAGTTTTCATTAATTGACTGTTTTTAAAAATTAGGATATTTCATATACAAGTCAGGATATCTGACTTCTCTTGAACAACCCCCAAATCTGGCAGGCCTGGTCCCCCCATTCCGGTCACTTCCCTTGTGTTAATTGGGGCTGATGCTGCTGAGTGGCCCCCCTCGGGCAGGACAGTGCTCTCGAGGTGCCCCACACCCCACCTACGGCCACTTCGTCACCTGCCTGTCCCCAACATGACTGGCTACTCTGGGGGACACTTGGGAGACAGGGTGGGAAGGGGGCACCCCCTGTTCACAGCAGGACCTCATTGCCCCCTCCCCCGCCTGCAGCTTCACACAGGCCATGCTGAGCCAGCCCAGGATGCACAGCCTGGACAACCCCACGGCCTACCTGGCGGGCCTCGCGCTGCTGCTGCTCGGCGGCGTGCTGGTGCTCTCCAGCTTCTTCGCTCTGGGCTTCACTGGAACCTTCCTAGGTAAGACCCCGAGGGCTGGGGGCCTCGAGACAACCCACTCGAGGTCCAGGGGAGAAGCAGGGGCTGCTGACTGCCCTGCTGCCCGTGACGTCTGCGTGAGTCTGAGGCCACCTTCCCTCCTCCAGGCCTCAGCTTGTGCATGGTTAGCTCAGGAAGCGGGACTCTCATATCTCATCCAGCAGCTCGGCTGCCAGCCCAGGCAGGGTATCAGTGTGCTGTGTTTGGGCCACAAGCCGGCAGCATGTGGTGGTGCCTGGCTCTCTGGTGGGCTGGGTCCGGGCTCTCGGGTCCCTCCCCTTCTCAGCCCCTGGCCAGCTTCGGGGACTCGGCCTCAATTTCCTCCAGTGCCTGGGTGGCACGCGGCGCCCCCGGCTTGCCTGGGTCTGTGTGTTCCCAGTTGCTGTTGTGGTGCTTGGGGCCTGGGCACTACAGGCCGCAGCAGAGGCCCATAGCTCTCAGGGGCTGTGTTTCCAGGCAGAGGAGGAGCTGCCATCCTCTGAGGAGTAGCAGCCCTGCTGCCCGTGGCAAGGCCTGGGCCGCGGCTGCGGTGTCTGTGCAGCGCCTCGTGCTTGGGCAGGAGCTGTCGGGAGCTCTGGGCTAGAAGATGAATGTGCAGGTGGGATCCTGGGGAGGAGTCAGGAGTACCTGGGCCTGGCGGGTGTGGCGGGTGGGAAGGAGGACAGGCCTGCGAGCAAACAGAGAGCTCAAGGGCAGAGTGGTGGGTGGCACGCTGGAGGGAGGCAGGCAGGTTGGCTGGTGCGCAGGGAGGCAGTGGGGCCAGGGCTGCAGGTTGGGCAGGGCCATGTCACATGGGTCCCCAAAGGCCATGCAGGGCGCTGAGCTCCACTCCCAGCGAGGTGGGGGCAATGGGCAGCGTTGGAAATATCCTCTCCCAGCAATGAGGAGATTGGGTTGGTGGGGCCGAGACCCTGGGGGCCAGGGAGAAGGGGTGTCATGGTGTGGGCCTGGCAGGGGCAGGGGTGAGGCCATAGGAGGGAGGAGGGCCTTGTGCTGGCCTCTGCAGGCCAGGTGGCAATAGCCCTCCAGCGTGTGGGTGCAGAGCCAGAAAAGGGCTGGTGGAGCTCCCACACCCTGGGCAGCATGGGGGCAGCTCGTGGTCAGGGCTGCATGGGGAGACGCCCCTGGAGGGGTGAGTCAGGGTAGGAAGCGAGTGGGAAGGCCCCTGAGAGCAGCAGCCACCCCGGAAGAGATGGCCTAGAAACGCTGAGTGCCCGCCAGGCTCTGGATGTAGGGCATTCTGACCACTTCGGCGCCGTGAGTCAGCCCCAAAGTGGGTTTCTGTGCCACTGCTGCCTGGCCCCCGCCCCATTTGCTGCCTCCCGCAGCCCTCCCCGGGCTCTCACACCCTTTGTCCCTAGACAACAGGTGACGCAGCTCCGCTGGCTCCTCCTGCTTGTGGCTGTCCTACTTCTGCCTTGGTTGAAGGTTGAAGGGATTTCTGGGAGGAGGCCTGGGATGCCAGGGCAGCGCCCATTACTGAGCAGCCCTGGGCCCCCTCGCCCCTCAGCCCCTGGGAACCGCTGCTCTCTGAGGTGCCTGCGTGCCTGTGGCCTAAGTGGGCCTGCCCCAGGGTGCCCCTGACTTGGTGTGCTGTTAAACCTGCTCCCCACTAGCCTGGTGCCTCCTGCAGGGCAGACCCCAAGGCCTCTCAGTAATGGTGTGGCCAGGGGGTGACCCTGGGTCCTGCCCCACTTTGTCTGTAGGTGACTACTTCGGGATCCTCAAGGAGGCAAGAGTGACCACATTCCCGTTCAATATCCTGGACAACCCTATGTACTGGGGCAGCACGGCCAACTACCTGGGCTGGGCCATCATGTGAGTAGCGGTCCTGCCCGCCCATCGCCCCTGCTGGCTGCTTCCAGCAGGAGGACGTCAGCCTTTGGGTCACTCGTGGAGCCCGAGGGCATTGGTCTGATTTTCGTTCCTTGGGATCTATGGACACAAACAACATCTAGAACAGAGGTTGGCAAACTTTTCCTCAGAGGGTCAGCGTGAGGATGCAGGGCCACAGGCAGGGTCCCCCCCTGCGGCGAGAAGGCAGTCATAAGACTGACCGGTGTGGCCGGGTGTTCTTACGGACACTGACATTTGAATTTCACATTAATATAATTTTCAGGTGTCTTTTTATTCTTTCTTTTTAACCACTTAGAAATGCCCAGTCTGATCTCGGCCCATGGGCTGCTGACCCGTGCGAGGGACACGTGAGGGGCAGCAGGGGCCCAGACGAGCAGCGTCTGGCCCTGTCAAGGGAGCTGGTTGGGGCATGTGCCCTGGTGGCACAGCTCCTCACCCCACAGAAGGAGGCGGGCCCCAGGATGGACTACTGTCTGTCTCAGCCAGCTCTGGGCACCAGCCTCATCCCAGACTGGCCTACGGAGCGCTGCCCGCTCTGGGCCTCAAACCACACACCCCTCCAGAGCAGTCCCTGTTTGTCCGTTTTCTGTAGTAGGGCTCCTTCCATAGAAAGTTTCTTTTATGGGAAGTGTTCTGCCTTTATTTAACCCTCGAAGACCACTTGCCTAGAATGTTACAGGTGCTCTGGAGACCAGAAAGCTTATAGGACACAAAGGAATGAATCTCAAATGGTGGAATGTCAGGAGCTAGATGTTGCTTCCTACCCCACCCTTGGATCTGACAGCACTGGCTCTGGTGGCGAGTAGCTAGAGGGCAGCTTCCATGTTGCAGCCCCACCTCTAGACCAGACAGCCCCCTTCCAGCCTGGCCCTTCTCACGTGGACTTGGGCAGTGGGCTCCTGCACTCCCACATTCGCCCATCACCCCCTCCACAGAGCATCTCCCACCCGGGACCAACAGGTCCCCCCATGCTGGGCCCCCTCCCTCCTCTCTGCCAGCACACACGCTATTCCCTCCCACTTCTACCCCCAGTCTTTCCTTCCAAACCCAACTTGAGGTGTCTGCTTCTCCAGGAAGCCCTCCCTGACTGCTCCCCCATGGATGCCTCATCTGTGCTCAGACAGGGCCCTCCAATGGCAGAGCCCACGTGCAGGTCCCCTCTGTGCCCCAGCCAGTGCCGGGAGCCCTGGAGTGAGAAGTCACCCTCCCACCCCGACCCGCGCCCCCAGGGCTGTCAGGCCAAGGCTCTAAAGAACATGTGAGGGCCTCTAAGGAAGCCTGGGCACCAGCAGGCCCCCTCAGGAGGACCTCTGCTGTGCTGGGAAATGGAGACTTCCGTCTGTCCTCTGTCTGAGAGCTCGTTAGAGATGAGCCATGACTTGGTGCTTCGAGACGCTGGCCCAGCAGAGCCACTCCCAGGCCTTCTGCAGCCCATCTGTCTCCCTCCCTGGGCCCTGTGGCTAGGGCTTCCCGGTGCCTGAGCCACCAGGAGTGTGTGAGCTCTGGCATGCCCAGGGCACAGGATTCCTGGCGGCCCCGAGACCTTCTGCCCAAGTGAGAATGTCCCCAAGGCGCACGACCTGGTGCGTACGGCCAACCCGCCACCACCCCAGGCTCAGGGCCTAGTGCGGGTTTTCTGGACCTCAGTTTCCTCATCTGAACAGTCGGATGATGTTCTCCACACAGGGTTGTTAGGATGCCAAGATCAAGGGCACGCTAGCATTTTGAAAGTGGGAAAGTTTCATGTAGATGTAACGGAAAAGGGGTGCTTGTTTGGTTCATGTTCTGGGGCACGGTGTCGGGGCCTGACCCCGGGGGCTGGCTGAGGTCAGCTGTAGAAGCCACGTCCATTCCTGGCTTCCACGGCTCCTGGTGAACTTGGCTTTCCAGGCAGAGGGTCATCAGTCTTAGAGACACTGCGGCCACAGAGCCCGGCCCCTGGGCTCTACCTGAGCCAACTGGCGGCCAGTTCACCCAGGTGAGTCCAGCCTACTGCCCATTTCCTCCCCGGCTCCTGGGGTGCATGGCTTGTGGGATGGGAGCCTCTGCTTGCTGTAGAAAACCACACTAGGGTTGGTGAGCAAAGCTCCAGGGGGGCAGACTTCAGCCCCAGAAGGCTCTTTAGCCTTGGAGCCCACAGAACAGGCGTGGGGGTGCACCATCAAGCACACTCGGCCTTCCAGGGGCTCCCGGACAGAAGGACAGACGAGGTGAAGTATGGGGGGCAGGCCAGAGGGTCCCTGTAGAATGTCCTGCATCTGGGGCTCCTGGGAAGCAGGCAGGGCTGGGGGACGCAGAGCCCACCTGGGGCCCACGTGCCCCGTGGCTGCTCGGCTGCTGTGCCCCAGAAAGCGGCTGCCCTGCTTCTCTCCGCTGCTGTCTGAACGCAGCAGCCTAACCTTGCAGAGTCCCTGGGCTCTGAGGTAACTATAGAAAACAGGGGGGACAGCTCGACAGCAGGTGCGGCCAGGCTCCTCCTCAGTGAGGCGGTCACCAGCACAGAGCCCGTGAAGGGCCCACTGGACACTCCACCTGGCTGCGGGGCCCTGGACCCATTTCCAGAAGACAGGACACGGTCACTGGTGGGCAGGGGAGAATTTTCTGCCCCCTGGAAACATCCTCCTGTTCAGAGAAGGGCGCTGGGCCCGTCGGGCGATTCTGAGACGCCAGACATTCCTTCCTTCCCTGATTCAGTCCTGTGGCATCCTGAGCTTCCAGCTGGGGCTGGAGGCACAAGAGAAGGGAGCACAGACCCTGCCCTGAGGGCCCACGCTGGCCTGGGCAGGCAGCACGGTGGGCCGTGGGTCGGGACCTGAGGGTGGGAGTCCTCCTCCGAGACAGAAAGCCCGGCTCGGGAAGGGGTTCCCCTGGCTCGGCTCATTCGGCTGCAGGACCCAGCACGCAGGGAGGGAGCCCAGCGCCGGGCTTGCCCACTGACCGATGCACTGTGTCTTCCCCGCAGGCACGCCAGCCCTGCCGGCCTGGGGCTGACTGCGGTTGTGGCCCTTGTCTACGTGGTTGCCGTCCTGTATGAGGAGTGAGTAGGCACTGTTGTGTGTCAGGGCCATTGTCTGACGTCAGTGTGACCGCTGAGCCGGCCCTGCCTCTGCCTTCTGGGCCATTCCCAGGACCAGGGCAGCTCGGGCTGCACTAGGTCACCGCCAGAGTGGCAGACAGGAAACGCAGAGTGGGTAAAGCGGGGACTGAGGGCCCTGACAGGCGGTGACAGGGAAGCCTGGGGCCCTCTTGGTCCCACATGGACGCCATCACTCTGTCCATGCTCTGGGGAGGCAGAGTTGGGGTGGCGGCATCGCCCGCAAGACCAGCTGACTGGAGTCTCTCTTTCCTCTTGCCCCTGCAGACCCTTCACTGCTGAAATCTACCGACAGAAATCCTCCCAGCTCCGAAAGAGAAGCTGACCAGGCTTTTCTGAGGGCCCCCTGGCCTGCCTGCCCGAGTGCCAAGCCTGTGAGGGGACGGTGCTTGGCTGTGGCTCGGTACCCAACCAGTGCAGGCCGCTCCAGTGCCTTGGAAATCGCCGCCTTGGGGGCCTGGACGTGCTGCCTTGTGGCACTGCTGCCCCCACCAAGTTCTGACTCACCAATAAAACCCCTCACCCCAGTTTGCCTTCCGGGTCTCTGTCCATCCAGGTGGGCAAGGAGTGGGTTTGGGTCTCCCAGAGGGGCCGTTGCTCCAAGGGCTCCAGGCCAGGCCGGTGTAGCCTCCCCCTCACTGAAGCCTCACAGCCCCGAAGTAGCACCACTGTCCATGCTTGGCAGGGAAGGGACATGCCCAGGCACTTGGGCTTCCTGTGCTGCCCGCCTCACCCCTGCCCCAGTACCCCCGTCTTCTGCCCCTTTCCTTTGGGGATCCAGCTTAGCCTTGGGGTAGAGGTGTCATTATGCTGCCCAGCGACCTGACACCCCTACATGCCAAGGGGCTCCCAGCCCCGGTGAGCTGCTGTCCAGGAAAAATGATCAGAGAGTAAAACACATTATGCAGAACATTTAAAAAGTGACATGAAAGTACCTCATGGGGGTGGGAGCCCATGTTAGCTGTGGTGGTCAGGGGAGGCCTTTCTGAGGAGGTGACACTTGAGCTGAGACCCAAATGACCAGAAGGAGCAATTGGAGGCAGAGTGCCCCAGGCAGTGGGAATGACCCAGGCAGTGCAAAGGTCCTGAGGTGAGGACAAGCTCAGGTACCCAAAGCATCGGGCTCTAAAGGACTGAGCTGGCGAGGGGTGTCAGCCATGAGGCACCTGGCCCTTCGGGGACCAGGCCAAGGGGGCAGGTTTAGTTTCCCCTGGGGCACTAATGCATTTGCAGAAAGCTGGACCGTGACACTCATATTCTCTGAACCCTAGGCCACCAGGTCCAGCCCAGATGAGCTGGCCTTGGAGACAGGTCTCCTTTGTGGGGTGACCTGAGGGTTATCAGGAAAGTTCAAATGTGCCCCCCACTGCCTGACCCCGCCCAGCGATGCAGCCCTCTTGGGCCTACGAGGGACCTGTATCTGGATGGAAATGCACTTGCCCATGGAGCCTGGCGTGGCGGGCCATGGGAAGGCACCATGCAGAGAGCAAAGGGCTGACATCTCCAAATCTGCTAGCAACGCTCGAGGCTGCGGTGGGCGGGGCTGGACCTCGGACACGTGGGGTGCACCTACTCTGTGGCCCACCCTGCACTGGCTGTGTCTCTTGGCCATACAAGGTGGGGTCACCCCTGTTTGGTAGCAGAAGATGGGTTCAGAGAGGCTGGGGGACTTGTCCCAGGGGACACATGGGTGAGTGGCAACATGTGAACCAGAACCCAGGTCTGTCCCACCCCGAGCCCAGGGAGAGACATGGGGACTCCCGCAGTTATCAGGGAGGGCTTCCTGGATGGGGCAGGACCTGGGCCCAGCATCCAGTCCCTCCCCGACTCCTTGGGCTACACTTGGCATGTCCAGTTCCCGCTGACATTTCTCCGAGTCCCTCCCAGTGGACCTCATGTCGCCACAAGGAGCAGGCATGTGACCGTTTGGGGCCTCACTGCAGAACCCTGTGCACAAGGCCAGCCTCCCTCCTGGCCATGGGCCCCTGGCCCTCCAAGGACACAGGATCGGCTTTTACCCCCATTCAAGGTGGGAGACTGGGTGAACCCAGGCTCCACCAGTGCACACAGCTCTCAGGGCCTTGGTCTCCTCGTCTGTAAAATGCCACCATAGTCATGCCTGCTTGTGTATACAGCAGGTGCTCAAGAAGTGCTGGCTGGGGTCCTTGCCTGAAGTCACGGGGGGCCAGAGGCACAGCATGGACTACAGCCCGGACGCCCTCGCTGCCGCTGACCCCGATGCAGTGGAAAAGCGCGGTGTCCGCGCGCCCCTAGCCCCAGCCGCACCCTGAACTGAGCTTCCTTTCACGCCAGCCGGCAGCGGTTCGCCGAGGTCGCGGGAGGGAGCGGCGGGGCCCGCGGGGCGTGACGCACCGAGGCTGGGAGGGCGCGGGGCGGGGCAGCCACACGGGCTGCATATAACGGCGTCCGCTGGGTGCGGAGAGCCAGAGCGAGCGACTTTGTCCTACAGCCTGAGACCTCGCCGCAGCCGAGCCCGAGCCCCAGCCCGAGCCGAAGCAGCCCCGCCAGCCCTGCGTCTCCCGGCGCCCCTCTGCGCTTCTCCAGGCCCCGCGCCTGCCCCCGCGGCCCGCCGCCCGATGAAACTCGCCGCGATGATCAAGAAGATGTGCCCGAGCGACTCGGAGCTGAGTATACCCGCCAAGAACTGCTACCGCATGGTCGTCCTCGGCTCGTCCAAGGTGGGCAAGTCGGCCATCGTGTCGCGCTTCCTCAGCGGCCGCTTTGAGGACGCCTACACGCCCACCATCGAGGACTTCCACCGCAAGTTCTACTCCATCCGCGGCGAGGTTTACCAGCTCGACATCCTCGACACGTCCGGAAACCACCCGTTCCCCGCCATGCGGCGCCTCTCCATCCTCACTGGTGAGCTGGGGGCCGCGCCGGGCAGCGGGCGGGGAAGGCTCCGCGCCGCGGGGAGGGTCGGAGACTCCTGGTCCCAGGGCGCCGGCGAGGGTGCGGCCCGGAGGCGCGGGCCGGACCGCGGGTCCCGCCGCCGCGCCCCAACTTTGCGCCGGGAGCGCCCTGCGCCGTGCGCCGTGCGCATGGCTGCCGGTGCCGCGGCGACGGGCGCCCAGGCGGCCCCACAGTCATGACCAACTTAAGTTTCCCCCTGGCAGCCGCCCTCACCTTCTCTTTTGCTTTGTCCCCCTAGGAGACGTCTTCATCCTGGTGTTCAGCCTGGACAACCGCGACTCCTTTGAGGAGGTGCAGAGGCTGAAGCAGCAGATTCTCGACACCAAGTCTTGCCTCAAGAACAAAACCAAGGAGAACGTGGACGTGCCCCTGGTCATCTGCGGCAACAAGGGTGACCGGGACTTCTACCGCGAGGTGGAGCACCGCGAGATCCAGCAGCTGGTGGGCGACGACCCCCAGCGCTGCGCCTACTTCGAGATCTCGGCCAAGAGGAACAGCAGCCTGGACCAGATGTTCCGGGCCCTGTTCGCCATGGCCAAGCTGCCGAGCGAGATGAGCCCGGACCTGCACCGCAAGGTGTCCGTGCAGTACTGCGACGTGCTGCACAAGAAGGCGCTGCGGAGCAAGAAGCTGCTGCGAGCCGGCAGCGGCGGCGGCGACCCCGGGGACGCCTTCGGCATCGTGGCCCCCTTCGCGCGCAGACCCAGCGTGCACAGCGACCTCATGTACATCCGCGAGAAGGCCAGCGGCGGCAGCCAGGCCAAGGACAAGGAGCGCTGCGTCATCAGCTAGGAGCCTCCCCCACACCCTTCGCCTGCGACAGAACCTAAGGAGGACCTTTTTGTTTAAGTCAAAGCTGAAGTCCGGGCCCGCCCTGTGCTTGCGCCCCAGGCCGCTTCAGCGCGCGGACTGGCGTCTTCCCTCCCCGCCACCTGGGCCTCACCAACTGGGGAGGTGAAAACGAACGGAGAAGGGACAAGTCAGCTGCTCTGGAAGGAAAGAGAACTGGCTGACGCCGGGACTGCCCCCCTCTGATTGCCCACTGGGGCCAGCCTGCCCCGTGACTTGGAGTGGAGGGGCACGGGGCCAGCAGACGTGGATTTGTCTTGTTTCCCATGAAGCCCTAAGAAGGGGGTGGTGTGGAAGTCGATCAGCCACTGTTAGGCTCTGGGAAACCCATCCTGCCCACTGGACGCTTAAGACAAATAGGGCATTATCTTGTTTGTGACTCTGAGTTGCCATGACAGCTGGCAAAAGCCTCTGCCCTCCTAAAACTAAGGGGGTGTGGGTCAAATCATAACCACTGTGACTTGTTTACATGTGTGTGTGTGTGTGAAATTGCACAAAGAAAAAACAAAACGTAAAACTTGCACTTTAACAGTAGTTCTGACTTCATCATGAACATGAACAAAATCTTATCCAGGTGTTAATACTGTGTGTGACAATCTTTAAAGTTATTGTTGTTGTTTTTTTAATATAAAATAATTTAAAATGGAAAACCATGCTTTCTTTACTTTTAGAAATGGCTGGAGGGGGAAAGGTGAGTAGGGAGGGGATGGGTTTCTATTTCAATGGAATTGGACTTACCTTCCCCCAAACTGGAAAATACCGCTTGCATTCTGAAAATAGTTTGAGCCCTCCTGGGAGAAACAGCCTCCAAAAAAGCTCGAGAGACTAGGCTAAGCCCTTCTATTTGGGGAGCAGTTCCTCAGAAGCCAGGACAAAAATAAAGGACTTCAGGGTCCTCCCTGGAGACACATCTTCCTAGCCATTCACCATATTTTGCCATGTATAATGCGCACTTTTTGGCCCATATTTGTGAGGGAAAGTAAGAGTGTGCATTATAGATGGGTAGTACTAATTCTGCATCTATATAAATGTTTTCAATTATTTTATTTATGAGTTAAAAATGTAATAATAAATGCTAAAATTCCTTTATAATACAAAAAATAAGTACCTAAATATAAACAAACAAAAATTTGAATTAAAAAATTAAAACAAAAAATTTTTTCCCTGAAAGTTTGCGCCAAAAACACAGGTGCACATAATACACAGGAGCGTATTATACACAGCAAAATATGGCACCTGTTTAGTTTTCCCTCCGTCCAGCCACAATAAGCCTCTGGGACGGTGCCCCAGCCATTGTGTCCTATATGGTACTGGCCCAGGGTGACAAAAGGCCATCAAACCTGAAACTCTCAGAGGGTTTTAGGTGTCACTCGGCCCTGCTTTCACAAACAAGGGAAGAGAGCACTGAGAGAGTGACCTGGTGTCAGGCTGGGGCCAGACCCCGGTGCCTGGCTCCTCTGCAGGGTCTCCCACACGGCTGTCTAGAAACAGTCAAGTTCACCCAGCCTCCAGCGCCCCTCCAGCTCCAGGAAGCATCTGCTGTCGTGGTTTGGGGTAGAGCACCCTCCTCTGCTTGCTGTCTCCTTTCCTCAGCAGGTGATGACACCGGCTCCCGACTCAGGATGCCACTCTCTGCCACTCTTAACTGTGCAAGCCTGGGGCGAGTGACACCTGCCACGCCTCCAATTCTTCACTTGGGAAACAGAACACCCTCCACGGGGTTTCTGTGAGGGTTAAGTGTGATGTTTAAAAAGTACTTAGCACAAGTGCCTGCTCCCCAGTAATCCAAATAACTGGTGGCTTCAAGAAGCTTCTCAGCCTTGTGAGGGGCATTCCGCCTTGCTCTGGTGAGAGTTGCTCCCCATGAGGACTAAAGCCACTTCTGTAATGAGGGAGAGTCCTCGGGGCCAATCATGGCTGGGCAGGATGACTCACTAGGCCAACTGAGCCCTTGGGGACAGATGCCCGTTCCCGAGAGGACTTACTCTGCTTTCACGTTGGTTTAGCTACGTGATGGGGGTGCAGAATGGAAGCTCTCACAATTTGTTCTGCCTGCTCTAAGCAAGCGAACATTTTCCTCCCAACTACCCAATACCCAAAAGAGACATCCTACTATGAATTTCTCAGTACAAATACCAAGATGACCCCAGAGCAGAGCACAAGTTCTTTTAATCATACTCTTGAAAACCATCACAAGTCATAACATTGACAAATGCAGCAAAGCTTCCACCTCCCCCTACCCGTGAGGAGCCCGTGTCCATTTCAGGCTTCATGTTTCATGGTATTTGGTCAGAGCCTTAAAACCGGCCCACACACTAGGCCGAGATGTCAAGACAATAACTGATTCAGTTAAATAACAGTCCCAAGGTAGGCGTCTAATAGGCGACTGCCCACTTCAATCCAGAGCCTGCTCTTCTGTCCGAAGCTACTGGAACCTGACATCTCCCTCATACCTCCCTGAGCTCCCAATAAGCCTGCCATCTTCTGACAGGTGGCTGCAGGTTGGCATGTACCGAACCCCTGCGAAAAACGTCTTCAACCAACACCTGCCCACAAGGCCAGTCGGCGAGCATCTGTCAGGGCCCTGAACTGGTCAGCAGGTTATGGACTCATTTCTAGGTCTAAACAATACTCGCTTACTGTGCTCACCGTAACCTTGAGAGGGAAGGCAAGGGCACACAAATAAGATGTCCCACCTGCAGAAAACGAGGGGGCGTTTGCACACATTTTATGAACCAGGACTTGACCCTTAATGTCTGGGTCTAGCTCGTCGCACCTCAGAACTGAATCAGAGCTATGCGGTCCCACCTGGCCAGGTACGACCAGAGCCGTCACCCAGAACTGCCCTTCTCCGAAGGCAAAGTGCACACGAACCCCTATCTGCAGCGCGGCGATGTTCGTGGTTGACTCTACGAGCAGGCCAGAGGGGAAACGTTTCTTACACCAGGACAACGGGAGCCTGAAACGCCGGAAGAGGCGGGGTCTGCACACCTGGACGGCTGCCTGCGCCTGCGCAGAAACCACGTGTCCTCCCGCCCGCGGGAAGCGCTGTGGGGTCTGAAGTGGTCTGGTCCTTCTCAGGCATTAAATGGCTGCCTGAGCCGCCGGAAGGTGACAGGAGACAAAGGGAGCAAGCGCTGAAGGTAACGAGCACGTGTAGGTGTTGGAGACCCCGGCACAGGGGCCGGCAGGCAGGGCTCGGGGCTGTTACAGTCACGGGCTCAAACACGAAAGCAAACAAAGTGTTGCGGGGAAAAGGCTGCCCTGGAGTCTGTCGGAACAACGCTCGCTCTCTCACAGCCTTCCTTGACCATTTAAACCCACGCCATGTGACTAGAGGCCTACTCTGTCCAGTGAATTCTATGCAAATGTTTCATGATTCTGCTACAACAGAACAAGGTGTAGCTGGTACATATTTCACATCCCGGGACCGGAGGAGAGGGAAGGCAGGAAGCACGGGAGATGCCTCCTTCCCTGCTGAGCTCCTCAGATCCCAGAGGAGCCCAGCCCCCAGCAGGTGGCCCCTCCCCAGGGACAGGGCTAGGGTCCTCCAGCCCCTCTGCAGCCTCCAGAAACATTCCTCCTCCCACAGCAGGCACTCCCGTTATTATGCCTCTAGACACGCGGATATACACAAGGACGCCCCCCGGAAGCCAAGCTCCGGGGCTGGCTCCTCCCACAGTCAAGGCCAAGTTCAGCTCAGGAAGCAGTACAGTAGCCCCTCCCTACTCAGCTACGAAGTTCGGGGCTGGGCTGGGAAAGAAGCCCTCCCCAAGGGGCAGTGAGGTCGCCTGCTCCTCCCCTGCTCTCTCGGGCCTTCCCCGAAGCCGCCTCGTCTACTCCTTGGGGATCTCGAACATGCAGAGGCTCTTGTACTTTTGCAGAAGCTCATTCTTGGTCCTGACTTGCTCGCGGAGGCTGTGCAGCTGTTGCTGCTGCTGCTCTGGGCTCAGGTGGATGCCAGGCATGGTGCTGATGACCTTTCGCATCTCCTGGAACTTGGCCTTGAGGGCGTTCAGGTCCTGGTGGGTGTCCGGGCTGTCCTTGTCCATGCTGCAGGGGGCAGAGGGCAGCCGTTAGCATTCACAGCTCAGACACAAACGCCCCCTGGCTGCAGCCCTCCGGCCGCACAGAACCTGCTGTCTTCCTACATTCTCTCTTACAACGCCTTGTTTTCTGTCTGTCCCCTTACTAGGCTGCGGTCCCCAGAGGACGGACCGGCTCTTTCAGGCAGCCGGGGGCAGGCCCGTGAAGCGGCTCAGCAAAGGCGCCCCAGCGCCCCTCAGGGCCCGTGCAGCCCTTCGCATAGCACACTCTCAAACGAGATGCTTCAAATCTATTTGTTCAGAGGCAGGGACTCTGTCTGCTGTATCCTGGGCCCTGTGGGCACTCAAGTAACGTTTGTTGAAAGAACAAATGCTTGGCAAATAAGTTCATAAATTTCTGTTGAATGAACAAACCATTGTCAATATCAGGTGACAAATGGCAAGTAAAACCTGCTGAAATCCATTTCTTCTAATATGAGCCATTTCCAGGCCAAATCAGGAGACTATCACATAACAAGAACTAATTTTAGTTGACATTGTAATGCTTGAGTCTGTTGCTATAAAGACTAATGTCCACAGAGCTATTCATAAAATTTAAATTGGTTACAAACGATTAGACATTTTCCAGCAGGTACGAGCTCTTGCCTCCCAATCACATAAACTCCACACCTTCAGGTCGAGCCTATTTTAAAGGCAGGATCATTCCCTTCACCTCACAGCTATTGTTAGCTGCCCAGAGAGCCACGCTCCCTTGTCACTGCTAAAATGAAAAGAACAAAAACAAAAACCTTCACCTGAGAGCAAAGAAACGGACTGCCAGTTGCTCCTATACATTTTTGAAAAGCTAGTAACTGGCTGAGCTTTTGAAAACAAGCAGCTGAAACAAAAAACTAAAAGCCAATTCAGTGGGCGGTTCTAAGTCATCCACTGAGGTGTACGAGGGGAAAGCTGTCAATGATCATTTGTTTTTCTTTTAATAAATGTTCATCCCTGACGGAAATTTCAACCCAGATGGTGCTAATTCATATTATTCATCATTTCTCTGCTTCTCCAGACAATACCCATCTCTCCTGACGACCTGTGGGTTATGGCTCACACCTGGCAAATGACAGGCTCCCAGGGCCTGCTCACTATTTATCAGAAGCTCTACCTCCGAGCAAGAGACGGAGAATCAATCCTTTATTCTGCAGAATGAATGGCAAACATTACTCATTGTCATTTGATGCCCTTAATTTAGGTATGTTCACAATTAATGCTGTGCCTCATGTCAGTTTCTGGGGAGGAGTCCCTGGTTTTCCTGCTTTCGAGAAGGAAACAAATAGGAAACACCTTTTAATTCTTCTAGGTCTTGGCTCAGATCCACAACTCTGGACAGAATCCATGTGGACTTCTGCAATCGTTATATATGGATGGCATGTATGTTAACACATTGTTATGGATTAATGTCCCAAGGAAATTTCGAAATTAAAATATAGTTTTAAAAAGACTGATTCACATAACCAGTCCAGAAGGATGCAGTAGAAATAAACAAACAAAAATACATAAAACAAAAACTTGGAAGTTATGATAATCCAGTAATGGAAGCAAACATAAATTGGCCCCAAAGAATTTTTAATTCTGGAAGTAAAATGTGGGCCATATTTAAGATGCTCATTTCTGAAAACCCCCAAATTTCAAGAATCGCCCATGCTTTACCAGGTGAACTTTCAGTTAAGGAGACAGGCTTCAGATAACAAAGAAGAAGCCTTATGAAAAGCCTGCCTGGAGGGGAGGGCAGCTGAGCTGAAAGGGGGTCACGCAGCCCCCAGCAAGGCCGGCTCCGCGAGCTTCTCAGCCTGCCCTAGTTGTGGAACCCTGTGACGAGGAAAACACTCTATTCAGAAACTGGCTCCAGCCAAGCGGGAATCTGCTCAAGCCCAAAGAAAAGAGACGGGTCGAAATGCTGAGTGAGTAAAAGCAGAAAGCTCCCAATGGGCCTGCCTTTGTACACAACGTCAGTCACCACCCAACTTCAGAAATGAAAAGAGGAGACTAGGCCAGGTCAAGAAGCATGAAAATCATACAAGCCGAGGACAGGTTAGGGCACTTTGGTCCCACCTACTGTCGTTTTTATAAAGCAGACAAAAATATGACTGTGATGGCTTGACTGACAGGCCACTTCCTGACGGTCTTCTGTGCACATCCTGGGTGATACTCAGCATCATTCCAGCAGTGGACACAGACATTCTGTATTTGTGTCACCAGACTTAGGGGCAAACACCACAGGCTTAGGTGGGTGAGTCTAGGAAGGATGCTGAGTATAGGTGCTAATAAGTACGGCACGGGTTTAGTTTTTAGTGTATTAGGTTGGTACAAAAGTAATTGTGGTTTAAAAGGTTAAAAATAATTGCAAAAACCACAATTACTTTTGCACAAACCTAATATATAGGTGCTTTGGGACTTGAAAATGCAAATTGGCAACAACTGAGCAAAAATACATCCACTGGTAACGTAGAAGCACAAAGAACCCACCGGATCACTGAAGCCAACACCGCGCAAACCTGAGCATCACTTCTCCAGACCTCTTGGTGGCATCTGACTGGTTCCCATTTCTTCCTCCCCTAAACTTGCATCCCCCTCAGCCTCGTGCGCCCGCTCTCCTGGCTGAGCCATCCAGGGGCCAGGCCTTCTCACCCTCTTCTTCTCCCACGCTGACTTCAGTGGCTGGCATCTTTCTAAAATGGTGCTGTTGTTATTATCACGATAGTAATAGGTGCTTGAGAGACAAAATTCAAACGACAGACCCCCAAGGCTTAGAAAAGGAAAGTCCCTCTAATGCCATGTCCCAGAAATAACCTGTTAACAAGTGGTATATGTTGTTTCCGATTGCTTCAAAATACACAGCAACATGCAAATACACATAATTTTATTTGTTTTGCCAGAAACATGACCATACTGCACACATGGTTCTGATTCTTGCTTGTTTCCCTGAACAATGCATCGTGGATGCCTTTCCATGTTAACACATATGCATTATACAGCTCAATTGTTTGGCTGTCGATGGGTATTTGGATTTTTGCAATTTCTCAGAGTGGCAATGAACATTTTACACGTACTCATGTATCTATATGTACTTGCGCAAATATTTTGGTTAAGATAAATTCTCAGAAGGATTTGTGGGTCAAAGGTTATGTATATTACAATTCTGGACAGATTGCCACATGCCTTCCCTGTGATGGTGGACACTTGTTCCCATGCCATTCACATCGGCCGTTCCTTACCCAGCGGCCAGCTGTACTTCCCTGCTCCAGTTCTGACAGCCCCTAAAGAGCCTTTGGAAGAAGGGCTTTGAATCTCGCTCAGACCCTTGCTTGCATCTGCTCGCTGAGTTACACGTGAAAAAACATACTTTTTAGGGAGGAATAACAATTAGTTCTACTGTTAGAAGAATTTTGAAAAAACCACTGCGCTACGCAATAGCCCCAAGTGTGGTCCTCCACGCCCACCTCTTCAGACGCCCCGCCTGCCTCAGTCCTGAAGTTCAGCTTCCTTGTTCCAACACTTACCAAGGATTTTCTCCTTGGAGACCTGCCTATGTCCCAACTGAACTCACTGCCTCCACAGCATGCCCGCCTCAGATGGAGGGCGCCTCACGCACACGGCTACCGTGGGCTAGAAAGCCGCGCTCGCTCCCACGTGCCCTCATCCAGCAGCCTGTCCTGCCAACCCCATCTCGTCTCCACCTCCCACCGTCACCAACTTCCCGTAGACCCAGGCCTCCCCCGCCTTCTAATCCCCTTTGCCCACCCAACCTTTCCAAACCTCAAGTCTGAGCTCAAAAACTTCAGATGGTTCGCCCACTCCCAGACAATACCTGCCCGGCAAGTTCAGTGTGAAGGGGGCTCCAACCTTTCCAGGCTCAACACCCCCCCCGCCCCCCCAAGACCCGATGTACTGTGGGGCCTGCGTCCCAGCAGGGGCGTGGCAGGTCACGCTGAGTGAACACAGAGGAAGTGGGAGAGGAGAGAAGAGGCTTGTAACTCATTCTTCCAGTCCACACATGCTCCCCATCTGGGTGCTCGTTCTTTTCGCTGAAGGAGCAGAAAAGGAACAGAGAGAGGGCTGCAGTGAGATACGTGCAGACGCCCCGAGGAGCAGCGGGGGCGCTTCTTGGCTCTTGTGGGGCTGCTTCCTCCATGACTCAAGGCCAGGCCTCAGCTGGCGCGGAGGGCTGCTCAGATTAAAACAGACACTTGTGCGGGAAGCAGCCGGTCAGTAACACCCCGGTTTCCAGCGAAGGAGTCTTGCCAGGGCGCTGAGGTCTTGCTGACCCGCCGCAACAACAAATGCATTTGTTTCCAACAATATGCCCCGGCTAAAAGGTTAAAGGGCCCAGGAGCGTGCTCCTCACTTGAACTACGTCTGCCGTGCCAAGGACCATGGCTCCCTCTACCTACCCAGCAAAGGAAAAGATACTAAACAGTGAAAATGTAATTAAAAACTATGTACATACCCATGTTGACAGAATACTTTTACTAGGTGAGCCAAAACCATCAGGCGAAGCAATGACAACTGCGATTCACAATTCCTAGGCTGGGACACTTAGCTCCAGACTCCAATTAGATTTGGCAAGTTTGAAGGAAACAAAAATGCTAACTTTCCCTGCTCCAACAGGCCTCCTTTCATGCCTCCTTTATTATATACCTACTTCTGTAATGTGGCTTCCATACGCACCAGGAAAGGTGGCAAATAGTTGGGATCGGTAAGATTTCTCACAGGCATAAACATGAGATTTTTCTTTTCGCTTTCCTCATTCTTTGAAACTAACATAGAAGTGTAGTTTTAACTGTCCGCTTAACTATGGGGAAGATACTAGGAAAGCGCAAGTGCTTTGGGCTGGGAAGCTTCTCTCTACCACCAGCACCTCAGCCAAAGCTGCAGGAAGCAGCTCTCCAGGGGGAGGAGGTGGCCTCTGAGCAAGGCCCTGAAAAATATGTGGCATTTCCCTGGGCAAAGACAGGGCAGGAAGACACTCGTGCAGGGAGGCTGGAGTGTGCACAAGTCTAGATGACTCCACAGCCCCCAAAGGCACTCATAGTTCAGGCAGGAGATTTGAAGCTGACCTGCAGAGACCTCTGAAAAGTTGACAAATTGGAAAGCAATTTGGAAAGAACCTGGAGCCCTACAGATTTTTGAGCAGAGAAAAATTAAGCAGTTAATTAGAGATAAAGGCAAAGAGAACAATTAAGAAGTGATTATAAGATCAAAAATGAGGTTAGAAGACCTAGACCACGAGTGGTATTAACAGGCTTGGAAGTAAAGCTGCAGATTAAAGCCTAAGTGTTCCACTAACCAAAAGCATCACGCATCTCAGGACAGGCTACTAGGAAACGGGCTGGGAAAGGTAAAGACACGACAACTAAATACTATAAGAAAGACGACAGAGAGACCAACCTTGAAAGTCATGTACCATGAAGATTTGAGAATTAAAACAGTTTGGTACTGGAAAACATTAATAGAATGTCCAGAAGCAGATGCGAAAACACGGGAATTCAGTGCATGATGGGCGACAGCTCAAGCAGGGAAAATAATAAATATTCAGCAACAGCAGTGGGGAGATATGATTACGTGGGGAAGAAGCTGGGGCTCCCCTCACTCTTTCCATCAAAATAAATTCCAGAGGCATCAAAGAATTAAAAGTAAAAAATGAAACCTTCAAAGTCCTAGAAAAAAGGGATCAGTATCTACCATATTATTAGAGTGGGCAGGCCTTTCTAACTAGGAGAGGCCATAAAGGAAAATGTTAACAAATCTGCCTACATAAAATGATATGCTTCTGAACAGAAAACGAAAAAAGAAAACCCAGGAACAAAGTCAAAAGAAAAGCGACAACTCAGAGAAAGTATTTACAAAATACTTAACAGACAAAGGCATAGTTTCCTAACTGTACAAAGAGCTCATAAAAAGAGGAATGACATAACAGAAAAATGGGCAGTTTATGGGGGAAAAATACAAATGACACAAAGTTGCATATGAAAAGATGCTTTACCTGATATAAAAAACACAGATTGATACAATGTATCATTTCTGACCTATCAGATTAGCCAAAATTAAAAAGTTAACGGTGATGGAAGAGGTGTGGGAGAGACAGATAGACTGCTGGTGAAGCATAACGTGGTGCATTCTTTCTGAATTTGCTAACAGTGATCAAAATTTTAAATTCATGTACCCTGTTGCTAGAAATTTAGCTTTCAGAGACTCTCAAGACTCTCAAGCCGGCACCTACAAAGAGATTCATTGCAGCACTGACTGTAACAGCAAAATGCCAAAAACAATTGAGTGTCCTTGAGCAAGGAACTGTTTAAATAAATGGCATATTCATAAAATGGAGCACTATGCAGTTCTGAGCGGAGGAAGGGGGTTGGGAGAAGCTGAGGGAGAGGCTCCTTGCCATTTTATATCTATGAGTGCTTTCTGAATACATCTAGCACGTTGTTTTTAAAATGCTTTTTGGGTCACAGGTTTATGGGCCATTCTAGGTTAACTGAAGCAATCCAGTCTATAGGACCATGTTTTGGACAAAGAGCTAAAAAGATGCAGCACTTTAAATTTAGCAACAGCGATCAAAATTACAAATGCGTGTACCGCCCGCTCCAGCACTCTCCCTGCTTGAGGATTTGCCTCATCACACACGTACTCAAATACAAGGGTGCTGACCCCAGCACTGCCAGTAAAAGCACAAACTAGAGGACACCTAAAAGTCCGTAAACAGAAGGCTAGTTACATAATTTATGGTGCAGTCATCTTACTGACGGAGACCTTCATGTGAGTATGCAAAGGTGTCCAAAACAGACTATTAAGTGAAAAAAGCCAAGTACAGTGTGATCTCAATTTGTACAAAGTTTTGAAAAGACACGGATATGTAATTCCTGGAAGGGTCCTTAAAGTATTAACACAGCAGTTACCACTGGGGAGGGACTTAAGGGAGGATTCCTTTTTTCGTTTTACATGTTTCTGAATTTGCAATTGTTGCTTTTTAAAAATAAAATGTTTAAAACCCCCAATCATGTAGTGCTCTGAATTTTTACAAGAACAAGAAAGGCTAAACTCATTTCAGCTTTTAGTTCCTTATTTATCCCCTGGGCAAGGAGTAAACGGCCAATGAAAGGGCCACCGGGAAGCTACAGAGGAGGGAGACCAAGGGCCTGGGTGGCCGAGCCGTCCCTGCCCTCATCCCTCACCAGGCCTGCCAGGACGGTGACCTTCCTAACTGGCTTCCCAGCCTGTACGCCGAGGTGCCACATCCACCTTGGGCACGAATCTAAGACTCCCTGGTTCGAAAGCCTCACTAGCTCCGCGTCCCTCACAGGACGAAATCTCACTCCCAAAGGGGGATACACTGTCCTCTGCATCCTGGCTTTTCCTGCCTCTCCAGCTCACCCTTCCTACCTTGGATTTGTGGGACCTCCAGGTGTTATGCTATTTCTTGGTGCCCCCACCCCTTGCTTTCAGAATGTCAGACTCATCACTGGCACCACCCCTATGAAGCTTCCGACCCCACCAGGAGCCACGAGGTCTCCCCCACACGGCCCTTACCAGTCTCTCATTAGCCTGTAAACTCCAACATACGGAGGCAGGCGCACTTTAAAATCGGATCCTAGTCCCTTTTCAGGGTTCGTTTCTCTCCTCTCTGCGCATACCGTTTCCTTCACGTGGCTTTTTCTGCTCCTGTTTTGTCCTCTCTTACTAGGGGTTTTCTTCATATGCTTAGTGACCTTGGCTATCCAGTCATATGAACTGACTAGGTTCTTTCTTGGGGAGCCCCCAATCACTTTTCTCTTGGGCTGGTCAGACACTCAAGAGCATGTACCTCTATTGTCTCTGGCTGCCACTCTAAAAGCCAGGTGGGGAAGGCGAGGGTGGGGTCTCAGTGCTTGCTGTCCCCCCAGACCAGATACTCTCTGGCTTATTCTTTCCTAAGAATACATCTTGGGAAAGAGCAACCCTTTAATTGTCTTCCAAGATGGAAGAAGGGTAGTCACCTGTCTGCTTAGAGCTGGGGGAGAGAGCCATGGGGGTCTTCCTCTTATAAAATAGACTTTTAAGTAATCCTCCTGTTCTGTCCCCCTTCACCCCTACATCCAGAGGTCCCTGGCACTGCCAATTCCTGAGATTTGCGGAGAGGCCATGGTTAAAGGCAGTTACTTCAGGCTGCTTCTTGGGGGGGGATGGGGGGGTGAGCCCTTGGCCATCTGCTTTGTGGCAATTAGTTCCTGCCCTGTTCTTTTGGTTTTGTGCCTAAAACAAAACAAAACAAAACAACTCTTCACTGTCCTTTTAGAGGAAACAGAGACAAACACGTAATCCACCTACCATCTTTCACCAGAGACTGCTCTTGAGTACAGCTCACAACAATCTTATGATTTAAGTATTATGAGTCCCATTTTACAAGAGAGAGAGAGGCTCAGAGAAGCTAAGTTGTGTGACCAAGGTCACCCAGTCAGCACAGTACAAAGCTGTAATTTGAACCCCCTGTTTGAAGTCCATTATTATTATTCACATATTAGAGATAAGAAAATTAAGGCCCAGAAAGGTTAAGGATTCACCAAGATTCCAAGGCGAGCAACAGCGTGAGATTTTAACCCAAGGCCATCTGACTTTCAGGCCATGTTCTCGCTAGTGTACCTTACCGCCCCATCTTTCTTTTTTTAATTAAAGTGCATTGGGGTGACAATGGTTAGTAAAGGTACATAGATTCCAGGTGTGCAGTTCTGTAACAGCATCTATACACCACATTGTGTTCACCACCGTACATCTGTGCCCCATCTTTAAGGCCGGCTCAACCCAACTGTTTTACTGGGGCTCCAGAACATACTCCCGGGGTGTCCGAGAACTGTCTCCAAGAAAGTGTGTATTTTGTTTTCGTTTTTCTTCACACACGTATTTGTAATCTAGCCCTGCCCTGGGACTGCAGGGCCCGCATTCCGCTGCCTGCGCTCTCACTGCTGCAGAGAAGCGCTACGCGATGATCGCAGGCTACAGGGAACAGCGTGTCTTTCCCTGTACAGTGTGTCACAGCCAGTGAGGCGAAAGGAAACCAGGGCCTAATGTGAGAGCAAAGGACATGCAGTTGTCTGAGAAGCGGCGGAGGCATCAGGTCATCAACCCACACCAAGTGAACCTCGTCTGGCTGAACTCAGGGGGCTGGGTCACTAACAGCCAACACGTGCATGTCGTGTGTCGCAATTGCACTTCAGCAAAACACCAAGAGCACATATATGTTCACCTGAACATTACTAGAATAATAATTTTAATTTACTTTGTCTGGGTTTTTAATGGTTGAATAATTTACAAGCCAAGGGGTTTACACCAAGTATTATGTGGCTATAAATAACATGACAGTAAAAATAACTTAGGCAAACACTGGGATCAAGGAGACTTTTGGGTGTGGCTTTTCGTTTCCTTACAGGGTCAGTTTGGAAACGCAGGCGAACCTGAAGAAGGGCCCAAAGGAGGCCAGTCACCCGTTTTGATACCGTGTTAGAACCAAGTCAGTGCTACAGGATCCATTCTGCCGGGCAACTTCTGTATCTTTGTCTTCTTTAATGTTTCCCATTGTCACCCACCAATCTTTTTGAAATGTGAGCTCTTCCCGTTCGTGTCTTTTCCCTTCTAACTGGTAGCAACGTAGGGACGAAAAGCTGGCCCTTTTACCGCGCGTCCCACGGCCCCAGGCAGTGTGCGCCACCCAGGGAAGAGGACCCTTAGCTGCTGGATCTGTCGGAGAAAGGAAGCTGAAACTGTGTCGCAGGTGAAAGCCCGAGGCTCAGGGAAGCTCGCCTTGCCCCGCGTCACTAGGGAGCGAAGCTGGACGGTCTGACCGCAGAGCCGGTGCCTTTAGCCGCCAAGCGGCTTCACAGCTAAGAACATCGCCCGCCATCCACGCGGCGTCTGGCAACTCTAGGGCTCCACGCACGTGCTGAACTCACGGAGCGACTCAGTGAGGTCCTGGGAACGGCCTCCTCCCCTCGGGGTCTCAGTTTCCCCATCGCTAAACGGGGTGCACCCGAGAGCACCCAGGCCTGTGCAGCTGTGCAACGTGAGGGGAGAGGCCGGCGCGTGGCGGCGGGTGCTCTCCGGGGCCCTTACCATTTGATGATGTTGTGAACCAAAGGTAAAAAGGAGTAGGTCTCCTCCTTCACGCCCGCCGGTGACTGAGGCCTCGGCGCCGCCGGCGGCTGCGGCTGCGGCGCGGCGACCGGCAGCGGCGGCTGCGGCTTCGTCTCGGGCAGCGGCGGCTCGGCCGGCGGCGGTAATGCATCCTCAGCCTGTCGCCCGGAGGCCACCCCGGCAGACGCCATGGCGCTCCGGCCTCCGTCAGTCCGCGGGACCCGACGCACCTGCCGGCCGCACGCGTCGCGGTCCCTCAACGTCACTTCCGCACGCCCGCGGGGGGCGGGACCTGTGATCGCGCGCAATTGGGCGCGGGGTCGGAAGGCACGGGGGCGGGGCGGAAGGCACGGGGGCGGGCCGGATGTTACTAGGCAACAGGTGATTGGCAGGTCTAAGATGGCCGGGATTGGGATGTGAAGATAACCGAGTTATTAAACAGTCAGAAATAGATTTACTTCAGAAATAACATCTGATTCCTATTCACTTAACGAAGAGGGTCCAAAAGCAGCTAATGGAGGAAGGCTTTAGATAAATAAGGCTCGGCATGGCCCAGCCCTCAGAGAAGGTCTCTCAAAGAACCAACTTGAACTGTGAGCAGAGTAGACAACGCTTACCAAGCACCTGTTACGTTAAGGCACTGAGCCCTAAGGGCATTGAGAATCCAGAGGGGAAGGACCTACAGCCCTACACCACGCAGGAGCCTCCAGGAGGAGAGGCAGCAAACCCTGATGGAGCTGAGAGTGCGAGACCCGGTGCTAGCCCTAAGGACGCAGAGGCACAGGAGTAAAAGCTACGCCCCTCAAAGTTCTGCAAGGCTGGTGTCATGCGGGGCGTCATACAGGGTGGCCTGCAGGTTCTCTGCTCCCACTCCCCACACAAGAACGCAGGACATGGTGAGGCCAAAAAGGAACACCCACGGAGCCATAGGTAGGGGAGTCATACCACTATATTCTCTCTGGCGGCACTATACTCTCACTGGAGGCTGGATCCACACTGTCCGCAAACCCGCCATCCACGCTTGCCAGCCCAGCCACCATCTTCTTGCTAGCCCCCATTCTTCTCTCTGCTAGTGTAGCCATGGCAATTATATTAGTGGCCAATGGCTCACTGGTTACAGCTGACGGCCAACTAGCCACAGCTGATGGCCATCCAATCACAGTTGATGAACATTTACCACCTGAGCCAGCACCTGTCTATGTGAGGCCGAGAGTCTGGAAACTGCTTTCTGGGGCTCTGTCCCCACAGCTGGATACAGAGAAGCTAATGATTCAACATTTAATATGCATCTTCTGGACGATAGATGATGTACTAAATGTGGGGTCAGGGGCAGGAGGCTGTCTTCACTAATATAAAGCAGAACGGGATTCGTGCCAGGAATAAATATCATATCCTAGAGCAAAGTCAACGCCGGGTACTCTCCATACCTGTGTGCCCGTTTCTTAAGCTCCTAGGCCCCAGTTTCCTCACCTCTAATACATTCCTTAGCTCAGGGTCACGGCAGAGCCTAAACTGCTTTCTAATTTCAGATCCATGGTTATCTCCAAAGGTCTGGTTTAAGGACCCTCTAGCATCCTAGGCCAAAGTGGGTAACCCTCAAAGTGGGTTTGTGGTTATGTTCCTCAAAACAAGTATAATTTCTGGGCAATGGGGACACCCATCCTAAGCCTAGTTAGTGAGTGGAAGAAGTAATGAACTAGGAAAGCCCCATTCTTCCTCAGTCTACCATCATGAGCCTTAAAGAGAGGTAAGGAAGTCCACATTCAGGTGGCAAGATGAGCGGTAGCACTCCAGAGCAAGGGACTGATCCCAGGGAAAGCATCAATGGTGACACTTGCAGATGCCTCAGGAGGGATTTATGGAGACAGATCCCAGGGGAGCAAGACCACAGAAGGAAGCAGGGATGTTGGAGTGTATGCTGTAGAGAGAGGCTCTTTAGTGAAGGGCCTCAGCGCAGCTTTCTTCAGCAAGAGTTGCCCACAGCACCCCAGAGGGAGAAGGCTGCAGGGTTTTCTTCCTGTGAACCATGGACCTCTCTACCTAAGGGAAGAGTTCAAGAACCCTGGTGGAGAATGGAGGAGAAAATCCTGTTGGGATAGGACCAGGTGTGCTTAAAGAGACTGTATACCCTAGGAGTCATCTGGGGAAATAATGATGATGTTATAGTAATAATAATAATGATACTACTACTGCTACTAATAAAAACAGTAATGACCACAACTGCCGTGGAATGAAAGTAGGCGCATAAACAGAGTCACAATCACCTCATTTAATCAACAAAAGAGCTCCAAAAGGTAGGTATTAGTATCTCCATTTTGACGAAGGACCTTACAATAACAAAACTAAGGCTTACAATGGTTAAGATACTGGCCCCAGGGCCACACAGTTTGCCTGACACCAAGCCTATGGTCTTAACCAACACATAAGAAACCTTGGGTCTCTACCAGTTCTGTAACTTCATGATTCGAAATGTTAAAAGTGAAATTTGTATTCAGAATTTGAAAAGCAATCCAATATTCATCAGTAATATTCCCATGGCAATCGCACGTCATCTTTTCCCTCCCAGTGTTTTATAACTTAATTACAAGCCCCAATTTTATCATTGGCAGAATAATGAGGACATCTCTTTTTAAAAACAGAAAAAAAACCCACTTTAGATATAAATAGACATGGCTAAAGAAAACAAATTGAAAATGTAGGAAGCATAAATGAGTGTGGTGCATTGACAATTTGCCCTAAAAGCAGTTAATATAATTAGTGGCAAAGAGTAAAGCTGGCTTCATAACATTGCAAGCCAGCGTCAAAAAAAATACTACCTGTGCCGGTTTCATTAAAGCTAAAATTGCCACAACAAATGTGTGTCTGTTCAGAACCAGTCCATTACAAGTTGAAAAAGGCAAATGCTCTATTGATATTTAAGCACTGTGTATTGTTAGAGACATCACCAAATTAAGGGATCTTGTTGTCCTTCCCTAGGCAAATTGACACTTTCTCGCAGGGCCTTTCCAGTCAAGCTGGCAGTTACAAGGTCAGGCCGTTACAGCCAGTCTGTCTGACTTCAGTCCCAGCTCAGCCTGCTTAAAATTACATGACTTTGCACAACCTCACTTCGTGCAGCCATGCAACTTCCCAGGGGCACTGAATGGGTTATTGCATATAAATCACTTAGAAAAGTATCTGTGAACAGTAAATATTAGTTCTTATTATTCAGATTTAGGGCTTGCTTCTTTACCAATGAACAAAACCCAGACTAACGCAGTTAAGAGGAAGGCTCTAGATCAGAGCTCTCCGGCAGAAAGACAATGCAAGCTGCAAATCAAGCCACATAGGTCGCTTTCAATTTTCTAGTAGTTACACTACAAAATAACAAGAAACAGGTGAAATTGATTTTGATATATATTGTATTTAATCCAATATATCCAAAATACTATCATTTCAACGTTTAATCAATATCAAACACTGCTAGAGGTCTTTTACTGTTTTTCGCGGTGTCTTAGAAATCCAGCATGCATTTTACACTGACAGCATACCTAAATTCGAAAGGCCACGTTTCTAGCCAAATGTGGCCAGCTGCCACAGGACTGGCTACTGCAGTCTGAGAGATCCATCCGTGTGTCTACATAGCCAGAACTCAGCATAACGATGAGAGGAAAAAAGCAAGCTTCACAAAGGAAGTAGGATATAGTACTACTCATGCAAATGTTTGAAATATGAAAAATAACACTGTATATTGTCCAAAGATACAAGACGTAGATGTATGAGTAAAAATATTTTTGAAAGGAACTGAAGGGTACACGTCACTCAAGTAGAAGTGTCTGACAATTAGCTATGTTGATTGATTGTGTGACTTTAAGCTTTTAAGTGCTGTGGGATCCATTTCAAAGACTTCCCTCCCTCTCAAGTAAATATCGTATTGTCAGCTACACAACCAGATAGAGAGCCACCATTCAGTTCACCTTTCAGAACGCCCTGGGTGACCTGGACGGACTGGCAGTTTGACCACTTGCTTTCCCTTCCTGTGCCTCAATTCCTACTCTTATGTTTTAAATTAATCTCAGAAAGAGAGTGAGCCCATGAAACCCTAAGCACCCCACCCTCAACCCCAATAAAGACAGCACCCCAGATCCTGTCTCTCTCTCTGCCTGTGACCCTGGGAGTGCCATGTACCCTCCAGGACTTGTAATAAACCTTTTTTTTTTTGCAAAGTTATCTGATGGCTATTGCTGAGCTGTGCCTTACTTTTAAAAAGAACTACAAGGGCTGGTCCAGCCACAGTATTAGTTCTGGTGGGGAAAACGTCTGTGGGGGCGGCCACAAGAGGTACAGGCCCAGGTGAGTGCCCTGGGCACTCCTAACTGAAGCATCACTATCAATAGGCTGAGACAGACGCAAAACATGTTCATGGGATGGGGATCGCACTGCAACTCTGCATACTGTTATATTTTTAAAATATATTTATGTATTATAAGAGGAAGTAAATTGGAAAAATATGAACAATTGCCAAATACGGGGGTGGGTACCTGGGAGTTTGGTACGTTAGAGTCCAGGCTCTACTCTTTCTAACTGTGTGACCTTGGACATGTCATTTAACCTTCCTTGCCTCAGTTTCCTCATCTGCAAAGTGGAATCATAACAGTACCTACCTAATAGGGCTGCTGTATGGGTTACACAAGTTAATGTATTGTGGGGGCAGAGCCTCAGAAAGTAGTTTCCAGGCTCTCGGCCTCACATAGACAGGTGCTGGCTCAGGTAGTAAATGGCCATCAACTGTGATGGGATGGCCATCAGCTGTGGCTAGTTGGCTGTCAGCTGTAACCAGTGAGCCATTGGCCACTAATATAACTGCTGTGGCTGTACTAGAAGAGAGAAAGAATGGGGGCTAGCAAGAAGATGGTGGCTGGGCTGGCAAGTGTGGATGGCGGTTTGCGGACCGTGTGAATCCAGCCTCCATTGAGAGTATAGTGCCGCCAGAGAGAATATAGTGGTATGACTCCCCTACCTATGGCTCCGTGGGTGTTCCTTTTTGGCTTCACCATATCCTGCGTTCTTGTCTGGGGAGCGGGAGCAGAGACCCCGCAGGTCCCCCACAGGACATGTATGAAAAATGCTTCAAACAATACCTGCCTGTCGTGCGGGGAGTCCGGCGGGGTCTCTGCTCCCGCTCCCCAGACAAGAACGCAGGATATGGTGAAGCCAAAAAGGAACACCCACGGAGCCATAGGTAGGGGAGTCATACCACTATATTCTCTCTGGCGGCTGGGTTGGAGAAACAGGAAGTGGGAGCCACACAATTCGCAATCCTCACTGTGCCGCTTGCAGGCTCAGCCACCATCTTCTTGCTAGCCCCCATTTGCTGCTAGCGTAGCCACAGCAGTTATATTAGTGGCCAATGGCTCACTGGTTACAGCTGACGGCCAACTAGCCACAGCTGATGGCCATCCAATCCCAGTTGATGGCCATTTACTACCTGAGCCAGCACCTGTCTATGTGAGGCCGAGAGCCTGGAAACTACTCTCTGGGGCTCTGTCCCCACACTGCCACGTAGTAAGCACTATTTAAACTTTGGCAGCTACTGCTGTTTTTTCTAATTTCTCAACAACAACAACAACAACAAAAAAACCCTCATAATTATTCCTTATGAAGCAAACCGTTGCTACAAGAACAAACGCAAAACCCAGACTGCATCCAATAATTGAACTTTCAGATGCTCTAAGTGGACCTACACCACAAATACCCATGAATATGTTTGTCATACATTTCTGCTACGTGGAGTCCAAAAATAGTCATTTCTCTATTAGACAAACATCGTAGGGGTTGTTAAACCGATCGTGTCGTTGAATGATGGAGGGCTTTTTCATCAAAGCTATATTCTTACATATGATTCATCCTTCTCTTTCATTACCTGGAACCTTAAGTGGGATGAAAAAGCTACGTGATTCTTTGATTTTGTGAGCTAAAAAAATATATAGGCAGCACTCACTGTTCAGGCCTACCGTAGTGCCACATATAGCAGGAATGGGCTCACTCAGGCCACGATGCGTTTCTCACACCTGAGGACAAAAGACTTTTCCTCAGATCCACTCTGCTGGTTGCCTTCTCTCTCTGAATTCGATTTAATTTTTTTTCTTTTTATCGCTTTGACCGTCCTCTCATTACTCTAAGATACTCTATTATGCCCAATTTCTCTGCTCACTTCTTTTAGTGGTTTCATTTCTCAGAAGCACTCATTTTGGGACATTTCAGCATACACAATGGCCTATATTTCAGACTCAGAATTTTCTCCTTACATCCTTTCCTGTGGTCCTTATTCTTTCTTCTTATTTTTTTGCCAGACCTCCACCAGCTTTTGGTACAATACAAATGAGAGGCAATCCATTCCAGGAACTAGTTCTTGTCTAAAATGGTTCATTGTTGTTCTGATATCATATTCTTTCCAATCTCTTTACTAAGTCATTGTCATTCAAATGATTTGTTAGACAAGTTTATTTTTTTCCCCAAAGGCCTCAACCTTAACACCTTTTGTTAATCCTTTTTTTTTTTTGGAAAAAATTGTTTTTCTAAAAGTCCTTACTTCTCATGATGGCCTTTTCAGTTTTCTCACTCTATTCTTCCCTTTTCCAGAAGTTACTTTGTTTCCCTTATTGGATTTATTTTAAGTCTTTAGATTCTTGACTACTAACTCCAGTGGAAAAATTACAGTTAAAAAATGATTACGCACCTGGAAAGCTACAAGAGCGAGGACACGTGCTGCTTGTGATTGTGTTCTGGGCCCGGGGCTGGTGTTTAGACCTCTGTGGAGGTCAGGAGATAGCCGGTAACCACAGACATTCAGATTCCACAAAACCATGGAAGCCAACAAGCTCCAAGCTGAAAAATGGAAGAAACATTGAGAGGAACAGCAGCATTTGTCCCATTGTCCTTCATCTTCTCCTTACAACATGTCTTTGAAAATGTTCCCTGCCAATTCATTTTTTTTTTTTTTTTAAGGAGGACGCAGCTCCCAGTGGCCCATGCGGGGATCAAACCGGCAAACTTGGTGTTATTAGCACCACGCTCTAACTAACTGAGCTAACCGGTCACCCCTCCTGCCAGTTCTTTGGCTCAAACAAACTATGTGATCCTAACAGCTGTCAGGAAATACCCTGGCTGGTCCACACGAGATGTTTTGGGCACCAGCTTCGTGCCTAGAACTATCCCAGGATGTACTGGACAGAGGGGAGAAAGGGGGAGCCCCAGGCCAAACCACAGGAGAGACTTGTAAGTCCTGGGGCTCGTCTCCAATGATGCCCTCACTTTGCAGACAAGGAGCAGAGGCCCCAGGAGGCTGAATGACCCGCTTAAGGTCATTTGCATCAGTTGGTAGAAGAACGGGGCCCTGGAAACAGGAGTCAGTATGTGACACTGACGTCAGAAAGAAGTCAGGAAACACAGAGGACAGCTGGCTTTCAGTGACAACGCAGTTTCCAGCGTATTTAACTCCGTCCGTCCCTACGCTACCTCCCCAGCACCTTGACTGGTTTTAAATTCACAGAAGGTGCATGTTGTTGCTGTTTTTCCTGTTTGGGAAAAATTCAGGGCTGGTGGTAAGGAGAGGCCTTGAATGCAGCTCCGGAGTAGAAGGGGATGAGAACGCAAGGGAGCTGTGCCTCGGGCAGGACATTGCTGTTTTGCGTAAGTCTTGATTTTTCAGGTGGCCTTGGGTTCAGTTGGCAAGGAAGGCTGCTTATGTAACCACCTGAAAAGGGATTGCTACAACTGCAGGGAG
This sequence comes from Rhinolophus sinicus, assembly GCF_036562045.2. NCBI lineage: Eukaryota > Metazoa > Chordata > Mammalia > Chiroptera > Rhinolophidae > Rhinolophus > Rhinolophus sinicus. The sequence continues at coordinate 1,412,340 of NC_133764.1, forward strand.
AGACGAAAGTGTGGGAAGAGCCATCTCTTGTAGGGAAGCGAGGAGTTTCCTGTATGTGAAGTTCACGGACATCTTTCGAAAAGTCCTTGGCAGCTGAACTTGTGAGAAAACCAGCAGAAGTTTGAGTGAGTGTTCCCAGGAGATGGCAATATTCTCCATGTCAGCCCCAGGACTGTGTGCTGGGCCAGCTAGTTTTCTGGGTGAAAGGGGAGTTTTCTTATGGTGTGCATCAGTGGAGAAGGAATAAAGGTAAAGGTTAACCTGTGAAGCAGTGAGAGGAGGCCAGGAGCCCACCAGGGACAGTCAGTGCCAGGACAGCCCTCCCAGGTGACCTCAGGCTGTGGAGAGCACAGCCTGCATTATGTCCCCGAAGGGACAGATCTGCAGAAGAGGCTCAAACCCCATGTCGGCCAAGTTCCAGCTCTGTGACCTTGGGCAAATGGTTCAGCATCTTGTACTTGTGCCTCTCAGTGGTGACATCTCTCCTCCTGGGCATCCAGGGATGAGAGGCTGGACGTGCCAGGTCAGACACAGGGCCTGGAGCTCAGGGGCCCCCAGTCACCAGAGTTAAAGGTGTGATTCTTGTCCAGTTTTTCAAGTGATTTCCCGTTCTTTCTTCTTACTCTGTGGTTCACACACTTCTGGCATCATCTACACATGGTTCCAAGTTAGCCAGCAGTGCAGGAAAAGAAAACCAGAAATCAGAGCAGATAGAAAACATGTTACATCTTTTTTCCTGCACTTTTTGAATTTCAGCTACTGGTTGGGCGTCATGGCAGCCAGACTCACAGTACCATCGCCGTGTAACACTGCGCGTGCGGACGGAAGATTAGGATAATAATCAGATTTCCGGAGGCCCTGCCTCGGGCCAGGCCGTGTATTTATTAGGAGCTGTGGGGAGCTGAGAGCTATAAAGAGCAGTGCTTGACTCAGGAAGCTTTTCATCTTACCGGGGAAACAAAATTTACGTGAGTGACAAGCGCTCTGACATTAGTCGAGAAATAATTTATCCCCCCCCCCCCCCCCCGCAGAGACATTTACTTACTGTCTCTGTCCTGAACGAAGTGAGCTTGCCAGCTCCGCCTCCTGCTCAAGGGGTTCAAAAAAATAAATGTGCAAGGAAGGCACCTTAGTGGGAAGACGGAAAAGAAGACAACTGCCGGCCCATCCGTCTAAGGCAAAGGAGGCCAGGCAGATGGTGGGATGCAGCGGAAACAGATTTGGGGGCTGGCACAGCTCAAGTTGCAAGGCACATGGATGACAAAACAAAGTCCTCCAAGGCTAAAGTTGAAATCCAAACTAGGTCAGCCCACCACCTCTAAGCTTCTAATTCAAATGCAAATGAGAAAGCACACAAGTGAAGGAAGTTATTTCTTACTGTAAAGAAATCTATGAGAGGAACTAGTAAAACCAGGAAGAGGAGCACAGCCTTCCAGATGCCACTCCTCTCCCCCAAAGCTTTGCTGGACACTCAGCCCCAATGGCTCTCTCCCTTTTCAAAACTCACCGTTTATCTGAAACCATATTTGGCGCTTTAGCCAGCAACACGCAGCCCTCTATCCTTCATGCACCCAGATGTCATTTGGCAGTCATTTCCTAGGAGCCTCCCTGCCATATGCCGTTACTGAGTGGGGTGTGGCTGCTGCTCCTGGAGAGCGTGTGTGTGTGTGTGTGTGTGTGGGGGCCGGAGGGTGGAAGGTGGGGGGTGGGAGGGTGGGTAGTTGAGACAGATTGCAATAATCTATAGTCCAATGTGGATATTTCTTGCAAAAAAGTTCTTCTGGGCCCAATATCATCCACTGCCTACACATGGTCTTCCCAGCCTCCACTCAATCCTTGGAGCGGAAATGTGACTGAGATAAACTAGTTGTTCCCCTTGGACAGTGACTGGTCTGGATGTGGCCACGTGACCCCGTTCTAGCTGTTGATAGTCAGTAGAAGCCTGTTGGTGGAGCTTCCAGAAACTCGTTCATTCTTCTACGAAAAAGGGATAAATAAATGTGGCTGGGGCTGCTAGCTCCCCCGTTTTTCTTGACGGAATGCAGCTGTGATGCCTGGAGATGCAGCGCTCTATCAAGATCCTGAGGCCTCAGCATGTAAAAATGGCAGCGCACACAGAGAAAGAGCTTGGGCCTCTGACGGCATTATTCAGCCGTTGCGCAGGCTTCTTATCAGGTGGGAAAAAGGCCATTCTGTTACTAGCCCTCAGATGTATCTTTAATGATAATTTCCTAAAATAATTTGTAACATAAAAATAATATTAATTATTTAAAAATCTATTAACAAAAATACATATTTAATGGAGGAATTTTTGGAAAGTGCAGAAAAGCACATAAAAATATAAAAACTTTTCCTCAAACACCTAGAGATATCCACGCTTAATGTTTTGTTTCCTATCTTCTCTTATGTCTTAAATGTATATATGTGTTTCTAAACAAATTTGGGATCATATTATTTTGTAATCTGCTTTTTATCCTCTTAACAGTTTGCCCTGAATGGCTTTCCATGGTAGCTAATATTTAGTTACAACATTGTTTTCAATAAAAGGATGCACGGAAAAAGAAAAAAATAAACCAAAGAGAAAAAAACAGCAATATCCTACAAAAAGGTGATAATAGTCAGGGTTGTTTGTGGGACCAGGTACCCTGAGAAGTCTCACAGGATTTCGGGACTCATCGTGATTGCAGCTAACCTTTGGGGACCATTTTTACTGAAATAAGGCAATTATCACTTCCTCTGGGATTCCTATTTTTTTTAAGCTGTACTAGAATTTCATTTCAGTTTTTTAAACTTCTTAGAAAGGAAAATTGTTCATTATTGTTTCCCTCTCATCTCTTTCTGCCAAAGGCAAAGGTTTCCTACCTTCCAACTACCTATCTCTACAGCCATGCATACAAACCACTGTGCTGTGCACAGCTCTCTGTGGTCATTGCCAGCTTAACAGCCTGGGAGCAGGCTCTGTGCTGATGGGGGTGCTGGGGTGCAGGTAAATATGTAAGGAGGGCACTGGTTTTTGACAGTCTGGCCCTGTTGCCTCCCAGTCTGACGCCTGGTGTTTCCGTTGAGTATTGAACAAGCCCTTGCTTTCACACGCTTCCCTTTATTATGGCTTTATCAAAGTCTAACCAACCTGTGCGCAACATAGCATTACCTTAAATAAACACCACTGGAGAGGGAAGTAACTAGCCCCTCGGCCAGGCTACAACTACACGTGTGTTTACTTTAAACACACGTGATGGGCATCCATGAGAAGCCCCGACCTGCAAGCAGCAAAACACAAGCCTCCACTGTAGGCTCAGCGAATCCCTCAAGACTTGGGAAGGACTTTGAAGGGCGTCTTGTCATGCCTTCATCCATTGTACAAAACAGAAATATAAACACAGCTCCTACCAGGTGAATTTATAATCTAAATACACACCCACACACGAGAAAGGGAAGATTAGAAATTACATTCAAAGGTATTTTTGTTTTTCTGGAATTAAAAACAAGCCATTGGAATTCCCGAATAGGCCACCAAGAGGTTGGTTACCGTGGTTACCAGATAAAACTCTAAGGGAATGGGGCCAGCACAGCATTACCAACCAGCAAGTGCTTGGAGAACGGAGGTGGGACTAGGTCCTGAGGGCATTGAGCTGGGGGTGGGTGGAAACAGAAACTGGGGGGAGCGGTTTAGTGACAGAGAAACAAACACCCCCTGTGACTGGAGATCCATGCTGCGAGGCAGTCCCTTGAGCTAGTTCTCATCCCTCCTGGGATACTCCTGACGGGCCTACAGTAAGTTACACAGCGACCCCAGAACTACCTTGGCTCTGTATTGAGGAAAAGGTCAGAGAGCTCAGGGTAGTGGGTGTATGAAAATGGATCTGTTAGGTGAGACCAGAGACCCCGCCCCAGAGGACCTCCACCTTCACTAATGCAAAAGGATGAGGGGGAATTTTGAGAAGCTTGGTGGCAGCTGTCCTCTGTAAGTTGGGGCTGGTGGTGTGAGGTGCTGCCATGAAACTGGCCTCCCTCGAATCGATGGGGATTATGTAGCAGCGGCCAGGAGGCAGCCCTTACCCTTTAGAGGCAAAGAGGATGTCAGTGGCTGGAGTGGCAAGTAGGAGCCCTCAGCCTGTGATGATGACAGGACACGTGATGATGGCCAATAAAGTAGGATATTCCAAGGACCAAGAGTGATGGAAGCCACACAGGTGTTACTCGGCTGGTACAATTAAACAATAAATGAACAAAAATGAAGAACTGGTGGATACAAGGCTGGAATCAGCTGCTGCAGTAGAAATGGCAGTCCCTTATCTGGCTGCTAGATCTAACTCAGTCACAGCCTCAGGGCCGTGGAAGTAAAGGAAGGCAGGTGACCTTGGAGAAGGAGCTGCACGAATACCTGATAAATAGTTATCCATTTACCAGGAACTGCAGCTATTTACCAGGGTAACTGTGCACGGGGCAAAGGGAATGCCTAGGTTTTTCACTGCTGGGTTCAAGTCATGACTGACACTGAAACTCGGGAACTGGAAACACCATCAGACCCTCTGAGTAGAGCGGCGACTTACGGAAGCACGTCTGGCCCAAGTCCATCTCACAGTGAATTCAATCACCGCCCCTACCTCCCCCTTGCTTTCCTTGTCTTGGTTATATAACTGGATAGATATACTCAGAAACTGGTAGAAATCACAAATTGTTTCTCTGCTGTATGGAATAAGAGCCACTGTGATAGGAAGGGTCAGGTGGAGGATGCCTTGCCAAGACAGTAAATCAGAAGCTAACTTGCATCCCAGGAGGAATTCCCGAGACAGTACAACCACCAAAGATGCAGATGTGGTAAGCTCCATCTGGGACCATGGTGGATGGTTGTACACATCAAGAAAATTAACCACGCAGTAAGTCAATCGCAACTACCATTCCAGAGGTGATGTCTTGAAACAGATGAACGAAGCCTCTGGCACTTACTTGGTATGCAACGATAATCATTCTTTATCCCCATTGTATGGCGTTAGCTTTCACGTGGTAAGTTCATGTTCATTCACTTCACTGCCTTGCCTGTGTTAATCCTTCTCTCTGTTGTGTTACAGTCTCCAGGGATCTTGACAACACTGAAATTCCACTGAACGTCACGCTGATCTACATACCGATGACTTCATGTGACTTGGGCTTGGGAAGGTGGCAGGTACCCTGGATGCCCCTAGTAAGACATGCCAGAGGGCGGGAGATAAACCCTCTGAAGAATCAGGGTCCTGCCACATCGGTGAAGTTTTAAGAGGTCCAATGGGCTGGGGCATTTCAGGACATTCTCTCTAAGGGAAGGGATAGAAGTTGGGGCATCTTATACCCCCAATCACTAAGAAAGAGACTTGGTAGGACTCTAGCTTTTGGAGACAGGGCACACTGTATACGGGGAGACTGCTCCGATCCATTTCTGGCTTAATTGGAAAATTACCAGTTTCAAGTAGAGCCTGGAACAAGAACAGGCTCCACAGAAGAACTAGGCTATGGTGGGAGCTACTGTTACCATCCAGGCTGTAAAACCCTGATCCCACAGTTCTAGAGGCAGCAAGGCAGATGGGATGCTGAGTCTCTGAAAGCACAAGCCGGAGAGCTGCAACACAGAGTCCCAAGAAGCAAGGACATGAATTCTCTACCAGATGACTGCTCCTGGTGTTTTTCTGGGCCCTAGTACAGATTAAGTATCTGATCTTGGGACATTAAGTGACTCTGTGACCAGAGAGGACCTTGATGAGCTGGGTATCAAGCTCAGATGAGTGCAGAACAGTCAATCAAACATTCACAAAATGGCAATCAGGTTTGGGGCTGAGCAGGTAGGTGCAGGGGCTTGAGTAAATTACATGAACATTTGACCCAGCATCCTGTGTCACCCACCTTGTTGCACCAACACCTCTCCACAACACACACCTGTGGCCTCAGCGTGTGTGGTCAGGGAGGAGGGAGTTCTTTATGACCAACTGACAGAAGGAAAAACCCCCGGCCTGGCTCACGGGTTAGTCTGCATGCCACGCTGGTTCTGGTTGAAAATGGGTTGCTGCTCACTAGGGCCCCATTCAGTAGTGACCTTGCAGGCCAGTGGGAAAGGGAAGTCCTTCTAGTGGGTGGACTTTTGAGCCGTGAGCCTGGTTATCATTTTAATGTAGGGGAAGTGGCCTGAGGTAGGGTTACGCATGGATTTCGGAGCAGGGGTAAGTGGCTTGCCTGGTTTATCAAGGACCTTGCTAGTCGAGTTGCCAGATGTAACTGGATACCCAGTTAAAATTTTCAGATAAACAAACATATAATTTTTTCAGCATAAGTATGTCCCAAATATTGCATGGGACATACTTACACTAAAAAACATTATTTGTTGTTCATCCAAAATTCAAATTTTGAGGTTATTTGGAAAATCTACCTGAGGGAGTAATATTGGAAGACAAGAGGCGAGGAAATCTGGGAAGAAGGCATGGAGCTGGATCTATGGGAGTGGGCACACGTGTGTGGGTCTTTGTGGCTCACACAGTGCCCGAGAGAGTGTCTGCTGCAGAGGGGACACTGAGTAAGCCGATGGTCAGATGACTTGTCCTGTGGGTGTCAGCCAGGATCTCAGCTCCACCAGCCCTGTGGAGGGTGGCAGTGTTGGCCCGTGAATGGAAAGACTGCGGTGCTGGTATGGATAACATGCATGGGTCTGATAGCATGGGCTTCCTCTCACAAAAACTGTTCAAGTTACAGCCACTGATGAATGCCCAAACCACCAGCAGCAGGGAGCAAAAATGAGCATGTAATACGGCACCGTTTTAAAAAATATTTTTAAAAAATTTTCAGTTACAGTGGCATACAATATTATATTAGTTTCAGTTGTATGACACTGTGATTAGACATTTATATGACTTATGAGGTGATCATCCCAACAAATCCAGTACCTATCTGACACCATAGTTATTACAATATTATTGACTGTATTCCTTATGCTATATTTTACATGCCCAGGACGATTTTGTAACTAGGAATTTGTACTTCTTAATCCCTTTTCCTTTTTTACCCTCGTCCCCACCCCTCTCCCACCTGGCAATCCTCAATATGTTCTCTGTATCTATGAGGGTTTTTTTCTGTTTTGTTTGCTCATTTATTTTGTTCTTTAGAGTCCACATGTAAGTGAAATCATATGACGTTTGTCTTTCTCTGTTTGACTTAATCCACTCAGCATACTACCCTCCAGATCCATCCATGTTGTTGCAGATGGCAAGATGTCATTCTTTTTATGGCTGAGCAATATTCCATTGTGTGTATGTACCAGCTCTTCTTTATCCAGTTATCCATTGATGGATACCCAGGTTGCCTCCATATTTTGGCCATTGTAAATGATGCTGCAATGAACATATAGATGCACATGTCCCTTCAAAGTAGTGTTTTGGGTTTTTTTCAGATAAATACTCAGAAGTGGAATTATTGGATCCTTCTTTGTCTCTTGTTATAGACTTTGTTTTCAAGTCTGTGTTGTCAGGTTTAAGTATTGTTACCCCAACATTTTTGTTTTTCATTTTCATTTGCATGAAATTTCTTTTTCCATTCCTTTATTTTCAGTTGGTGTGTGTCTTTCTTTTTTTCTTTTTAAAAAATATTTTATTGGGGAAGGGGAACAGGACTCCACTGGGGAACAGTGTGTACTTCCAGGACTTCCCCTCCAAGTCAAGTTGTTGTCCTTTCAATCTTAGTTGTGGAGGGCGCCGTTCAGCTCCAGGTCCAGTTGCCGCTGCTAGTTACAGGGGGCGCAGCCCACCATCCCTTGGGAAGTCAAACCGTCAACCTTGTGGTTGAGAGCCGGCTCAGCTCAAGGTGCCATGTTCAATCTTAGTTGCAGGGGGCACTGCCCACCATCCCTTGTGGGACTCGAGGCATTGAACAACCTTGTGTTTGAGAGCCCACCAGCCCATGTGGGAACCGAACCGGCAGCCTTCGGAGTTAGGAGCATGGAGCTCCACCCGCCTGAGCCACCGGGCTGGCCCTTGTGTGTGTGTCTTTCGATCTGAAGTCTCTTGTAGGCAGCATATGTAAGGGTTTTGTTTTTTTATCTATCAGCCACTGTATGTCTTTTGATTGCAGTATTTAATCCATTTATATTTAAAGTAATTGTTGATAGATATGTAGTTATTGCCATTTTATTATTTATAGTTGTGATCACTTTTTCTTCTTCTTCATAAAGAAGTACCTTTAATATTTATTGTAACACTGGTTTGGTGATGAACTCCTTTAGCTTTTTCTTGTCTGGGAAGCTCTTTATCTGTCCTTCAATTCTAAATGTTAGCTTTATTGCGTAGAGTAATCTTAGTTGTAGGTCCTTACTTTTCATCACTTTGAATATTTTGTGCCAGGCACTTCCGGCCTGTAAAGTTTCTATTCAGACATCTGCTGACATCTTATGGGAGCTCCCTTTCAGGTAACTAACTGTTTTTCTTTTGCTATGTTGGAGATTCTCTCTTTGTCTTTAAGCTTTGCCATTTTAATTATGATGTGTCTTGGTGTGGACCTCTTTAGGTTCATCTTGTTTGGGACTCTCTGTACTTCCTAGGTTTGTATATCTATTTCCTTTGCCAGGTTAGGGAAGTTTCCATCATTATTTCTTCAAATCGTTTTTCAATTCCTTGCCTTCTTTTTGTTTTGGTGCCCCTATGCTGAGAATGTTGGTGCACTTGATGTTGTCCCAGAGGCCCCCTTATACTACCCTCATTTTTTTGGATTATTTTTCCTTTTTGCTGGTCTGATTGGGTGCTTTCTGCTACCTTATCTTCCAAATTGTTGATTCGATCCTGTGCTTCATATAATCTACTGTTGATTCCCTCTAATGTGGTTTTTATTTCAGTTATTCAGTTATTGCATTCTTCATTGCTGACTGGTTCTTTTTTGTTTTCTATCTCCATTTTTAAGTTTTCTAGCTCTTTGTTGAACTTCTCCCTGAGATCATTGAACATCCTTATAACCAGTGTTTAGAACTCTACATCTGGTAGATTGCTTGTCTCCGTTTTGTTTAGTTTTTTTTCTGGAGCTTTGTTCTGTTCTTTTGTTTGGGACATGTTTCTTTGTCTCCCCATTTTGGCTGCCTCCCTGTGTTTTTTGCTATGTATTAGGTAGAGCTGCTATGTCTCCCAGTTTTAGTAGAGTGGCCTTATGTAGTAGGTGTTCTGTGGGGCCCAGTGGGGCAGTCTCCTTGGTCTCCTGAGATGGGTGTTGCAAGTGTGTCCCTTGTGTGGGTTATGAGTGCCCTTCAATTGTATTAATAGTTGAGCCTTGATTGCTGTTGGCATATCAGTAGGAGGGATTGACTCTTGGGCTTATTGGTTGTGAGGACTGGCTGTGACTACAGTGGAGAAGCTATTGTGCAGAAGCTGACCCTGTGAAGCAGGATTCACTTTAGCAAGACTCTGGTGCCTGCCCAGTCTTCCCTTTGGGTGTTTCATCCTTGGAGGTGGCCAGGAATGCTCCAGCTGTGTCTGAAGCTGTTCACTGGGCATGTGAACTGTGGAACCTTCTGGGATGGGCCACACTACAGGCCAAGTTCAGCTGCAGCCTTGCCTTGCCTTGCCTGGGGCCACCTGCAATGAGCCTCAAAGTAAGCTGTAGATGGCCGCCATCCATGCTGAACTTGGAGGTGCCTGGGAGAGGCTCAACTGTGAACTGAGGCTGGCTGCTGCTAGTGCTAGGCTTGGGGCTGCTTAGCAACAGGTATGAGGTCATACCAAGGTCAGATGCTGCTTGTTTGGGGTTTGTCAACCTTTGAGAGATTTTAGGAGAGTGCACAGCCTGAGCCAAGATAGGCCATTTGTATGGAAAAGCCACTGGAAGCGGCTTGGATGAGCCTGTAAGTTGGGTGGGGTGGGGTCTCAGGGAGTCACCAGGGTGGGGTGAACAATGTTAGCCAGGTTGAGGAAAACTCAGATATGGCGGCTGCCTAAGTATGCACGCTAGGAGGCAGGGAGGGCTGAACAAAGAAACAATGGAGGGCTGGTCCGGTGGCTCAGGCAGTTAGAGCTCCATGCTTCTAACTCCGAAGGCTGCCGGTTCGATTCCCATATGGGCCAGTTAGCTCTCAACCACAAGGTTGCTAGTTCAATTCCTCGAATCCCCCAAGGGATGGTGGGCCCCCTACAACTAAAATTGAACACGGCACCTTGAGCTGAGCTGCCGCTGAGCTCCCGGATGGCTCAGTTGGTTGGAGCGCATCCTCTCAACCACAAAGTTGCCGGTTCAACTCCCGCAAGGGATGGTGGGCCGCGCCTCCTGCAAGTAGCAGCGGCAACTGGACCTGGAGCTGAGCTGTGCCGTCCACAACTAAGACTGAAAGGACAACAACTTGAAGCTGAATGGCACCCTCCACAACTAAGATTGAAAGGACAACAACTTGACTTGGAAAAAAAGTCCTGGAAGTACACATTGTACCTCAATAAAGTCCTGTTCCCCTTCCCCAAAAAAAATCTTTAAAAAAAAAAAATTAAATTAAATAATGGATTCTGTCAGCACTTCTGTCTGAGAGAAAGCTGCCCCTCTCACCTTGAAGCCAAACAATCCGTTCTTCCCCAGATGTTCCTGGTGCCTTTTGAGCTGCTTCCCCAGCTCAAAGTGAGCAAGTCTGTCAGCAAGTAAGCCCGTGCATGAGACCATTAAGAGAATGATCTGGGACTCCAGCCACCCTCTGTCTCACTCAGCCCCAATCTCTTCTGGTTTTCAGAGCCAGGAGTTAGGAGGACTTCTCTCCCCAGCACTAGAACTCTGGGCTGGAGAGTCTGGTGTGGGGCTGGGACCCCTCGCTCCTCAGGGAGGAACTCCACAGCTGAAATATCCCTCCTGATTTTTAACCACCACATGCAGGTGTGAGGCCAGCCTTTTCCATGACTCCACCTCTACCAGTTTTGACATGGCTTCTGTATTTCTTTAGTTATATGACTTCTGTTAAGCTAGACTTCGGGAGATTCTCAATGATGGTTGTTCTGTAGTTTAGTTGTAATTTTGATGTGATCATGAAAGGATATAAGCACAGTGTTTAGCTACTCTGCCATCTTGACCAGAAATCCCAATACGGCACCATTCTTTTACAAGAATTCCCCCAACCACTGTGTCTGATACCATAAGTTTTCCATCCAGAGGGGGAAGGGATTCTCTGGATATATGTTTCCATTCTCTGACCATAGTGCTTCTGCTAGCACTCTTATTTGAAGGGCTGTTGAATGCTTGATCTGTCTGTCAGTATGATATCCCATCCAATTAGTGCCTTAGACCAAGGAACACTTATGGCAAAGAAGGTGCAACAATATGACAGGCACATGACACAGAAGCCAATGGTCTTACCATTTATTACATTATGCAGAAGTGTGTGGCACAGTAGTACCGTGGAATATGGTACTTTGTCTCCAAATGTCAAAATATAGGCATACCTCCCTTTATTGCACTTCACTTTATTGTGCCTCACAGATGTTGTGTTTTTTACAAATTCAAGGCAAGACCCTCCACCAACAAAAGATTACAACTCACTTTATTGTGATGGTCTGGAACCGAATCTGCAATATCTTTGACGTATTCCTGTATAGAGGTCCAAAAACCAATGGATGGAAATAAACCCAGCCCTTTTACCGTAATGCCTATGGATCCACTGGTTTCGTTTGTACTTCTCATCCTCCCAGTCTTAGGCTCTATTGGAACAGAGACGCTGGTTCCTGGTGGGTGGAGGGAAGAGGATGCTTCCCCTAGGGGATACGGAAAGGGTTATACTGAACTTGAAGCTATGACTACCACGTGTCCACTTGTGATTCTTAACGCCAAGAAACCAGCAGTCAGAAAGGGGAGTTGGTATAATGGTGGAAATAACTGACCCTGGTTATCAGGAGGAACTAAAGTAGCTGATACAAATATGGGGACAGGGAAGATTATGTTTGGAACCCAGGGCATCTATTGAGCCAGTTCTGGTGCTTAAGTGCCCAATGATAATGGTGGACAAGTAATTGCAGCAACCATGGCTTAACAAAGGTAAGGCATCTAAGGACTCAGACCCCTTGGGGGTGAAGTTGGAGGTCAAATCAACTGACTAAGGGTGAGGGGGATTTAGAATGGTTGGTGAGAAGGGGGAGAGAGAATATCAACTATAGCGTCAGGATCGCTGTAGAAGTATCTCTTGTATGAAGTTTTTTAGAGATCATTGCTGGCTGCCACCCTGAAGAGGACTCAGAAATAGATTGGACCTGAGGACTGAATCGGATCTGAATAGTGCAAGGGGCAAACTGTATTGGACACTTATTGTGCTCCACTGCAAGTCTTCTTGGTCCCACCTTTTATTCCATGCATGACCATGGCGAAAGCTTTGACCACCTTCTAGCAGGTGTAGCCTGACAGCTCAGACCCATACCAGCTACCGCTCACATCCTAACCTAGAGCTTGTCTGACATTGTAGAACAGAATGCCTGCCATCTGCAGTGCACTCACACGTGTGTCACCTGGAAGGTGTGTGTGTGCGTGTGTGTGTGTGTGTGTGTGTGTGTGTGTCTTGTGGAGGGAGGGGTGCCAGCCCTTGAACAACAGATGTCTGGAATCTGCAGATAAATGCTTCCCTTGATCTTGAGACACATTTCTTAAAGCTCCTAAGATGATCCCATGCAGAATTTCTAAATAAATTATTCACCACTAGGAGTTAAAAATTATTTAGGAGCTGTGAAATTAATTGATGAATTGCAGCTGCTGCGAGAATTTGCTGAACGTAGTGAGAACAGGCATTGATGACGAATTGGAAAGTGCTATTCCATCTTTATATGAAATCACAATGTGTTTGCTTTAAAAGTACTATATGTCCTTCTGGTCACCTGGTGAAGGACATAATAACATGGCAATGAATGATGCAAATAAGGCCTAAAAAGAGCATAAGAAAGGAATAGTTAAAACAGAAGCTTTTTTAGAAAGATAACAGCTATGAAAGGCAGGAAGGAGAATTTTAAAACAGCAAGTTTACATGTGGGAAAGAGATTTAGTTAGTAAATGCCAGTGCTGGCTGAAATTTAGATAAAATAATTTAATGAAACACCAAAAGAAATATTATTTAAGTGAGTGGACAGGAAATTCCTTTAACTAATTAACTATAAGAAATGGTACAGGAAGAAATATTTTTTTTTAATTCATAAGGGATTTAAGTAAATCCCTCTTTGATTATACCATGAGTTAGGGGGATATAGAATGTTTAGAATGAATCTTTGAACTTTAAGTTTGACACAATTGTAATAATAATATATTTGTGTGTCATTTTATAGTTCATAGCAAGCTTCCCCTACTAAACCCCCACGACCCATGTGTACTTCTCTTATAATTCCTCACTTTCTCTCTCTGACAGTTATTTATGTCCAGCCTATAAACTGTTTTGTCCCATTGTACCTAGCACAGACTTGCGCACAGTGGGGGCTTGATTAATATTAAATGAACAAATGATGTCCTTTGATCCTCACGCCTGACACTGTCCCTTTGTAGGGCATGCAGGCCCTCCTACCATATTTCTGTTTTTTATTTTGAAGTATCATACACATACAGAAAGGTATATAAGACTTGCGGTGTCCAGCTTGATAAATTGTCACATAGCAAACACATCTGTGTACCTAGCACCTAGATCAGGAAACAGAACATGACAAGCTTCTCAGAGCCACCCTTGTGTCCCTTTCCAGTCACTGCTCTCCCCAAGAGTAATCATTCTCCTGACTTCTTAACATCAGCATAGATTAATTTTTCAAAAAAGTCTGCTTTTGAATTTTAATAAATAGAATCCTCCAGCAGGTACTTTTGCTCAACAAATACTGTGTTTCCCCGAAAATAAGACCTAGTCAGACCATCAGCTCTAATGCATCTTTTGGAGCAAAAATTAATGTAAGACCCAGTATTATATTATATTATATTATATTATATTATATTATATTATATTATACCGGGTCTTATATAGTAAGATAAGACTGGGTCTTATATTAATTTTTGCTCCAAAAGACGCATGAGAGCTGATGGTCCGGCTAGGTCTTATTTTGGGAAACACGGTATGTGTGAGATTAACCCACATCGAATGAGTAGTTATAATTCATTCATGGTCATTGATGTAAAGTCACCTATTTTGTGACTGTCCTTCTATTTATCCATTCTACCATGGAGCATTTAGGAAATTTCAAGGTTTGGTCTGTCGTAGATAGTGCTACTACAATCTTATATATGACTTTTTGTGCCCTTATGGAGCTCTGAGAATGCAGTCACTGGGCTACAGGAGTGCATATGTTCACCTTTAGTAGATACTGTCAGTTTTGCAAATTGGTTATTCCAATTTACACTTGCTCTAGAGCCTCGTCAGCACTTGGTATTACCTGTTTTTCACATTAGCCATTTTTGGAGTTATGTATTTATATCACCTTCCACAAACTTTTACAAGACAGGTTGGGGACAGATAACAGTAGAAAGATGTTATGGCAGTTTGTGATTTCTAAAAATGGCTGCCACAATCTCTCCCATCTCATGTGGTTTTCTTATTGTGACTTTGGCCCTCTTCTCATCAAGTGACGGGATCTGCGTTCTCTCTCTTGAGTCTGGAGGGCTTGGGATTATGGCCTAAGTGACACTGTAGTTTCTGAGGCTGTCGTAAAAGCTGATACAGCACCAGAAATAAACCCTTTCACATATGGTCAAATGATCTTTCACAAGGATGCCATCACCACTCAATGGGGAAAGGACGGCTTCCTCAGCAAATGTTGGGAAAACTGGATATTCACATTCAGAAGAAGGAAGGTGGACCCTTGTCTCAAACCATATACAAAAATTAACTCAAATGGATTAAAGACCTAAATGTATAACATAAAACTGTAAAAATGCTAGAAGAAAACATAGGGTAGAAGCTTTATGACATTGGACTTGGGAATGATTTCTTGGCTATGACAAGAGAAGCACAGGCAACAAAAGCAAAAATACACAAGTGGGACTACATAAAACTTAACATATTTTGTGCATCAAAGGACACAGTCAACAGAATGAAAAGGCAATGTGTAGAATGAGAGAAAAAATTTGCAAATCACGTATCTGATAAGTGACTAAAATCCAGAACACATAAAGAGCTCCTACAAATGAACAACAGAAATAAAATAATAAAATAACCCAATTAAAAATGGGCAGAGGGATTGAACAGACACATTTCCAAAGGTAACATACAAAGGCCAACAAGTACATGAAAAGATGCTCAACATCACTAATCATCAGAGAAATGCAAATCAAAATACCCGCTAGAATGACTGCGATCCTTTAAAAAAACAGAAAATAAGTGTTGGTGAGGATGTGGAGAAATTGGAATCCTTGTGCACTGTTGGTATGTAAAGTAGTCCAATTCATAAAACCGGAAAGCAGAATGGTGATTACCAGAAGCTGGAGGAAGTGGGGAAAGGGAAGCTGTAGTTTAATAGGTACAGAATTTCACATTTATAAGATAGAAAAGTTCTGAAAATGTGTTTAACAATAATGTGAATATACTTAACACTGTTGAACTGTACACTTAAAAATGATTAAGACTGTCAATTTTATATTATGTGTTTTTTGTTTGTTCGTTTTTTTACCAAAATTTAAAAAATAAAATGGTAGTACAGCTTCTGCCGGTTCTCTGGGACGCTCAGTCTGGGAACACCAGAGCCACGTTGTCAGGAAGCCAGACCAGTCCTGGCAGAACGACCACATGGAGGGCCCCCAGCTGAGGTCCCAGCCACCAGCCAGCATCCCCCACTAGATGGTGAGTTAAGGCAACAGCAAGTTGCCCAGAATGGAATTCGTCTCCCAGCTGCAGCCCTGACCCGCAGAGCAGAGACGAGCCAATCCCCTTCTGCCCGCCTTAGCGCCTGAGCCCCAGAATCCATGAGCATGGCAAAAGGATGACTTTATGTCACGAACCTTAGCAGTGGTTTGTTTCCAGCAACAGTAACTGGAACAGGTGTCTTAGAAATCCCTTCTCCCAGGAGGTTGTCCCCTCATTCTGTGCATCGTTTCCTGAAAGGGAATTTGAAGGGCAGCAATGGCTGGAAATAGGAGACTGAGCCTCATTCCCTTCTGCTTAGGTAGTCAGTTTCCGAGGACAGGTCCTGGCTCACGATCCTCAGCTTCGTTCCCTCAAGTCCAAACCGCTATCTGGAGCTGAGGTGTTTCAGCTTCTGTTACTCTCAACAGATTCGCTTTTCCTCCTGGCAACACTGATTTTGCCCCAGAGCATTCAGAGTTCCCTAAGTCAGGAGGAGAGGCCAGGGCAATCGCCTGTTGTGTTAGTGTGGCCCTGAGTGTGTCTGGGTGGGTCCTAGCATTTCCTCCCGCCCACCTTCCAAGGAGTGAGGAGGCGCTCCCGGGTCTCCTTGTTTGGAGGGAGCCGGTGCAGAAAGGAGGGCACAAGGCCGGGGCAGCTGCTGCGGGAGCTAACACAGCTGACATCCAGACCCAAACAGCACAGGGACAGCGAGGGAAGGCGACCTCATGCAGCTCATTCCTTCAGCGAGCGCTCTCTGAGCTCATGCAGCCCTGCAAGGCGTGGCCTCAAAGACAGACGGTCAACCGATGAGAACCACATGTGTTCGGATGTCCATGATGACCACTTAATGTCTGTGACGACCACTGGATCTTATTTCCACACATTTTCAAAATTCATTATTGCCAGTAAGTCTTTCAAAACAATTTTGTCTCAAGTCTGATTTTCCATGAATTTTTCATGGATTCTTTTGAATTTTCTAGCTAGGCAACCTTATCGCCAACATTTGATAATGGTTTTGTCTCTTGCTTTCTAACTTTATAATGCTTACCTCCTTTTCTTGTTCTGTTTGGTTGGCTGAAACCACCTGGATAATGGTTGGTAACAGCTTCAGTAGCTGCTGTCTTGTTCTTGACTCAGTGGGAACATGGTGAGTGTTTTCCTGCTAATTGTGATATTTGCTGTCGGTTTTTGGTAAAAACTAAGTTAAGGAAATTTTCACCTATTTTTAGTGATTAACTTGTTTGTGATTTTACTGATGAACTTAATTCGTTGGTAAGTTTAACTTTGGTTCAATAGACGGTCTTTAAGACTGGAAATGACCCAAAATCTACCAGTTGATAAAGAAAGCTTTGCCCAACGCAACAAAATTCTCCCTGAGATGGGAGTGTCTGTTACATTTGAGGAGATGGCCCGTCAGGGAAACCCTGCTGAGGGCGGCACTGCTACTCCCTCCGTGTAAAATCCTATCACAACTCTGAACATTTGTCTCTTCATTAGTAAAAGAAGGGAGCGGAACTCACTAGGTTTCTGACCGTAAGATCCTATGGCTATGAGTCTCTGAGGCTTTAAAAGGGACAGTAAACTGGAAGGTAATAAAATTTCAAACCTCAAAATAGTTATTTGGTGGTGGGATTATGGGTACTCTTTATTTTTCAGATGTTCTTTAGTATCGTTTTATGGCCTTTTTCATAAAGAAGGGTGTGTGTGTGTGGGGGTATGTTTTAACCATAAATGGTGTGCCACAGCATTCTCTGTTCTAAAAAAGAATTGGGAAATCTGGATTTAACAGTCTGAGTCTGGAGGATTACCGAGGGGGTGAATATCCACATCCGATCTTTGGTGGCCCGGCTATGGGTTCTGTTTTTCCATCCTGTTTCTGGGGCTTAAGCAAGCTGCCCTTTGATGGGAAAACGGAAGCCCTGTGCATTGGACGGAACTGGACAGAAAAGTCCACTCTTGTCCAACTTACCCAAGTCTTCACTCTGGCCCAGCAGCCAGCAATAAGCAGCACACAAATGGCAGCCCTCTTCCCTCCCTGCCCAGACTTATTAAGAGCCATGATACATGAGACAGCATGTGGGGCAGTAGAAGTCATTCTAAAAATTGGGTCAAGAAACATTTGCTCTAATCCTCCAGCGGCCTCTCATTGTAAAGTCTTGGCCAAATGCTCACAGATCCTTAAACCAGACAGACTGGATTCAAATCCCAATTCCACCACTTATGCGCCCTGGGTACATCCATTTTCCCATGAGTAAACTTGGAATAACAATAAGCATATTTATGTCAGAGGGCTCGTGAAGATTAACTGAGTTAATCCATGGAAGGGACTTCACACTGTGCCTGGCAGTGGTGTTGGCAGTGGTGGGGAGGATGGTGGTGATTGACAGTGAGCATGGTGATAGTGGTGTTTTGCGTTTGTCTCAGCCCATTGCTAGTGATGTTAACCAGACCCCTGGGCCACTGGAGCCTGTACCACTTGTGGCCGCCCCCACAGACAACTCCCCTTTCAGAGTCAATGTTGTGGCTGGACCAGCCCTTGTGGTTCTTATTAATTGCAAGACACACCTCAGCAACAATCATCAGGGAACTTTGAACAAGCAAGGTTTATTATTCACAGATTCCGGAGGGTACTTGGCATGCCAGAGCCACACAGGTAGAGTGAGATCACAGGGAGAGAGAGAGAGAGAGAGAGAGAGAGAAACCAGGGTTCTGCCTTTATTGGGGTCAGGGTGGGATGCATAGGGTTTTACAGGTTCACTCTTTATTGACAAATATAAAACATAAGAGCGAGAATTAGGGGCCAGAAGGGAAAAGCAGGGTCGCTCAAGTGGTCAGTTATCTAGGTCACCCAGAGCTTTCTGAAAGGGGACCTTCATAGGTGGGGTGGCCTGGCTCTTTATCTAGTTGTGAGGCTAGTAAGTGTGTCACACAGCTGGCAATATGTTTATTTGAGATGGATGTCTTTGAAATGGATACCTTGGCAATCAAAAGCTTCATGTCAAGCACTTGCATTACAATCGGGAAAGCTTATTGTCAGTCAGGCACTTATGCTACAGTGGTGGTGGTAATTATTATTAACACCTTAGGGCTTATTTCTACATGAGGAGAAGGAGGGGTTTCACCAACCAGTCTCTAAGGCCCGTTCCAGGCAGGCTCTGTGAAAGCTTTTCTTAGCTTTTGTAGCTCACTTAGGCCACCGAGCCAGGGCTCAGTCTTGCATATCCATCCACACTTCTGGGCTAGAGATTTACAGAACAGCAACCCACGAATGCTTCCATCTCTCCAGAGAAAGAATGGCTATTGTCTGAACATTCATGAACGAAATTCTGTGTTTGGAGGGATTTAAAAGACAAAAAACAACAAGCATCCCTATTCCTGTTGGGACCCACATCAGGAGCGAGTGCCGTCTGCCCTGCTCATCTGAGCAACCTGTTCAAGCCAAAGGATCGGAGAACTGAGCGAGGCGTCCCCGAGCAAGAAGCCTTCCTCATTCTGAAACGCCGTGTTTTCTTTTTCTCTAATAAAGGAGCTGTGGGGAAAAAAATAGGTCTCAACCTAAATGAATAAACTTTGGACATGGCCTGGCAGGTTTTCTCCATTTGCTGTTCAGAGCTTCCTTTGAATACACTGGTCAGGGCAACCCTTGAAGACAAAATGCTCAAGGTTTTAGTAGCCAGACTGACAGCCCTGGAACCGGTTTCCGGCAGGCTGTAAGGAGGATTAGATTGGTGAGAATGAGATAGAGAAAATCCAAAGGAAAAATTCCAACAGTGTTTTAAGCTCGTAAAATGAAGTCAGAGTCCAAGCCCCAGTTGCCATCGTCAGGAGCCGGTCCGCACTTGCTGGACCTTGCCAAGCACCTCATTTGTGCTGTAACCAGCTTGGGCCCTGGCCAACTGCACGCCACAGAGCTGGGCTAGGATAGAGCAGGGCTGATTCTCCACACAGCAAGGAGCTGAAGGCGGAGCCCCAGAGCGGAGGGCTGTAGCCAGAGCCAGGCCTGCGACAGAGCAGTTGCAGGGAGAGGCTGGCCCCCCGGAAGGGGACTGATGGCGTTAGAAAGACAGAGTAGATCTGTGCCCACCCAGGGGTGACAGAGAAGGCTGCTGCACAGGGACGGCCCACCCCGTGTCCCGCTCCTTAGGAGAGGTTGGAGAATGCCGACTCTGCCATCGCCCCTCCCTCTAGAACCCTCACTGTATTTTTAAACCCTAGCTAGTACCACTCGACGGCCTACACATTGGTAGCAGTTATTTGCCTACTGCAAATTAGTTGTTCCTTCTACTAACCCGTAAGCTTCCTGAGCATCAAAGACTCTCACACAACACCTGATTCAGGTACTGAGGACTCCGGGTAACCCGGGGACTGCTCCACGACACCTGCTCCAGGTACTTAGCTCACGCTGAGCATATTACCCAATTTGCTAACCAGTCACTTTCATCCTTGCTCCCCAGATCGGACTCCCCAGGGATCACTCCGTCAACATAGCTTTCTGTCGCCTGAGAGCCCAGCCCTGCTCTAGACACAGGGGTGTAGCTGTGAACAAGACAGACGAGGTCCTGTGCTCCTGGAGCCGACGCTTCTTGTGGAGCAGAGGTAACAAGCCAGCAAATACGTAGACAGTTTCAGACAGGAATGTGAGCTGAGAAGAGCGTGGGTGGAGCACTGAGGCAAGGACGGATTGGACCCCTCCTCCAGGAAGTGACATCTGACTTCCACCTGAGTGTCGAGAAGACTGGTCAGCTGTGGGGCAGAGGGAGGCACGCGAAGGGGGGAGCTCCAGCTCTGAGGTCAGAGGCCCCAGGGGAAGGCACAGCTGCCGCGACACAGAGGGTGGAATGCACAGGAGTACGTGGGGATGTCGGGTCGTGTTGTGTTCATAAAGGATTTCCACAAATACCTCGTCTTCATTTGCTTCTCACAATGGCCCTGAGGGGTAGTGGGTGGGACAAATGAGGGTCAGGAATTCCGAGGTCCACATTACCAGTCAGTAAAATGAGCCCTCATCGTCTCCCCGATGTGTATGTGAAAAATGAGGACAATTCTTTCTAAAGACTGTGTTCACTCTGAAAAACCCTGTGAAATTAGTGCTTTTCTGTAATGAGGACAGTTGCCGATGAACAGCACAAGAGCGATATTGTCTGTTCCTCGGCTCAACAATAGACTATCCGCATCTGAGTACGGCCCATTTGTCTCGGTCCAAATGTCAACATTTATGTTAAATTGCATTTCTGAGGCTGTGAGTGTGTGCCACTTGGCGGGGAAAGCCGCCAGTGCAAACAGCCCTCCTGTGCTCCATCCAGCCTGACCCAGTTCTGCAAAATAGGGGCAGCTGCAAACATGACCACAGGGATATGGGGTGGCCGCTGAGGTGAGGCAAGTAGGGGTGCCAAGCTCCTGGAACCTGCACCCACAGAGAGGAGACCCAAACAAAAACAGGAGCGTCTAAACCATGCTCGACACACATTGGGTCAGAGCTCTCCCCTAAACCCGACTTTGTTTTCAAGGCCTAGTCTCAGGTTTCAACAGGGAATGGCTGTGAATTTTCTTGAAGGAGACAGGTGCTCGCCTGGGTTGTGGCTGGAGTGTTCTCCAGACCCAATCAAGCAGCACAGATGTCTTAAAAGCCCAAGGATGGGCCCAGGTCAGGAACTGGGGCTTGCTGTATGCATGAGTCCCTGCATGCAGGCAGGGGAGGCAGCAAGAATTCAGAGTCTGAGACATAAACTGGGGGGGTGGGTGGAGGGTGAGCAGGGCTGATGCACCTGGTCTTCACTAGGAAGCACAGTGTTAAATACATAGCAGCAACCACATTCTGAACACCAACTTTGTGCCAGATCACAAAGGAGTTTCTTTTACATGTGCTATCAAAGCTTTTAAAAATTTACATTCAGCTACAAATTTTCGTCTCCTACTACATAACGTGCATTGTACTGGGCGCTGGGGATACAGCAGGGAGGAAGGAGACTTTCAAGATTTGGTCTTTGGGGGACTTCTGAAAGGGGATGAGAAAGACAACATGTAAACAAGAACGTAACTGCAGGTGTGAAATGATCAGCTGTAGCACAGACGCAGCTGCAGCCGGGGGCAGCCCTGCCTGTCGCTGCCCCGGGTCTCGGTGCTTCCGTGGCAGCAGAAGCCAGTCTTACCTGCATGCATGGTGAGAGCACAGACCTCATGTTCCCAGCTCTCTTGGTGCTGAGGGAAGCAACTGGCCAGGTTGTGGCCACGCTGAAGCCACATATAACATTTTAGGAAGTGTCCTTACAGGGACCGGGCGTGACCTTCCTCCCGTTTTTTCTGTTTGCTGTCTGGAATGTGGACATAATGGCTGAAGCCCCCGCAGCTATCTTGGACCAAGAAGGAAAAATAAACGAGTTTGTTTATGGTTTGTTGGGGGTTTTATTTCTGTTACTCACAGCTGAACTTAATCTTAATTAATATAGTCCCCCTCACTGACTGTAACTTTGCGCCACTATCTCAAACCTTCTGAGTCTCCTTTTCCTCAGCTGTAAGATGGGACGGATTATAATGTCTGCTGCATACGGCTGCGCTGTGCCAGTGCTTTCAAACGTGAGCATGTATCAGAATTACCGGGAGGTTTTTGAAACACAGAGTGCTGAGCTCCACCTGCAAAGCTTCTGACTCAGAAGGACCTTGAAAGTTTGCATTTCTAGCAAGTTCTCAGAGGCTGCTGCTGCTGCTGGTCAGACACCAGATGAGCACCCCAGCCCCATGCCGTGCACCCCCAGGAAGGACACAAGGGAGGTCTAGCCTGCACACCCTGGGCAGCCTATTTGGCTCAGCACCCTGTCATATACACTGCCGTGACCTCTCACCTCCGCGCCCCCTCCTGGGCGCCCTGACCCCCAGTTTCTGGAGGTGTGAACCTGACTCAAATGCTCTTTGTAGAGGGCTCCGGTGCAGGACCTGTGGCCTGTCCCCAGGAGGGACCTCTGTGCACGACACGAGCCTGGCCTCTGGCCCACTCCGGCCCTACAAGGAAGCAACTGACCACTCTGAAGAGCCATGGTGTGGCCCAGTGCTTGGGCCATTCTACCTCCGAGGCCCGCCTTTCTGCCACCATATGTTGTCCTGCTATGAGTGGTGGCGAGTGGGCGGGGATGGCTGCCTGGCCAGGGCTGCCAGATGGTGAGCACAACGTGGATGTGCTCCAGACACGCGCAGCTGCCATAGGAAATGTCACCTCCTTACTTAGGAGTCTCGTGAGAGGTGGGGGCGAATCTGCGGCTGGCTGTCCTTTCCCCACCAGCCGCTTCAGGGCTGCTCTGCTCAGTGGAGGAGGCTGCCCTCTCTTCTGACGGGAGGCACACTTCCCCCCCCACCAGCTCTCCTGGAAAAGACTGAGTCTCATCTCAGGAAGCCTGGCACCAGCCCACATCAGGAACCTGAGCCCAGGACAGCTCTCTGCCTCCCTCTCTCCAAGCCCCGCGAGCTTCCTTGGGGAGCGGGTGTTAAGATGACACCACGGCTGGCACAGGGCAGGGCTGAGGGGACTGTTGAGATGCAGAAAGCAGGCTCTGGTGCAAATCCTCCTTAGCTGTGTGACCTTGGGCCAGAGGCTGAAAATCAATTGAGGTCCTTGGTTGTAAGCAACGTAAACCAGTTCTGTTAATTTAAACAGAAAAGGCATTCTGCCGAGGATACTGACGTACAGCGTACATGCCACAGACAGGCACAAGAATATTACCAGCAGCACTTTCGTCTGGCAGAACTCAAACTGCAAACGCCCAATGTCCATGCACAACAGAACAGGTGAACCGGCCGTGGCACAGTCACAGCACACAGCAAGGCGAGTGAAGGCACCTCAACTGTGCACAACAGTAAGGATGTCCTTCACCCGTGTGATGCTGAGTGGAAGAGACGCAGATACGCCATTCATATAGAGCTCAGAAACAGGCGGAGCAGATCTGGAAATTGGACGGGGATTGCAGGTGGGAGGAGGGGCCGCGGGAGTTCCAGGGTGCTGGCCGAGTTCTGCTTCCTGATCTGGCCTCTGGTTGCTCTGTGTGTTCTCTGTGTCACAATCCATTGAGCTGCACACTTAGGGTTATTAAACTTTTCTGTAAGTATAAGATGCTTGGATAATACGTTAAATTTGATTTAAAAGGGGGGAGGACTGCACTTTTGGTCGCTCACGAAAGCCCTGGGAGGGTCAGAGCTGCGCCTGAGGCCCATACAGTCCAGAACAGTGCCTGGGATTCTGGCATGGAGCTGGGCCTGGACAGCACCTCAGCTGCTCCTGACCCAGAGAGGCCGTGTTCAAATCCCTCTGGCAGTCTTTAGTTCTGGGACCCTGGACAAGTCATTAGACCTCCTGGAGGTCCTGCCCTCAGCTAGAACCCCCATCACCGTCAACACTGGACGCTGCCCCAGACACGAGGGCCACTCACTGCACAATGGATCCTGGGTGCTCCGCTCCGTGGCGTCACTGTGCCCGGATGTAGAGGCCAGCATAGGATTGTCTGTCTGGCAACCCTGCACATGTGCCTGCGCCCTGGCGGCATGGGATACCGGGAGCAGGAGCTGGCACAGGCGGTGGGCTCTATCAGATAAGGAGGATGCTTCCCTAGAGGCCCCCAGAGATTCTGGGGACTGCTCTGGGAGATGCTGAAATGCCACTGTTATTATTGGTAAGCTCCCCCAAATGATTCCAAGATGAGTCAGAGTTGAGAACTGCTGCCTGAATCTTTGTCTTTGAATCTTGCAAACTTTTTAAAGGGAAACAACGAAATTATCCAAATGCCCCAGAGCCTTTAGAGTTTCTGTCTGTTCAAATCTAGCACTAATGTCCCTTGCTTTACATTAACCTAATGTATGGTCATCTAACCTTAGCAAACCCAGCCCTTGTGGGGTCATTTGCCAAAAGACTTGCTAAAATAAAGTCTGTTTTTAAGCAGTTAAAATATGACTCAGTTTCACTGTATCATAACTGATTAAAATAGTAATTTCCAAACAAAGTGGAGTAGGTACAAATAAAATAGGTATGTTTGGGAGCCTGAAGGAGCTGTTCTGGAAGGCTTGACGGTCTGGTGATCAGCCAGCCACGCAAGACCAGGTACCGCGGGTCTCAGCTGTGCTTGGGTTTCATGGAGCATTAAAAAGAAATGAGGAAATGAGGAGGAAATGCAGCTAATTCTGGGAACAAAACTAAGATTGCTGTCACTCGGAATCAGCCAGGTCGTTGCTTCTTTCCAGAGTTACCTGTAGCCGTTCTTTTCTTTCATCGTCAGAAAAGGCCACCGTATTAGTTCCCTAGGGCTGCCGTAATAAATCGCCACAAACTGGGTGGCTTATGAGGATGCAGCCGTGTTCTCACTGTTCTGGAGGCCAGAAGTCTGAACTCGAGGTGTGGGCAGGGCTGCGCTCCCTCTGCTCTAGGAGAGCGCCCTTCCTCAGCTCCTCCAGCCCCTGGTGACGCCGCACGTCCCTGGGTTTGTGGCTGCATCACTCCGGTCTCCGCCTCGTCTTCACCTGGCTTCTCCTCTGTGTCGTGTCTCCTCTTCTGTCTCTAACAAGGACACCGCCATTGGTCCTAGGACCTACTCGGATAATCCACGATACCTCATGTCAAGATCCTTCATTACGTCTACAAAAACCCTGTTTCCAAATAAGGTCACCTTCATAGGTTCTGGGACGTGGCTTGTCTTTGGGGCCACAGTTCGGCCCACTCCACCACCTTTGTTCAAGGTGCATGTTTACCTTGAACCTAGATTGGTTCAGGGCTCGCAATCGAAAAGTATGTTTTGACCTAGGTCTGGATTCCAGATTTGGCAACGTATCCACTTCTGAATGGCCCTTCTTAGAGATGTCCTTCATTAAGCCAGGCCCAGGATTCTCCACCCCATGGTCTGCTTCTTATGGGTGGAGCGCAAAGGTGTGTGTGTGGGGGGTGGTGGTGGTGCATTTTATACGCAGATTCTAATTGAGTAGGTCTGGGGTGGGGGCCACACTTGGAGTAGCAAGGGTCTGGTGAGCGTGAGAAACACCTGGACCCACCCCTCGCAATCCCGACCTAGGAATTCTCTCCATGGATTCACCCATTCTCTCCAGGTTGGTGCAGGCAGCCTTCAATCACGACTTGAGAACCTGGCTTGGCGGCCCCTCCTCCATGCTCAGGAACAAGGGGGGACAGAGCCCAGCTGCTGAACCCCCAGAGAGGCCTTTGGAATCTGAGGGCAGAGAATTTCAATAGAGCCAATGACCTTTCAGGAGAAATATGCACTCTCCCTGGCTCCTGCCACCTACAGTTCTGCCCTCCAACCCCCTCTCTCAAATTAAGTTCACACTCCTGTACTCAGATGGGCCTTGACTCCACCCCCACCCCAGCTGCCTCCTCCCCCACATGGTGGGGTCGGGCCAGTTGAGGGCACATATAGCCCACCTCCCTCCAGCCTGGGGATGCAGCAAGGTGACTAGCAGAGGGACAGTGAGGCCATTAGAGAACGGAGGAGAGACTGTTGGATATGTTGAGTCACTCTGTCGTGCGGGGTGACAGGCGGGGTCTCTGCCCCCGCTCCCCGCACAAGAACGCAGGACACAGTGAGGCCAAAAAGGAACACCTACGGAGCCATAGATACGTGTCATGCCACTATATTCTCGCTGGCGGCTGCGTTGGAGACACAGGAAGCAGGAGCCACACAATTCTCAACCCTCATGGCGCCGCTTGCTAGCTCAGCCACCATCTTCTTGCCAGCCCCCATTTTCTGCTAGCGTAGCCACAGCAGTTATATTAGTGGCCAATAGATCAGCGGTTACAGCTGACGGCCAACTAGCCACAGCTGATGGCCATCCAATCACAGTTGATGCCCATTCACTACCTGAGCCAGCACCTTTCCACATGAGGCTGAGAGCCTGGAAACTGCACTCCTGGCTCTGTCCCCACACTTCACCGCTATAGGCTCTCACCTCACAATTTACGCGACAAGCATCTTCTGTGAGGGGCCCTGTGTGAGGAGCCTGGAGGTGAATGCTATATCCTGGGCTCAGCCAGGATTTCTCAGAGCACCACCAGTACGTCTGGGCACAGACTTCCTGGACTTCTTAGGGTACCAGCAGTCTCCCTGGGCACAGCCAGGGCCTCTCAGGGCACTGCCACTCTCTCTGGGCCTCTCAGGGTACCCTGCTTGAACAACAGCGACTCAACAGTCAAGGTGCTTACATACTCTCAATGGCGGCCGGTCAAGACACAAAAGCAAACATCCGCCAGTTCCACTACAAGGTGGTAAGTTCCCAAACAAACAGTCAAGCTGTCCATTAAATTAGGGATGGAAGGCAATTCCCCATAGTCCATAGTCATTCGCCAGGGCTGTCCTGGGGGTGAGGGACAACCTTGACCTCACCCTCATCTCCCACAGAGGACTCAGCAAGCTTTTCCTCCTGGGACAAGTCCTGCATCCGGGCTGCCTCAGCAAGCACTTCCCAGCCCACACGGCCGCAATGACGTTCGCTTTCTCCGGCCTATGCTGGTTGGGGAACCATCCACGTTTTCCCACCTCTTCACGGAGCTCCAGCTCTCCAGCAGCTGCTCCTCCTGGTCTTCCTCAGACTGGGTGTTCATACGCACAAACTGCTCCACCATCCTTCGGAGAGCTTTGGCCGGCACCATACCCTGCTCGCTGCGCCATTTGTCGTGCGGGGTGACAGGCGGGGTCTCTGCTCCCGCTCCCCACACAAGAACGCAGGACATGGTGATGCCAAAAAGGAAAACCCACGGAGCCATAGATAACGGGAGTCATGCCACTATATTCTCGCTGGCGGCTGGGTTGGAGAAACGAAACAGGAGCCGCACAATTCTCAACCCTCATTGCGCCGCTTGCAGGCTCAGCCACCATCTTCTTGCTAGCCCCCATTTGCTGCTAGCGTAGCCACAGCAGTTATATTGGTGCCCAATGGCTCACTGGTTACAGCTGACAGCCAACTAGCCACAGCTGATGGCCATCCAATCACAGTTGATGGCCATTTACTACCTGAGCCAGCACCTTTCCACCTGAGGCCGGGAGCCTGGAAACTACACTCCTGGCTCTGTCCCCACAGACTCCCAGAAAATAGTGTAATTTCCTTGGCTGTGTACGCTGAGAGCCCTTGGCAGTGCAGCAAATGCAAGTTGTCCTTCGCGGTGGGCACCACCTGAGGAACGTAAGGTAGAGACCCTGGGGGGAGGAGGCTGCGGTGCTGTGTGAACCTGGCTGGGATCCAGGAGGTGGCTGGGAGAGGCTGATGTGACTGCAACTCAGGATACAATCGTCCCTGCTCAGGAAAGGGTGTGGCCCACCTCCTCACAGATGGCATAAGACGGGAACTGGCTTGGCCCGCAGACCGACGGACTTGACTGAAAATGAGGGCAGACACCTCAGAACTGTGCATCGCTTATCGCTGAACTTTGAGGTTGCTGATGCAACGGTGAGAAGGAAACTGAGCTCATTCTGTTAAAAGAGCCACATTTAATACGACCCCACCGTGTCCAGCTGTCTATCAGCTTAATCTGACCTGAAATGGAAAGGCCGGCATGAATATCATCTACAAACAATAAATTCCTTTAGAAGAAAGCCTTACTCCACAGGATACATTTATCCAGGACTTATTTATTTGTGGTTCGCCGGCCGCTGTTTTGACTTTCTTCACCATTCTGTTTACACTGGGTTAATGGCCAACCGGAAGTGCCTTGCCTAATGTTTTGCTGATGTCAACATTGACTTTTCCAGGAACATTTCCAAACCAGGCATGTATGGATGGCTTCCCACATCCCTTTGTTGGCTCCCCACAACCCTACGTCCCCCAATAAGGAAGTGGCTATTTTAGGCAAAGGAAAATGAGATGGCAGAATTTTCCCCACGGGCAGCTGGTTCTGGTTTGGAGTGAAGGAGCCATGCCAGAAGGAGCCGTGCCAGAAGGAGCCGTGCCAGAAGGAGCCGTGCCAGAAGGAGCCGTGCCAGAAGGGCAGACCACAGACCCTCTCCCCGATGATGGCCCTGTGTACCCAGCCCATCTGTTGGTGACTTATTAGCAAAAGGGAAGAAAGGGAGGGAGAAGAAACATAGTGATTGGTGATTGGTGTTCTTTGATATTAGGCAGAACTGGCCCAGGGGGTGACAGTCACAGAGAAACCAATTCCACAAAAGGAATTACTTCTTGAAGTAATGAGCTCCCTGTCACAGAAGGTATGCAAGCAAAGACAGAATGAGGGGACCATTTCTATTTACTCTCTGCTATGAGAGCGTAAGAGATGGACCCTGACCTTGAAGAGTCTAAGTCTCCCCTGGAGAGACAGGGTGGGACCTGACAGTAAAAGTGAATATTAAGGGTGTGTGGATGGAAGTGGACTGTTGCTGTTTTTTAGATGACTCTCCCTAGAGGTCCTACTCCCTTTGAGAAAGTGCCTTTCCCAGCCCACGTGGCCCTGCCCCATCTTACAGGACGGTTGTGTTCCACACTCCAGGAAGCCAGAGCCAAAAGTAGAAGATGGAGGGGGTCCTGAGAACCACCCCTGAGCCCAGAACCCGCCGGGTCATGTGAGCCTGTGTGAGACGGGCTTTCTGTGACTTGCAGAGCGCTGGCTGGTATGCTGAGCAAATATTAAATTGTGTGACATTTCTTTCAGTGATTGGAGGCCTGCAATGGGAAAGAAGGGAGATGGAATAATTTGGAAAGTTTCCCAGCAGAGCGCGTGATGAATGATTACGTCTGGATGGATCATCAGGGGGTGGAAAAGGGCACACAAGTGACTGCACAGGAGCAGAAATGTGCCCACAGGAGGCTCTCTGTGGGAGGGGCCCCGGCACTGACACCTAAGACCGAGGGTTTGTAGGAGATTAAGGGAGACTCACCTGAAAGAGCAGGGCTGGGCTCAGATGACCAGGGGCTTGGAGAACCAAGCAGGGGACAGGGCAGGTGGTGCTCAAGGATTGTCAGGTCAGCAAGGTGGAGTGGGGCATCTGAGGAGTCTGCTCAGGACCCACCTCCCGATGCAGCGTCCGTGATTCAAACAGCTCATAATGGAGACTCCTTGGAAACTGGCTCACTTGCCAGGGCAGGCAAGGCTGCAGCCAGAAGCCCACCTGGAGAATTTTGTTGGGTTTAGAATCCAGGGACTCTTGCTGCATGTCACCAGTGGAATTGCACAGTTGTGTTGCAGTGGCCAAGACAGGAGCCACAGTTGCTCTTCACACAGAAGGCAAGTGGCAAATCTCTGAAGGCATCCTTCCTGTTCAAATATGGACTCCTTCCCTGCCTAGAACAGGAGGGAGAAGTACAAGTGTAAACCTGACTTTTTTAAATCTGCAAACTCACAGTGTTGAGATGGTAGGAGCAGCCCTATAATATGAGCACGACTCCATTTGTGAAACTGAAATTTAAATTTTGTAAGAGTCATTAATAGGGTCATTGAGAAGGTCCAAGGAACCTTTCCAAGTGACTCTGTCCCTGTGAAGTGAAGAGGAGACCATAACTTGCCTGTATCAGTTATCTACTGCTGAGTAACAAATTACCCCAAAGCTTAGTGGCTTGAAACGACTATGAACACTTATCATTTCACACAGTTTTCTGTGGGTCAGGAAACCAGGAGAGGCTTAGCTGGGTGGTTCTGGTTTGGGGTCTGTCATGAGGGTGGAGCTAGGGCTGCATCACCTGAAGGCTGGGCTGGGGCTGGAGAGCCACTTGCTAGGTGGCCCAGCACGTTCCTGGCTAATGGGTGCTGCTGTCGGCGGGCGGCCTTAGTGCCGCACCGCTGGACTCCTCCACAGTCTGGCTTCCCCGGAGAATGATCCACGGAGAGCAAGGTGGAAGCCACAGTGTCTCATGATCTTGCCTCGAGGTCACTTCTGCAATATCTTGTTGGTTCCCAGGTCAGTCCTACTCGGTGGGGAGGGGACTCCACCAGGACATAAATGTCAGTCAGGAGACAAGGTTTGGAGACGCTACCACAGTGCTGTATGGTTGGCCCCACTCAGGAGCACATAAACCTCACTCATGTGGTTTGATTCAAGAATAGTTAGAAACTTCTCAGCTTTTCAGTGCGAGGAAGTCGGCTGACCCTTCAAAGTATGCCAGACCAGCCATTTTAAGCACAGTTGAGGGAAGGGCCAGGACAGAGGCTGCCTCAGCTGCTCACCCAAGTGTTTGGAGGCTGCTCACACTTTCTCCCTTCAGAGACTCACTGGTGCAGACAGCTTTTTCTGCTGCACGTGCTCATCTATCTCACGTGGGTCCTGTGGGGTTGCTGGTCACACTATCCTCTGGCTGCAGGGACCCAGGTCTGCCCAGCTATGCTGCCTCATTTCTCTGCCTAGAATTATTGGTCCAAGGAGAAGGCAAGTGACCAAGGAAAGCCGTCAGAATCCCTCCATGAAATTCAGTACGTGGATTCTGGGAGAGAAAGGCTCTCTTATAATCTGAAATCATGAGCTGAGGGTTTACTGTGTATGGTTGAAGCTGTCAGAGAATGAAGAAGGAAAGGAAAGGAAAGGAAAGAGAGAGATTTGAACAGCTGATTGGTAGATCCATTTTTGTCCTCTCCTATTACATGAGACAATAAATAATTAGTCCCCTTTTCGGGGGTTTTGCTTGCTGACCTTTGCTTCACTTCATTTGATATGGAATTCCATCCCCATAACTAGAAAATAATGGGTTTTGGAGCAATAACAAGCAAATGCAGAGCAGGTTTCACTTCTTTATTATAGCCTAAGTGGACCAGTGATCTCTAGCCTATAGATACAGCCCTTCCTCCACCACTAAAGAAAGAAGCTAACAAAAGCTAAGAGCAAACAGACCTGAAAGTGAGCCACAGCTGCCTCCTGGTTTGCCCCAAATGTTCGAGCTCCAAGCTGACCCTGCCCAGAATGCTTTCGTGGGAGTCCCTTCAGTCCTGGAGCTCAGCAAGGGCAAAACTGTGTTTTCTGCTTTCGCAGCCTGCTTCTGCATGGGCATTTACAAACAGACATTTGAAAATGGCTTCTTAAATGGACTAAACACATAAAGCTTGTTCTTTTAATAATAGCCACTGTCGAATGAGTCCTAAGTATGCTGCAGGCCTCTGGCCAAGTGGTTTATCTGCAATATCTCATTTAATCACCACGCCAGGGGAAGTGAGGTTTCTATTATTATCCTCATTTTACAGGCAACACGACTGAGGCCCTAAGAGTTGGTAACTTCCCCAAAGGCATAGGCTGCTGGAAGGGGGACCTCCATCTTAACACCACCAACATGTTTTAATCCAGTTTCTTTACCCTGAAACATCAACACACCCACACACCCTTCTCTCTGGCTGCTCTGGTGGTCTGGCACTCGCGAGGGCTGGAAAGCAAAACGCAATGTTCTCTCTGTGTTATTAGCCATTACCACCCCTAACGAACCAAGCGGTGTTTTCCTGAGAAAGCCTGGGGTTGATCTCTTGGAGAGCTGAAGTGGCCAGCGCCCAGCCTGGTATTTCACAGGCCACTTGTGCATGTCTAATTGTGTTTTCTGTGTCAAAAGGGCAGGCTGTCCTCGTCAGAAGCTCGTTAGGACCCTGGCCAAGGGGTTGTTTGTGATTTCAGGGCTGAGTGAGGAAAGTGCAGGGCGAGGATTTGACTCCACATGGGCCTCCTGCAGAGCAGTGAATCAGCGCCCAGGTTAGCGCCCACCGCCCTCCTCCTTATTTTGTCTGTTCTCCCTAAACCTCTGTTATTTTGCTCCTGCGGACAGAAGTCAAAGAGAATCTATGGCTAGCTGTGGGAACGGGGTGCAGATTTTTCTGGTCCGTTTAGTCCCTTTCCATGGTGGGACTGAGTTGAACCAAAGCAAAAGAATCTCCTCACCTCATAGGACCCGCTGATACCAGCCAAGGCGCTGGCAGCCATGTGTCAAGCCCCAGAGTGAGATACTCACACATTCCTATCACAGCCCTTATAGTCAGGCTCACCAAATTCCCACTCCCGCCCACTAGAGCAGTAGAAGAGACCCTAGTGCTTTGCTTGCATTTAGGGCATCCTACCAGCAGGTGGACCAAGGCACTTTGGACAAGACTGAAATAGCAAGGCTTCTACCTTAAGCCCAATTACAAGTCAGTAAGATTAATCTTTTCCTGTCATGTTTTCTATGGTATTGAACACTCTACATAAAGCAGCACCAAAACAATGTGGCATTTAGAAATACCTGGCTCATTTTTAAAGTTAGTTTAATTTTTGATTGTGGTAAAATTTACATAACATAAAATTTGTCATTTTAACCATTTTTATGTGTACAGTTTAGTGGCATCAAACATATTCAGATTGTTATGCTGCCATCACCATCATCTGTCTTCAGAACATTTTTCATTTTGCAAAATTGAGACTCTATCACATTAAACACTATAATTCCCCATTCTCTCCTCCCCCAGCCCCTGACAACCACCGTTCTACTTTCTGTCTCTATGAATTTGATCACTCTAAGGACCTCATCTAAGTGGAATCACACAGTATTTGTTTTTTTTGTGACTGGCTTATTTCACTTAGCATAATACCCTCAAGATTCATCCATGTGTCAGAATTTCCTTCCTTTTCAGAAGTCACACGGTGCCAGATCCAGTGAATAAGGTGGATGAGGACACACCGTAATGTTTTTATTTGGCAGAAATTGCCGTATCCCAGAAGTGATGTGTGACACGGAGCGTTGTCATGATGGAGGATGAAGTGAAGACACGCACAAAAGAGGACTTCCAGAACTGCTTCAGAAAATGGCAAGGATGATGGGATAAGTGTGTTTGAAGTGAGAGGGAGTATGTTGAGGGGGATTAATGGCAATGTGATTTTTACTGTAATACATTTTTTAAATTTAAACATTCACTGTATCTTTTGATCACACCTCATATATAGAGAGAACCCTAAAGAAGGCACCACAAAAACTATTAGAACAGATAAGTAAATTCAGTAAAGTAACACGTAACAAAATTAATATTCAGAAATAAGTTGCATTTTTATACATCAATAATGAACTATCAGAAAGAGAAATTAAGAAAACAATCCCATTTACAATTGCATTTAAAAAATAATAAAATACCTAGGAGTAAATTTAACCAAGGAATTAAAAAACCTGTACTCAGAAAACTATAAGAAATTGAAGAAAGAAACTGAAGAAGATATTACAAATGGAAGATAATACAAATAAATGGAAGCATATCCTGTGCTCATGGAAAGAAAGAATTAACATTGTTAGAATGTCCATACTTAGTACCTATAGCTATCTACAGATTCAATACAACCCCTATCAAAATACCAACGGCATTTTTCACAGAACTAGAACAAGTCATCCTAAAATATATATGGAAACACAAAGACCCTGAATAACCACAGCAATCTTGAGAAAGAAGAACAAGGCTGGAGGTATTACACTACAAATTATACTACAAGTCCACAGTAATCAAAACAGCATGGTGCTGGCATAAAAACAGACACATAGATCAATGGAACAGAATAGACAGCCCAGAAATAAACCCACATCTATATGGTCAATTCATCTACGACAAAATAGGCAAGAATATACAATAGAAATAACTGGACAGATACATGCAAAAAATGAAACTAGACCACTTTCTTACACTAAATGCAAAAATAAACTCAAAATGGATAAAAGATTTAAATGTAAGACCTGAAACCATAAAACTCCTAGAAGAAAACATAGACAGTAAACTCTTTGACATTGTTCTCAGTAATATTTTGGGGGGATATATCTCCTCAGGCAAGGGTAACAAAAGAAAAAATAAACACATGGTAGTATTTCAAACTAAAAGTTTTTGCACAACAAAGAAACCCATTAACAAAACAGAAAGACAAATTACAGAGTGGGGGAAGATATTCTCCAATGATACATCTGATAAAGGGTTAATACCCAAAGATTATAAAGAATTCATACAACTTAGCACCAAAACCCCCCCAAACAATCCAATTTAAAAATAGGCAGAGGAACTGAATAGACATTTCTCCAAAGAGGACATACAAATGGCCAATAGACACATGAAAAGATGCTCAATATCACTAATCATCATAGAAATGCAAATAACAACACAATGAAATATCACCTCACACCTGTCAGAATGGCCGTCATCAATAAATCAAGGAACATCAAATGTTGACCAGGATGTGGAGAAAAGGGAATCCTTGTGCACTTTTGGTGGGATTGCAAATTGGTGTCCCCACTATGGAAAAACTATGGAGGGTCCTCAAAAAATTAAAGATAGAATTACCACATGACCCAGCAATTCCACTTCTAGGTATTTATCCAAAGAAATCCAAAATACTAATTCAAAAAGATATATGCATCCCTATGTTCATTGCAGCATTATTTACAATAGCCAAGATATGACAATAACCTAAGTGTCCATTGATAAATGATTGGAAAATCCAATTTATGATTGGATAAAAAAGAGGTGGTGCATATATACAATGGAATATTATTCAGTCATAAAAAGAATGAAATCTTACCATTTACAACAACATGGATGGACCTGGAGGGTATTGAACCTAAGTCAAACAAAAAAGACAAATACCATATGATTTCAGTTACCATGTGGGCTGTAAAAAACAAAATAAATGAAAAAACAAGACAGAAACAAACTCATAGATTCAGAGAACAAGCTGATGGATGCCAGATGGGAGGGGAGTGGGGGTTGGGTAAAAACGGTAAATGGGTTAAGGAGTAAAAATTGGCAATTACAAAGTAGTCACAGGGATGTAAAGTACAGAATAAGGGATATAGTCATTAATATTGTAATAACTATGTATGGTGTCATCACTTGGTAAGTTATATAAATAGCTACCACTATCTGTACACCTGAAACTAATATAATATTAATGTCAACTATACTTGAAAAAATTTTTTTCAATAATAAAATTTAAAAAAAAGGAGTGGGACTGAAAGTCCCAACTTTCAAATCACATGTTTGTCTCCCTGATAACCAGGCACCATCCTTAGGTGGGGTACAAAAGTCATTTCATTAACATAACAAAAGACACCTATGTCTCTCTCACCACAAAGGAAATTCCTAGGGTTCTGGAAGATCTGGGTGAGACAGTAAAGGTGGAAGACCAAATGTAGATTTTTTTATTATGAATCACAATATCAGAAGTATATACCCAGAAGTGGAATTGCTCGGCCACATGGCAATTCTGTTTTCAGTTTTTGCAGAACCCAGCATACTGTTCCCAGCTAAACTGACCATCAGTCCAACAACCATTTATTGAGCATCTGCTATGTGCCAGTTGAGACCAGGATGGGGGTGGGGCATTGGGCGAGCCTCCGCAATGCTCACCATGTAGACAGAGAAGACTGTAGACATGTGGGGAATGAAGGCATGTGAAAACTAGCAGCCACTCGCTCTACAACTGTAATAAAAACCGGGTCCCATAGGACCCAGCTTAGCTGAGATCCTCATATAGAGATGGATGGCCAACGATGGGAAGTGATTCAAAAGGAATTCCTTTATTACCATGGGTCTGAGCCTGATTTCCTCTGGGCCCCAACTGGATCACATTCTGGTCCTCTAGGGGGAGAGGGTGACTAATGAGAAGAGCAGGCCATCTGCAGCCCATCTGACCACACCAGCTGCGTGGGAGAGCAGGGGAAATGGAGCTCTGAACCAAAGCCCAAGAGAGGCTCTAGAAGGAGCTGCCACTGCCCCAGAGGGGTGCTGCCTCATTGCCTGATCAGACCAGGCCCTAGTTCTGTGGGGGGAGGGGGATCGGCAGCCCTGAATGATGCTGGGAAGGGGGGACAGGGCGCTGTTGACAAGCCCTAAGCCATGTCAGGCTCTGTCCTAACCACTCTAGACATCTTAGCTGACGGGTGTGACGGGACACAGAGGAAGGGATGGCACTGAAAGCTTGCCTGAAATGTGGTGATGGTTTTTTGCCCTCCACAGCCAGAACATTGCAGTAGGCCTGGGGCCAAGACCACAGGGTGGAGTGGGCTCATGCAAACAGCAGCTCCTGAAAGGTGCCAGATGGAGGCCAGGCCGCAGGTGTTCTCTAGGCCTCTGAAAGTCAGAGGGACAGTTTGGTGCCATCTCTCAGGCGACTATGGAGAGACGACTGACTGCTTAACCTGATTCCCAGTTATCCAGACTCCAGACCACCAATCTCCAATAACCA